>NC_091299.1:24400694-24430694 GCF_038502225.1 Cherax quadricarinatus
TCTCTCTCTCTCTCTCCTTTTTTCTATAACAATCTGGAGGAAAATCACCACCATCTCCAACTCATTAACGTATTCATGGGGGTGAACTAAACCCGTAAGGAAAGGGGGAGGGGTGCAGGGTCACACAGCGCCCGGGTTACGGGAAATAACCTGGCCAGGCATCTTGACAGTCCGAGGTTAAGATAGGTTACTTAAGTACCAAGCAGCGCTGCTTGCGCAAGTGTTGCTGACTGTGAGTAACTCTACAGTGTTGGTTTATTCTGAAGGTTCCTTCAGCTGGGCTGAAGAGTAACATTCATGAAGTTACTTAACGAAGACTTCTCAGCTCACCCGTTATTATTAACACAGGTAAAGAATGGCCTGTGAGACGTGGTCGTAATGGGAATTGCAGCAAAGAAACTCAGCAGTAGACCGTAATGTATATTTTACTTTCATCCACTATATACAGATATGTACACTATGTACAATATGTACAGATAGAATAATAAGTGTACAGCACAGTGACAGATGCAAAGCAGAAGCCAGAGAGAGTGAGAGTGCACCGTACTCAACCAGCAAGTAAGTCTGCCATTGCTTACCGCAAGTGAACCACGTTGCTTCAGCTTTGATGAGCTTGCCTGTTATTGGTCAATGAACCAAGGTACTGATTTAACAACAGGTACCCTATTGATCGTTAAACCCTCAGCACCCGGTTCGCTGGTTGGGAGGCAGCCTATATGGGAGCGTGACATAAACTGAATATATTGTAACATACTCTTTGCATGCCACACCTACTTTAGGCTTTGATGAAGAATTAGATACATGTGTGACATCTGGGCATCTTTATTGTAAAAGTTTTGCCATCCAGTGGCTTTATCAAAAGATGAGGTAATCAGTCCCTCAACCTTGTAGTTGATGAAGAGAACCGTAGCCTTGAAGAATTTGTGTGTGTGTGGGGAGAGGGTATGTGTGTGTGTGAGTGGGTGGGGGGGGGCTTGGGTGTGTGGGTGGGTGTGGGGGTGTGTGTGGGTGTGGGTGGGTAGGTGGGTGGTGTACGCATTCATTTAGCTTTACTAATCACTATCTGTTAAACAATATATTTTGAGGTGTGTGCTTGGGGGTCGGCCGCCCCCTGGTCCTTACCCACAAACAAGGGACATGTACTCACGAACAAAGGACCTGTACCCACGAACAAAGGGACCTGTACCCACGGACAAAGAACAGCAAACACCCATACAGAGGGCTGACAGGAAGACCCCGCTATCTGAATGGACCTACCTCATTCCTTCTTAAGTCCGCTTCGGCTCTATCTCCTCTGGTTTTTGACTGCTGTGAGGAGACAACCTCTGGTTTTTGAAGTAACTGTGTACCCAGCCCCTGTCTTTTTGACTCTAGTGTCCCCCCTACCATGGCTCTTGCCACATCCGCCTGAACCCCCGTCTCAAGAGCTCTTTCTATAAGAGAGAAGTGAGTGTGATAACGTTGTTATGATTACTGGGAGGCTCTGAACTCCCATGTGTAGCATGTCTGAAGCTAGACACAGAAACGCACAAATTATTAAGAAGGATATTACAGTTCAATTTTTGTGGATTCCCTTTCACATAGGCCTCCGGGAGCATGACAGTTGGTGAATTATCTAAACAAACATTGTCGGAAAGGAACTACCAAAGGAACTTGAAGAAAGTAGAACAGTACAGATAGGAACTGGCAGATCTATTATCCATCCTAATGAAATGTGTCAAGTCAAACATATCTATGCAGAAAATAACAAGGTCAGTTGATGGCGCAATGTTGTTACTACTAGACTAGGACTAGAACATAAGTATCTCTGGCAGTAATGTTTGTATGGAGATTTTTTAATTTACCTGGAGACCTGGAGAGGGTTTCGGGGGTCAACGCCCCCGCGGCTCGGTCTGAGACCAGGCCTCGTGGTGGAACAGGGTCTGATCAACCAGGCTGTTGCTGCTGGCCGCACGCAAACTAACGTTCGAACCACAGCCTGGTTGGTCAGGTAAAAAGTTGTAAAATACGAAATGAGTAAGAACACGAGAAAGAATTCTAGTAATGTAGTGGTGTTGAGCTGAGGTCTGACCAAGATACACCGTTATCTCTGTAATACTGGTTTTTTGCGGCAACGTTCACAGGATGAGCTGCGGGTGTATAATAAACTATCCATTCAGGATGTACTACTAAACTGTAGTGTGTGAGGAGTGACCGCTGACAGGACGTGATCGTCTTTCAGTGTCCTCAGCGCCTCTGGCGGGATCAGTAGTTAGGTTGCCATCTATTACTGCTCTTTGACGACAACATAATACCTCCGCCAGGGGCGCTGAACACCGGTGTCTTCCTTGAGCAACCACCGCCACCACCACCACTCCCTTGAACCACCACCACCACCTCTCCCTTGAACAACCACCACCACCTCTCCCTTGAACAACCACCACCACCTCTCCTTTGAACAACCACCACCACCTCTCCCTTGAACAACCACCACCACCACCACCTCTCCTTTGAACAACCACCACCACCACCACCTCTCCCTTGAACAACCACCACCACCACCACCTCTCCTTTGAACAACCACCACCACCACCACCTCTCCTTTGAACAACCACCACCACCACCACCACCACCTCTCCCTTGAACAACCACCACCACCACCACCTCTCCTTTGAACAACCACCACCACCTCTCCCTTGAACAACCACCACCACCACCACCTCTCCTTTGAACAACCACCACCACCTCTCCTTTGAACAACCACCACCACCACCACCTCTCCTTTGAACCACCACCACCACCACCACCACCACCTCTCCCTTGAACAACCACCACCACCACCACCTCTCCTTTGAACAACCACCACCACCTCTCCCTTGAACAACCACCACCACCACCACCTCTCCTTTGAACAACCACCACCACCACCACCACCACCTCTCCCTTGAACAACCACCACCACCACCACCTCTCCTATGAACAACCACCACCACCACCTCTCCCTTGAACCACCACCACCACCACCACCACCACCACCACCACCACCACCACCACCACCACCACCACCACCACCTCTCCCTTGAACAACCACCACCACCTCTCCCTTGAACAACCACCACCACCTCTCCCTTGAACAACCACCACCACCACCACCTCTCCTTTGAACAACCACCACCACCACCTCTCCCTTGAACCACCACCCCCGCCAGCACCACCACCACCATCACAACCACCACCACCACCTCTCCCTTGAACAACCACTACCACCTCTCCCTTGAACAACCACCACCACCACCACCACCACCACCTCTCCCTTGAACAACCACCACCACCACCACCTCTCCCTTGAACAACCACCACCACCACCACCTCCCCCTTGAACAACCACCACCACCTCTCCCTTGAACAACCACCACCACCACCACCACCTCTCCCTTGAACAACCACCACCACCACCACCTCTCCCTTGAACAACCACCACCACCACCACCTCCCCCTTGAACAACCACCTCCACCACCACCTCTCCCTTGAACAACCACCACCACCACCACCTCCCCCTTGAACAACCACCTCCACCACCACCTCTCCCTTGAACAACCACCACCACCTCTCCCTTGAACAACCACCACCACCACCACCTCCCCCTTGAACAACCACCACCACCACCACCTCTCCCTTGAACAACCACCACCACCACCACCACCTCTCCCTTGAACAACCACCACCACCACTTCTCCCCTGAACAACCACCACCACCACCACCTCTCCCTTGAACAACCACCACCACCACCACCACCTCTCCCTTGAACAACCACCTCCACCACCACCTCTCCCTTGAACAACCACCACCACCTCTCCCTTGAACAACCACCACCACCACCACCACCACCTCTCCCTTGAACAACCACCACCACCACCACCTCTCCCTTGAACAACCACCACCACCACCACCTCTCCCTTGAACAACCACCAGCACCACCTCTCCCTTGAACAACCACCACCACCACCTCCCCCTTGAACAACCACAACCACCACCACCACCACCACCACCTCTCCCTTGAACAACCACAACCACCACCACCACCACCACCACCCCTCCCTTGAGCAACAACCACCACCACCACCCCTCCCTTGAACAACCACCACCACCACCACCACCACCACCACCACCACTCCCTTGAACAACCACCACCACCACCACCCCTCCCTTGAGCAACAACCACCACCACCACCCCTCCCTTGAACAACCACCACCACCACCTCTCCCTTGAACAACCACAACCACCACCACCACCACCACCACCACCCCTCCCTTGAGCAACAACCACCACCACCACCCCTCCCTTGAACAACCACCACCACCACCACCACCACCACCACCACCACCACCACCACCACCTCTCCCTTGAACAACCACCACCACCACCACCCCTCCCTTGAGCAACAACCACCACCACCACCCCTCCCTTGAACAACCACCACCACCACCTCTCCCTTGAACAACCACCACCATCACCACCTCTCCCTTGAACAACCACCACCACCCCTCCCTTGAACAACGACCACCACCACCACCCCTTCCTTGAACAACCACCACCACCACCTCTCCCCTGAACAACCACCACCACCACCAACACTCCCTTGAACCACCACCACCCCCACATCCTCCCTTGAACAACAACCACCACCACCTCTCCCTTGAACAACCACCACCACCACCACCCTTCCCTTGAACAACCACCACCACCACCATCCCTCCCTTGAACAACCACCACCACCACCTCTCCCTTGAACAACCACCACCACCACCACCACCACCACCACCACCACCCCTCCCTTGAACAACAACCACCACCACCCCCACCCCTCCCTTGAACAACAACCACCACCACCACCACCCCTCCCTTGAACAACAACCACCACCACCTCTCCCTTGAACAACGACCACCACCACCTCTCCCTTGAACAATAACCACCACCACCTCTCCCTTGAACAACCACCACCACCACCACCCTTCCCTTGAACAACCACCACCACCACCATCCCTCCCTTGAACAACCACCACCACCACCTCTCTCTTGAACAACCACCACCACCACCACCACCACCCCTCCCTTGAACAACAACCACCACCACCCCCACCCCTCCCTTGAACAACAACCACCACCACCTCTCCCTTGAACAACCACCACCACCACCTCTCCCTTGAACAATAACCACCACCACCTCTCCCTTGAACAACCACCACCACCACCCCTCCCTTGAACAACCACCACCACCCCTCCCTTGAACAACGACCACCACCACCCCTCCCTTGAACAACAACCACCACCACCCCTCCCTTGAACAACAACCACCACCACCCCTCCCTTGAACAACAACCACCACCACCTATCCCTTGAACAACAACCACCACCACCTCTCCCTTGAACAACAACCACCACCACCTATCCCTTGAACAACAACCACCACCACCTCTCCCTTGAACAACAACCACCACCACCTATCCCTTGAACAACAACCACCACCACCTCTCCCTTGAACAACAACCACCACCACCTCTCCCTTGAACAACCACCACCACCACCACCTCTCCCTTGAACAACAACCACCACCACCACCACCCCTCCCTTGAACAACAACCACCACCACCACCACCCCTCCCTTGAACAACAACCACCACCACCACCACCCCTCCCTTGAACAACAACCACCACCACCACCACCCCTCCCTTGAACAACAACCACCACCACCACCACCCCTCCCTTGAACAACAACCACCACCACCACCACCCCTCCCTTGAACAACAACCACCACCACCACCACCCCTCCCTTGAACAACAACCACCACCACCACCACCCCTCCCTTGAACAACAACCACCACCACTCATCCTTGAGCAACGACCACCACCACTCATCCTTGAGCAACTACCACCACCACTCATCCTTGAGCAACGACCGCCACCACTCATTCTTGAGCAACGACCACCACCACTCATCCTTGAGCAACGACCGCCACCACTCATCCTTGAGCAACGACCACCACCACTCATCCTTAAGCAACGACCACCACCACTCATCCTTGAGCAACGACCACCACCACTCATTCTTGAGCAACGACCACCACCACTCATTCTTGAGCAACGACCACCACCACTCATTCTTGAGCAACGACCACCACCACTCATTCTTGAGCAACGACCACCACCACTCATTCTTGAGCAACGACCATCACCACTCATTCTTGAGCAACGACCACCACCACTCATCCTTGAGCAACGACCGCCACCACTCATTCTTGAGCAACGACCACCACCACTCATCCTTGAGCAACGACCACCACCACTCATCCTTGAGCAACGACCACCACCACTCATTCTTGAGCAACGACCACCACCACTCATTCTTGAGCAACGACCACCACCACTCATTCTTGAGCAACGACCACCACCACTCATTCTTGAGCAACGACCACCACCACTCATTCTTGAGCAACGACCATCACCACTCATTCTTGAGCAACGACCACCACCACTCATCCTTGAGCAACGACCGCCACCACTCATTCTTGAGCAACGACCACCACCAGTCATCCTTGAGCAACTACCACCACCACTCATCCTTGAGCAACTACCACCACCACTCATCCTTGAGCAACGACCACCACCACTCATCCTTGAGCAACTACCACCACCACTCATCCTTGAGCAACGACCACCACCACTCATCCTTGAGCAACTACCACCACCACTCATCCTTGAGCAACGACCACCACCACTCATCCTTGAGCAACGACCACCACCACTCATCCTTGAGCAACGACCACCACCACTCATCCTTGAGCAACTACCACCACCACTCATCCTTGAGCAACTACCACCACCACTCATCCTTGAGCAACTACCACCACCACTCATCCTTGAGCAACTACCACCACCACTCATCCTTGAGCAACTACCACCACCACTCATCCTTGAGCAACTACCACCACCACTCATCCTTGAGCAACGACCACCACCACTCATCCTTGAGCAACGACCACCACCACTCTACCTTGAGACCCTAAGACGACCTGTCATTCCTAGCTTCCCAGTCATGCCACAAAGACGAAAGACTCCGATGCTTAGCCATGTTTCACAGGAGTGTTGGCATGACTTACCCTCAGCGTAGTGTTTACTGAAGGTAACGCAGGAATGGTGTGACGCAGCCTAGGCCTACTGTGGCAGTCAGCGGGACGCCTCTGACGCTCCTGACACTTGATCCAAGATTTGATTGGTATTTTATAGAAAAAATGATATTTAAGGTGGCCCCCAACGGTCCAGAACCCATTGTTAAGAGACCTGGTTACCGTAGCTCCTCCCATCACCCGTCTGTCTGAGTACCAGCCTGAGTACCAGCCTGAGTACCAGCCTGAGTACCAGCCTGAGTACCAACCTGTGTACCAGCCTGAGTACCAGCCTGACTACCAGCCTGAGTACCTCGCATTAATAATAATAATAATAATAATAATAATAATAATAATAATAATAATAATAATAATAATAATAATCTTTATTTCTACCAGGACATGTACAAGGTATACAGACCATAGCTGACATCAGTGACATACTACTATATAGAAAGCCGCTTGTTATGCTGAGCATTTCCCGTAAATTAGGTCAGTTTTGTCCCAGAATGCGACCCACACCAGTCCACTAACACCCAGGTACCTATTTTACTGCTAGGTGAACATGGACAGCAGGTGTCTTAAGGAAACACGTCCTAATGTTCCCAGCCGTAGCGGGGATAGAACTACGGACCTCAGTGCGTTAACCAAGTGCGCTGCCAATCGAGGTAAGGGACACCTGTAGTAACACTTGTCACCAGCCACTGCCTTGTTCTCGTAACTTGTTCAATATACAACTGAACAAGTATGAACAAATATGAACAAGAATGAACAAGTATGAACAACTACGAACAAGTATGCAAATTGATACCTAGAATTTCTTTTATATTTTTGGCTTTAGTCAATCAGGGCCAAGTCAATCTTTCTGATCCAGTAGATCCTCCAGGTCCAGTAGATATTCCTGGTCCACTACATCTTCCAGGTCCAGTAGATCTTCCTGGCCCAGTAGATCTTCCAGGTCCGGTAGATCTTCCTGGTCCACTACATCTTCCAGGTCCAGTAGATTTTCCAGGTCCAGTAGATCTTCCTGGTCCAGTAGAACTTCCTGGCCCAGTAGTTCTTCCAGATCCGGTAGATCTTCCTGGTCCAGTACACCTTCCAGGTCCAGTAGATCATCCTGGTCCAGTAAATTGTAATAATGTTGGTAGAATTACAGACAATATGTAAAGTAAAAGGACACAAGTGCAACTAATGTGACATTTTATTGTGGCAACGTTTCGCTCTCCAGGAGCTTTATCAAGCCATTACCGGCTTGATAAAGTAGATCTTCCTGGTCCGGTAGATCTTCCTGGTTCAATAGATATTCCAGGTCCGGTAGATCTTCATGGTCCGGTAGATCTTCCAGGTCCAGTAGACCTTCCTGGTCCAGCAGATCTTCCAGGTCCGGTAGATCTTCCAGGTCCAGTAGATATTCCTGGTCCAGTACATCTTCCAGGTCCGGTAGATCTTCCAGGTCCAGTAGATATTCCTGGTCCAGTACATCTTCCAGGTCCAATAGACCTTCCTGGTCCAGCAGATCTTCCAGGTCCAGTAGATCTTTCTGGTACAGGAGATCTTCCTGGTCTAGTGGATCTCCCTGGTCCACTAGATCTTCCTGGTCCGGTAGATGTTCCTGGTCCAGTAGATCTTTCAGGTCCAGTTGATCTTCCTGGTCCAGTAGATCTTCCTGGTCCAGTAGATATTCCTGGTCCGGTAGATCTTCCAAGCCCAGTAGATCTTCCTGGTCCAGTAGATCTTCCAAGTCCAATAGATCTTCCTGGTCCTGTAGATCTTCCAGGTCCAGTAGATCTTCCAGCTCCAGTAGATTTTCAAGGTTCAGCAGATCTTCCAGGTCCAGTAGATCTTCTTTTTCCGGTAGATCTTCCTTGGCCAGTAGATCTTCCAGGTCCGTTAGATCTTACTGGTCCAGTAGATTTTCCTGGTCCAGTAGATCTTCCAGGTCCAGTAGATGTTCCTTGTCCGGTAGATCTTCCAGGCCTAGTAGATCTTCCTGGTCCAGTAGATCTTCCAGGTCCAGTAGATGATCCTTGTATAGTTCTTCCAGGTCTAGTAGATCTTACTGGTCTAGTAGATCCTCCTGGTCCAGTAGATCTTCCAGGTTCATTATATCTTCCTGGTCCAGTAGATCTTCCAGGTCCAGTGGATCTTCCTGGTCCTGTAGATCTTCCATCTCCAGTAGATCTTCAAGGTCCAGTAGATCTTCCAGATCCAGTAGATCTTCCAGGTCTAGTAGATCTTCCAAGTCAAGTAGATCTTCCTGGTCCTGTAGATCTTCCATCTCCAGTAGATCTTCCAGGTCCAGTAGATCTTCCAGGTCCAGTAGATCTTCCAGGTCCAGTAGATCTTCCAGGTCCAGCAGATCTTCCTGGTCCTGTAGATCTTCCATCTCCAGTAGATCTTCCAGGTCCAGTAGATTTTCCAGGTCCAGTAGATCTTCTAAATCCAGTAGATCTTCCTGGCCCAGTAGATCTTCCAGCTCCAGTAGATTTTCAAGGTTCAGTAGACCATCCAGGTCCAGTAGATCTTCCAGGTCCAGTAGATCTTACAAGTCCAGTAGATCTTCAAGGTCTAGTAGATCTTCCAGGTCCAGTAGATCTTCCTGGTCCAGTAGATCTTCCAAGTCCAGTAGATCTTCAAGGTCTAGTAGATTTTCCAGGTCCATTAGATCTTCTAGGTCCAGTAGATCTTCCAAGTCCAGTAGATCCTCAAGGTCTAGTAGATCTCCCAGGTCCAGTAGATCTTCCTGGTCTAGTAGATCATCCAGGCCCAGTAGATCTTTTTGGTCCGGTAGAACTTCCTAGGCCAATAGATCTTCCAGGTTCAATAGATCTTCCAGGTTCAGTATATCTTCCTGGTCCAGTATATCTTCTTGGTCCAGTAGATCTTCCTGGTCCAGTAGATCTTCCTAGTCCAGTAGATTTTTCAGGTCCAGTAGATCTTCCAGGTCCAGTAGATCTTTTTGGTCCAGTAGATCTTCCTATTCCAGTAGATCTTCCTGGTCCTGTATATCTTCCTGGTCCAGTAGATCTTCCTGGTCCAGTAGATCTTCCTGGTCCAGTAGATCTTCCTAGTCCAGTAGATCTTCCTGGTCCTGTAGATCTTCCTGGTCCAGTAGATCTTCCTAGTCAAATTCAAAATTCAATGTTTATTCTCTGTAAGGATTACAATGCTGAGTTTACAGAATTTGGTTATTGTGTGGTTTACATGTAGTAAAATAATAATTACAGAGTGTACCACTAGAACGCCTAGCATGGCTAGGCATTTCGGGCATACTTAGTTTAATTCTTAATTTTAAAATATTACAAATTATGAGGTAAGTTGGTATTATGCCTTAGTGACTAAATACTAGTTTGTGAGTTTAGCAATGTGAATGCTTTTGTTTTGGCACAATACATAGTTTCAGTATTGGAGTATCACAGGCCAACTTATGACTAGTTTGGATTCATTATTTTAAGATTGAGATTAATATTTCTGTTTATGGTCAAATGGGTGAGTGAGTGTAAGTGTGAACCACCAGGTGGTATTCCTGGTCCAGTTCATCTTCCTAGTCCAGTAGATCTTCCTAATCCAGTAGATCTTCCAGGTTCAATAGATCTTCCAGTTCCAGTAGATTTTCCTGGACCAGTAGATCTTTCTGGTCCAGTAGGTCTTCCTAATCCAGTAGATCATCTAGGTCCAGTAGATCTTCCAGGTCCAGTAGATCTTTCTAGTCCAGTAAATCTTCCATGTCCAGTAGATCTTCCTGGTCCAGTAGATCTTCCAGGTCCAGTAGATTTTCCAGGTCCAGTAGATCATCCTGGTCCAGTAAATTTTCCAGAGCTTGTAAATCTTCCTGGTCCAGCAGATCTTGCAGGTTCAGTAGATCTTCGTAGTCCAGTAGATCTTCCAGGTCCAGTAGATCTTCCAGATCCAGTAGATCATCCTGGTCCAGTAGATATTCCAGGTCCAGTAGATCTTCGTAGTCCATTAGATCTTCCAGTTCCAGTGCATCTTCCAGGTTCAGTTGATCTTCCAGGTCAGCGAGTGTAGATTCATCAATGTATGGAGGCTGATGGCTGGTCGTCAGTACTGATAGCTGTTATTGTTGTGTGAAGCAACTCTTTTGCTTATTGTTTATGTGTCGTGTTCTAATTAGAGAGAGAGAGAGAGAGAGAGTCAGTCAACAGTTCTGCAGGTGTTTCATTCGGAGGAGAGAGCAAATAATTCTACCAATATTGATTTTCAAAATTTGTAATCTCGTAAAGGAGGCGAATTGTGGCTCAGCTGTTTGGTATTAAATCCCCTCTTTCCATTCCTCTATCCCCCTCCCCTCTGTCTGTATGTCTGTCTGTCTGTCTGTCTCTCTCTCTCTCTCTCTCTCTCTCTCTCTCTCTCTCTCTCTCTCTCTCTCTCTCTCTCTCTCTCTCTCTCTCTCTCTCTCTCTCTCTCTCTTTACATAGGGTTTGACAATGTTAAGGATCCCTAGCTTTATTAACAAGCTATTTACAGGTTAAGGATTCCTAACTTTATTGGCAAGCAAAGAGCTGTTACCTACATCAGCTCATTTGAAAGCATTTTTATTGTTATGAGACATGCAAGTAGGGAACAGGATGAAGTTGGAGCCATCTGTGGGTCAGCATTTTCATTTGATCAACTGCCTTTATCTCGTTGACATCATTATGTTGTACGAATGTGTTCCATACTCGAGTCATCCTGGGTATATATGATCTCAGATGGAGTGATCTAGAGAAGGTTACAACCAGAGTGAAGTTGCTGCTTTCTGCCCGTCTTGTGGCATAAAAGCTTGTTTCACGCTGTCCTCGAAGTGGATCCAAGTGTGGTACTTTGACAATAATGGCATTGTACATAACAGTAAGGCCACCCACATCCCTCCTCTGTTGAAGGTTCTGCTGAAATGACAGATCTATCCAGGATGGGTCCAGGCGAGAGATGAGACGCCTTGCTCTGTTCTCTACTCTGTCAAACAGTTGCAGATGAGAGGGGGGGGGGCAGGCAAACTAAGAAAGTGGAGCATACTCAAGGTGTGAGCGTACTTGTGCCTCGTAAAGAATCTTGCAACCCCTACTGTCAAGCAGATGCGAGATACGTCGAAGTGCTGTAAACTTCCTAGCTGCCTTGTTTGCAAGATTTACAACATGGTTCTTCATGGTCAGTTTGGAGTCAAATTTCTTCCCAAGGATATCAACTTCTTCCCCAGGTGCCAACACCCTCCCATTCATCCTTACTACTGCACCGGCATTACCATCATGGTGCTTAGACACCATCATCATTTGTGTTTTCTCAGGTGCAAATGTTACTCGTCATTTATTTCCCCAAGCTGATATAGCTCTTAGCTGGTGATTGATGTAGCTTAGAGCAGCTGGCATTTCTTCTCTTGGATAAGTGAATGTCAGTGTACAGTCGTCTGCATATGCATGTGATTCTGGGATGAGATGAAGAAGGTCGTTGACGTAGACATTCCATAACAATGGACCCAGCACGCTTCCTTGTGGAACACTTGCCCCAATAGGATGTCTTGCTGATTCCGTTCTGTCTGTCTGTCTGTCTGTCTGTCTGTCTGTCTCTCTCTCTCTCTCTCTCTCGTTCCACTTGGTTCTTGGTGCTGGAGGGACCCTCTCTTTGCCTGCAACAGCAACAACAGCAGCAGTAATCTCAACTGTGACGTTATTAACATCAACAGTAACTGAAGTAACTTTAACATTAACAGAAGTAACCTAAACAGCAACAGTAACAGTATCAATAACATCAACAGCAGCAGCAGTAGCAACAGCATTGACATCAGCATCAACATCAGTAACAGCAACATCCGTAAAATCAACAGTAACAGTAGCAACCTCAACAGTAAAATGAGTAACATCAAAAGTATCAGCAGTAACCTCAACAGTAACAGCAGTAACATCAAAACTAACTGCAGAACATCAACAGTAGCAACAGTAACAGCAACATCAACAGTAGCCACAGTAACATCAGCATCAGTAACATCAATAGTAACAGCAGTAACATCAAGAGTAACATCAACAGAAACAGCAGTAACATCAACAGTAACAGCAGTAACATCAACAGTAACAGCAGTAACATAAACATCAGTAACTTCAACAGCAGTACATCAACAGTAACAGCAGTAACATCAACAGTAACAGCAGTAACATCAACAGTAACAGCAGTAACATCAACAGTAACAGCAGTAACATCAACAGTAACAGCAGTAACATAAACATCAGTAACATCAACAGTAACAACACCAGTAACAGCAACATTAGTAACATCAACAGTAACAGCAGGAACCTCAAGAACAACATTAGTAACATCAACAGTAACAACACCAGTAACAGCAACATCACCAGTAACATCAACATCAGTAACATCAACAGTAACAACACCAGTAACATCAATACCAGGACCATCAACAGTTGTCAACATAGTTGATGATCCGTCCAGTGGTATTCACTGCGTGGATCGCGATGACTCAATTCACCGCTCTCGAAAAATATATAAATTAATTAATAAAAAAAATATATATAGAAAAATAATTTTTTCAAGTAAGATACATATTTTCATGAGGTGAGATGGAAGACGAAGTCACAGTAAGAGATAACATTCTAACATCCCTACCCTAGTTGTACAGAAATCATACGTGTCCACTACGGGAAGCTGATCAGGGACACGTCTAGCTCTAGGCGTCGGTGGTCTCGCTGAATCAGTTGAGTTCAAGTTTTCTTGGGAGACTGGACTCTCCATCTTTGAAGCAGTGTGTGAAAAAGGTGATGTCCTTTTTTTGTGAGTACATACACATGTGAATCAACATTTTCAACAATGAAAATTGTGAAGAAAAAACAGAGAAACAAACTGACCAATGCACGTCTGGATTGTCTTACAAGTATTTCAGTGACAAACTACAAGTATTCCATGACAAGAGTTAAGCAGCAGCTAGCACACTTCAGCTCATCACAGCATTAAGTAAGTTTGGTCTTTATTTTGCTATTAATAACAAGATATGCAGGCTAATATTACCATGTCTAATTTTTCTCATTTACTATATTGCACTAGCAGCTCAGTACTACTTAATTTAGTTGAGTTACGCTAACTTGCAGTAGCTGCGGCTCTCTCAATCAATGTCTTTAACCGTAGTGGCTCTCTTGCAAAAATTTGTGAATAACACTGCCTAGCCCCGTTTGCTAGGCCTAGTGACTAGTTTGCATGACGTCACGTGATGCGGCATGAGTACGTGAGACGCGCTACATCAGCCTCAGTCCACGCATAGGTCTACAGCAGGCAACAGGGCAGTTTGGGCTCTCTCCCTACACACTCTGCAATATAGTGTTACCATCCAACCTTCATATCTCCTACGAACCCGCCATGACACAGTAACATCAGTAAAATCATCAGTAATGTCAACATCAGTAACATCAAAAGTAACAGCAACATCAGTAACATCAACTTTAACAGCAGTAACATCACCAGTAACAGCAACATCAGTAACATCACCAGTAACAGCAACATCAGTAACTTCAAAAGTAACATCACCAGTAACATCAGTAACATTAGGGTTGGAAACAGTAAATGTATAAAAGGCATTCAGCATGAAGTTATAAATAAAGACAATAGAACAGGTCAGCAAACAAAGGGGGACAGCAGAGGGCAGCAAGGGACTAGCTCCCTTAAGGTTTACTATACTAATAGCAGGAGTGTTAGAAATAAGGTAGATGAGCTAAGATTAATTGCAAGTGCAGGAAACATAGATATTATTGCTATAACAGAGACCTGGCTCAATCTGAAAGATAGAGAGATGCCCTCTGAATGTCACATACAAGGCTATAAATTATTCCACACTGACAGGGTTAACAGGAAAGGTGGTGGAGTAGCGATGTATGTCAGAGACAATTTAAATTGTTGTGTTAGACAAGATATTAAATTAGAAGCGTCAGCCACTGAATCTGTTTGGTTACAGCTTCTCGAGGGCCGAGAAAAACTAATTTTGGGTGTGATTTACAGGGCCCCAAATCTTGATAGGGAGTGCAGTAAACTTCTATGGGACGAAATTCGTAAGGCATCTACATACGAAAATGTTGTGCTAATGGGAGATTTCAACTATAGACAGATTGACTGGAGCAATTTGACAGGAAATTTAGAGTCGGGTGACTTTCTTGATACGATCCTGGATTGTTTTTTAAAACAGTTTGTGACAGAGCCAACTAGGGGAAATAACCTCCTTGACTTGGTTCTTGCCAGTAGGGAAACACTAATTAATAATCTTGAGGTTAATGATGAGCTTGGGGAGAGTGATCACAAATCACTCAGTTTTAATATATCATGGAATTCCCCTAATAATGGCAATCAAGTCTCCGTCCCTGACTTTCGCTTGGCTGATTTCATAGGACTGAAAAATTACTTAGGTGGGCTGAACTGGAATGACCTGACTAAGGGTCAGGTAGGTGGTGATGGTTGCCGATATGATGCTTTCCAGGGCATAGTTCTAGCTGCTCAGTCAAATTATGTTCCAAATAGGGAAATCAGATCAAACAAAAATGATCCTAAATGGATGAACAATAGATTAAAATATCTGATTGGTCAAAAGAGAGGCATATATAGGCAAATCAAAAGAGGAGAGGGGCAATTAAGAAATCGATATATTCAGTTAAAGAGAGAAATAAAAAAGGGAATTAGAAAAGCAAAAAGAGATTATGAGGTTAAAGTTGCAAAAGAATCGAAGGCTAACCCAAAAGGATTCTTTCAGGTATACAGAAGTAAGATCAGGGACAAGATAGGCCCACTCAAAAGTTCCTCGGGTCAGCTCACTGACAGTGATAAGGAAATGTGTAGAATTTTTAACACATACTTCCTCTCAGTTTTTACACAGGAGGATACCAGCGATATTCCAGTAATGATAAATTATGTAGAACAGGACGATAATAAACTGTGCACTATTAGGGTCACAAGTGACATGGTCCTTAGGCAAATAGATAAATTAAAACCTAACAAATCCCCAGGCCCTGATGAACTGTATGCAAGGGTTCTAAAGGAATGTAAAGAGGAGCGTAGCACACCTTTGGCTAATCTTTTCAACATATCACTACAAACTGGCATGGTGCCAGATAAGTGGAAAATGGCAAATGTGATACCTATTTTCAAAACAGGTGACAGGTCCTTAGCTTCGAACTATAGACCAATAAGCCTAACCTCCATAGTGGGAAAATTTATGGAATCAATAATTGCCGAGGCAGTTCGTAGCCATCTTGAAAAGCATAAATTAATCAACGAATCTCAGCATGGTTTTACAAAGGGGCGTTCCTGCCTTACGAATTTATTAACTTTTTTCACTAAGGTATTTGAGGAGGTAGATCATGGTAATGAATATGATATTGTGTATATGGACTTCAGTAAGGCTTTTGACAGGGTCCCACATCAGAGACTATTGAGGAAAATTTAAGCACATGGAATAGGAGGAGAAATTTTTTCCTGGATAGAGGCATGGTTGACAAATAGGCAGGAGAGAGTTTGCATAAATGGGGAGAAATCAGAGTGGGGAAGCGTCACGAGCGGTGTTCCACAGGGGTCAGTGTTGGGCCCCCTGCTGTTCACAATCTACATAAACGACATAGAAGAGGGCATAAAGAGCGACATCGGCAAGTTTGCCGATGACACCAAAATAGGCCGTCGAATTCATTCTGACGAGGACATTCGAGCACTCCAGGAAGATTTGAATAGACTGATGCAGTGGTCGGAGAAGTGGCAGATGCAGTTTAATATAGACAAATGCAAAGTTCTAAATGTTGGACAGGACAATAACCATGCCACATATAAACTTAATAATGTAGATCTTAATATTACGGATTGCGAAAAAGATTTAGGAGTTCTGGTTAGCAGTAATCTGAAACCAAGACAACAGTGCATAAGTGTTCGCAATAAAGCTAATAGAATCCTTGGCTTCATATCAAGAAGCATAAATAATAGGAGTCCTCAGGTTGTTCTTCAACTCTATACATCCTTGGTTAGGCCTCATTTAGATTATGCTGCACAGTTTTGGTCACCATATTACAGAATGGATATAAATTCTCTGGAAAATGTACAAAGGAGGATGACAAAGATGATCCCATGTATCAGAAACCTTCCCTATGAGGATAGACTAAGGGCCCTGAAACTGCACTCTCTAGAAAGACGTAGAATTAGGGGGGATATGATTGAGGTGTATAAATGGAAGACAGGAATAAATAAAGGGGATGTAAATAGTGTGCTGAAAATATCTAGCCTAGACAGGACTCGCAGCAATGGTTTTAAGTTGGAAAAATTCAGATTCAGGAAGGATATAGGAAAGTACTGGTTTGGTAATAGAGTTGTGGATGAGTGGAACAAACTCCCAAGTACCGTTATAGAGGCCAGAACGTTGTGTAGCTTTAAAAATAGGTTGGATAATTACATGAGTAGATGTGGGAGGGTGTGAGTTAGACCTGATAGCTTGTGCTAACAGGTCGGTTGCCGTGTTCCTCCCTTAAGTCAATGTGACCTGACCTGACTAGGTTGGGTGCATTGGCTTAAGCCGGTAGGAGACTTGGACCTGCCTCGCATGGGCCAGTAGGCCTTCTGCAGTGTTCCTTCGTTCTTATGTTCTTATGTTCTTATTAAAATCATAACATCAACATCAGTAAAATCAACATCAGTAACATTAACAGTAACATCATCAATAACGTCAACATCAGTAACATCAACAGTAACATCACCAGTACCAGCAACATCATTAACATCAACAGTAACATCACCAGTAACAGCAACATCAATGACATCAACTCCGACAACAGTAACATCAACAGTAATAACACTAGTAACAGCAACATCAGTAACATCAACAATAACAGCAGTAACATCAACAGTAACAGTAGCATCAACAGTAATAGCAGTAACATCAACAGAAACAGCAGTAACATCACCAGTAACAGCAGTAACATCAATAGTAACAGCATTAACATCAACAGTAACAGCAGTAACATCAACAGGAACAGCAGAAACATCAACAGTAACATCAACAGTAAGAGCATTATCATAAACAGAAACAGCAGTAACATCAACAGTAACAGCAGTAACATCTACCGAAAAAAACAGTAACATCTACAATATCAGCAACAACATTAACAGAAGCAGCAGTAACATCAAGAGTAACATCAGTAACATCAACAGTAGCATCAACAGAAGCAGCAGTAACATCAACAGTAACAGTAGTAAAATTAACAGAAACAGCAGTAACATCAACAGTAACAGCAATAACATCAACAGAAACAGGAGTAACATCAATAGCAACGGCAGTAACATCAACAGAAACAGCAGTAACATCAACAGTAACAGCAGTAACATCAACATAAGCAAAAGTAACATCAGTAACATCAAGAGTAGCATCATTAGCATCAACGATAACATCAACAAAAACAGCAATAACAAACAGTAACAGTAGCAACATCAACAGTAACAGCAGTAACATCAACAGAAACAGAAGTAACAGCAGTAGCATCAACAGAAACAGCAGTAACATCAACAATAACAACAGAAACATCAACAGAAGCAGCAGTAACATCAACAGTAACAGCAGTAACATTAACAGAAACAGAAGTAACAGCAGTAGCATCAACAGAAACAGCAGTAACATCAACAATAACAACAGAAACATCAACAGAAACAGCAGATACATCAACAATATTAGCAGTAACATCAACAGTGACAGCAGTAACATCAACGTCAACAACAACAGTAGTAATATCAACAGAAACAGCAGCAACATCAACAGTAAGAGCAATAACATCAACAGATGCAGCAGTAACATCAAGAGTAACATCAGTAACAGCAACATCAAGAGAAACAGCAGTAACATCAAGAGTAACATCAGTAACAGCAACATCAAGAGAAACAGCAGTTACATCAAGAGTAACATCAGTAACATCAAGAGTAACATCAACATCAATAACATCAAGGGTAACATCAGTAACATCAACAGTAACGTCAGTAACATCAAGAGTAACATCAGTAACATCAACAGCAACAGCCATAGCATCAATAGTAACATCAGTAACATCAACAGTAAAATCAATAGTAACATCAATAGTAACATCAGTAACATCAACAGTAACATCAGTAACATCAACAGTAACATCAGTAACATCAACAGTATCACCAGTAACATCAACAGTAACATCAGTAACATCAACAGTAACATCAAGAGTAACATCAGTAACATCAACAGTAACATCACCAGTAACATCAGTAACATCAACAGTAACATCAGTAACATCAACAGTAACATCACCAGTAACATCAACAGTAACATCACCAGTAACATCAGTAACATCAACAGTAACATCAGTAACATCAGTAACATCAACAGTAACATCACCAGTAACATCACCAGTAACATCAGTAACATCAACAGCAACATCAGTAACATCAACAGCAACATCAGTAACATCAACAGTAACATCAACAGCAACATCAGTAACATCAACAGTAACATCAACAGTAACATCAACAGCAACATCAGTAACATCAACAGTAACATCAACAGTAACATCAGTAACATCAACAGCAACATTAGTAACATCAACAGTAACATCAGTAACATCAACAGTAACATCAACAGTGAGGAAACCCGACATGTCGACCAAGAAGCTCAGCTCTTACACTTCCCGATGATTATCCTGTACCACTACTACCACTACCACCACAACTACCACTACCACCACTACCACCACTACCACAACTACCACCACTACTACCACTACTACAACCACTACCACCACTGCCACCACTACCACCACTACAACCACTACCACCATTACCACCACTACTTCCACCACTACCACCACTACCACCACTACCACTACTACCACTACTACAACTACTACCACTACTACCACTACTATCACTACTACCATTACTACCACTACCACCACTACTACCACTACCACCACTACTACCACTACCACCACTACCACCACTACCACCACTACTACCACAACCACTACTACTATCACTACCACCACTACTACCACTACCACCACTACTACCACTACTATAACTACTACCCCTTTTACCACTGCTACCACTACTACCACAACCACTACTACTACCACTACCACCACTACAACCACTACCACCATTACCACCACTACTACCACCACTACCACCACTACCACTACTACCACTACTACAACTACTACCACTACTACCACTACTACCACTACTATCACTACTACCATTACTACCACTACCACCACTACTACCACTACCACCACTACTACCACTACCACCACTACTACCACTACCACCACTACCACCACTACTACCACAACCACTACTACTACCACTACCACCACTACTACCACTACCACCACTACTACCACTACCACCACTACTACCACTACCACCACTACCACCACTACTACCACAACCACTACTACTACCACTACCACCACTACTACCACTACCACCACTACTACCACTACTATAACTACTACCCCTTTTACCACTGCTACCACTACTACAACTACTACCACTACTACCACAGCTACCACTACCACCACTACTACCTCTACTATAATTACTACAACTACTACCACTACTTCCACTACCACCACTACCACCACTACCACCACTATGTTATTACTGTTCTTCCTGTTGAACAGTGGTTTAGTGCCGAAGAGGTAGCGTAGGCAGCAAAGACTGCGCCATGGACTAGTTTGGCTTTAATCGGAAAGGAATACACAACGGGCAAAGTGAGGGAATGACCGATAGCCAATCTGCGGAGGGAAGCTGTTGAAGCCGGGAGGGTAGGCTGTGAAGTGAGGACGAGTGGGCCCAGCATCCCACTGACCTGGCCTAGCGAATATGAAACTATCAAACAGAAATGGCTGTCTTCATTTGCTCGGCCATGCACCTCATGTAGTCCCGACGAGACAATACTGGTGGGCATGAAGGTGTGAAAGAATTACTTACAATAGCCACCCCAGTGTAGTTAAGATGCAGACCATGCAGCATGTTTTCCAGCGGCTACAAGAGAACCTTATGAAAGCTACTGATAGGTTCATGTCTGATCACAATGCCCACGCCAAGGAAAGCAAAGTGGAGCCAGGTTGCAAAGTTATGTTGCTCCACCCAGCGCAGACCCCAGGTATGCATAAACTTGTTCCCAAATTCGTTGGTCCTTACTGTGTCCTCCAACAGCTCCGCGGCAGTAAGTTCAAGTTGAAGGAGATTGCTACCAGAACTATCAAAG
This sequence comes from Cherax quadricarinatus, assembly GCF_038502225.1. NCBI lineage: Eukaryota > Metazoa > Arthropoda > Malacostraca > Decapoda > Parastacidae > Cherax > Cherax quadricarinatus. The sequence continues at coordinate 24,422,095 of NC_091299.1, forward strand.
AAGCTCACCTTGACCACATGAAGTCTACTGACCATGTGCAAGCAGAAGCAAAGGTATAGTCGCGTGCACTGCAAAGTCACAATCAGACTCATGCTAGGGACAACCCATCTACTTCTTCACCCACTACTCCTGTTACTCATGACAATCCAGTAAGGCTCCATACTTATGGCCTGAGACCCAGGACAACAGTATATTTCTGGGACATTGATGTACCTACTGACTTGTCCGACTCCTATGCTAGCTATGCTAATTGTTTGCTTGCAGAAATGGGTATAAATGCACACACATTGTATAGTTATTTAATAACGGAGTCAGGGTGGACAACATCATGTAAATATGTAAATTATTTTAGAAGGGTACCCGTAGTATAATGAATTCCATGGAAATAGTGTTGTTAACTATTGTAAGTAATTCTTTCACACCTTCATGCCCACCAGTATTGTGGCATCGGGACGACACAAGGTGTGTGTCTGAGCAAATGTAGACAGCAATTTCTGTCTGCTAGTTTCATATTCCGCAGCACTCTGGTGCTACCCTCTCTAGGCCTGCCCAGGTCAGTGGGACGCTGGGCTCACTCGTCCTCACTTCACGGCCTACCCTCCCAATTTCAACAGCTTCCCGGTCATTCACTCACTTTGCTTGTTGTGTACTCACTCCTTTCCAATTAAAACCAAACTAGTCAATGGCTGTATACTCTTCTACCTACACTACCCCTATGGCACTAAACTGCTGTTCAACAGCAAGAACAGTAATAACAGTGGTGGCAGCGGTAGGATACGAACCCACACCTTCGAAGAGACTGGTGATGAACTGGGAGTGGAACAACAAGAAAAAAAAATTGACTTGGGCAACACAAAAATACTGCACTAGCTGAGAATACTTAGACAGTTGAGTGGCTTGTAAACACGATGATGAATCACAAACCACTGTAGATGGCGTGGGGGCTGAACTGGGCTGGCTTAGGGGCTAAGCCAACTAGGTTCCCACATGGTTAAGCTGGGTAAGACTTCTTGTAGGAAAACTGGTAGGAACACAACACAATAACGGTGAGCTGGATTCAGGAGTGTAGCAGGGAAGGTAGTAGGAAGAGGTGGGTGTATACTGGTGGTATAGGGTATCATCAACCCTAGAGCTGCCCCGTGGCCACGTGTGGAGCCGCGCAAAGCCAGCACACTAAAACGACCTCACCTCTACTTCTTGTAGATGAGAAGGGCGTAGGGACACTGTAGGAGGCAGGAGAAGGGTGCTGGAGAGTGTTGAGGAGCTGTAGAGAGGGTGATGAGGTGAACACGTGACTGCTAAGGCTGGAGACGACGCCATGATGCCCATGTCCAGATTTTATGAGAAGAATCTAGGACGAAGATCTGTCTCGGGCACTGTCAAGACGCTGGGAGTAATAGATTCTTCACCTCCTCCTCAGTTGTGTGTATATCATCCAACACTTGTTGGTATATTCCTTGTTGGTGTCTCCCTCAGTTCTGTCTTCCCAGAGTCCTTCCTGTCTCCACTGGAAATACTTCCTTAAATCTCGTGTTGAGCTCTTCACATACCTCTTGATCGTTTCTTGTGAGTTCCCCACCTTCTTTCCTCAGCCTGATCACTTGGTCTTTGACTGTTGTCTTCCTCCTAATGTGGTTATACAGCAGTTTCAGGTCAGACTTGACTTTCGATGCTATGTTGTTTTCGTACCGATGCTGGGCCTCCCTCCTTACCTGTGCATACTCGTTTCTGGCTCTTCGACTCATCTCCTTATTTTCCTGGGTCCTTTGCCTTCTGTACCTTTTCCATTCTCTAGTGCACTTGTTTTTTTGCCTCCCTACACCTTTGGGTAAACCAAGGACTCGCTTTGGTCTTCCCATTATTTCTGTTGCCCTTGGGAACAAACCTTTCCTCTGCCTCCTTGCATTTTGCTGTTACATATTCCATCATTTCGTTTACTGACTTTCCTACCCACTGCTATCGCCCTTGGTGCGGATGATGTCCTGGCTGACAGTAGATGTATGTCTGGAGGTGCTGGCCAGGTAGTCAGGAACTGTAAGGCTGGAGGTGCTGTCATGGTAGACAGTAACTGTATGCATGGTGAAACGCATGTTAGTGGCCTCGAGGGAGACAGGAGCTGTATTGGGGAAACAAGTGTAGTCAAGGACAAGATAAAACCAGTATTACAAACTAATAATACCACAGGAGATAGCAAACAAGGAGACTCCACTAGTAATAGTGAGGATATATTACCAGAAACAACTGGTGAGAGCTCCATTGTTAGTACTAGTGAGGATAGGAATGAGACAGGTAAACATGCACCAACAGGGAATGCAGTCACAAAAATCCAAGGCAAACGGAAACCAAGCCTGTGCACATATTATGCACTTGGCATCAGCAGGCATGGGAAATCTGGAAAAACAGATGGGACGTGCAACTTTGACCACCCTAGAAAATGCCTTGCCCATATGACAACAGGAAAATGCAAACTCCCTTCCTGTAAGCTTTTTCACCTGAAATGTGTCCCTCTTCAGTACAGGAAAGACAGTGCTATAACTTATTGTAGTGATACTGCTCCTGTGGGGAGCAGCAGCAGGATAATACTGCACCACCTCTCGGAGCCCTTAACAACAACAACAGCTTGGTGTGGATCATGGGCGCCAACATATGGTGTGTGATTTTCTTCCCTTATATCCATATATTAGTGATGCAGATAACATGGTGAGTTGAAATATGTGGCCTGTAGTTATAACTTTTCTCTTGACATATGCAAGATATCACCCTCCCTGTAGAAGCAGTTATTAGATGTACTAGTCATTATATTTTGCTGTTGCAGAAGTACTATGAAGATTCTATGTTCAATAAAGCCTAGAGATAAGGTCTGTGTTTCTATCACAACAATTATATTGCCAGGTACACCATCTAAAGGGGACAAAAAAATACAAAATATCCAGATCATGGGAAAACCTGGGTAGCCACAGCCACTCAAGAGGGAGAGGTTTTTTTAGTGCCAGGAAGGGAAAAAACTGGCAGGAAATGGCAGAAATTGTACGCCAAATCCAGTCATTTATGAAGTGGAATCACAGTCGATGGCCTCCACTCCAAACCAACAGATACAGACATTAGTGCCGGAAAAAAGTCCCCCCCCCAGTACCACCAATACCACCAATCAAATGACAGCAATGAACAACAAAATACCTTTCATCCGTGGACTGCTTGCAGAGGCAAATGCAATGTTCGCGGCTTTCACAGAGACCCACATAAAGGATCACTTGGACAACGAAATATGGATCCCAGGTTAAACCTATACAAATGCGACAGAGTGAACAGGCAAAAGGGGGATGAGAGGGTTGGCCTGTATATTGCAGTCACTTATTTGCACAGAACTGCTAAATGCCTCAAATGATGTAGTTGAAGTTTTAGCGGTAAAGATCGAGAACCAAAATCTAATCAATGTGATAGTCTACAAGCCTCCAGATACAACGTCCCAACAATTCCAGGAACAGCTGTTGAGAATTGACCACTGTCTGGAAAACCTTCCAGCTCCTGCACCCAACATCTTGCTCCTGGGGGATTTCAACTTAAGGCACCTAAAATGGAGGAATATAGCAAATAATGTTCTTGCAGTGATAACACCAGGAGGCAGCTCAGACGAGAACTCACACACACACGAGCTTTTAAATCTCTGCACAAAATTCAACTTAAACCAACAAATAATAGAGCCTACTAGACTGGAGAATACACTGGACCTCATCTTCATTAACAATGATGATCTGATAAGAAATGTCACCATATCAAAAACAATATACTCGGATCACAACATAATCGAGGTTCAGACATGTATGTGCGGAGCCCCAGACCGACAAAATGGGATCAGTCACGAGGGAGCCTTCACCAAATTCAACTTCAATAACAAGAACATAAAGTGGGACCAAGTAAGCCAAGTCCTAAATGATATAAGCTGGGAAGATATACTAAGCAACACAGACCCCAACTTATGCCTAGAACAGATTAACTCTGTGGCACTCGATGTATGCTCAAGGCATATTCCTTTAAGAAAAAGGAGGAGTAGATGTAAAATAGAAAGAGACAGGCGCTCCCTTTACAGGTGACGGAAAAGAATAACAGAGCGGCTAAAAGAGGCCAATATATCTGTAATGCGGAGGGAGACACTGGTCAGAGAAATAGCAAACATCGAACTTAAGCTAAAGGAATTTTATAGGAGTCAGGAATCATGGGAAGAACTAAAAGCCATAAATGAAATCGAAAGAAACCCAAAGTATTTCTTTTCTTATGCCAAATCAAAGTCGAGAACAACATCCAGTATTGGGCCCCTACTTAAACAAGAAGGGTCCTACACAGATGACAGCAAGGAAATGAGTGAGCTACTCAAGTCCCAATATGACTCAGTTTTTAGCAAGCCACTAACCAGACTGAGAGTCGAAGATCAAAATGAATTTTTTATGAGAGAGCCACAGAATTTGGTAAACACAAGCCTGGCTGATGCTATCCTAACACCAAATCACTTCGAACAGGCGATAAATGACATGCCATGCACTCTGCCCCAGGACCAGACTCATGGAACTCCGTGTTCATCAAGAACATCCTATGGAGAGGGACCATGGACACGGGTATCGTCCCACAGTTACTAAAAACAACAGACATAGCCCCACTCCACAAAGGGGGCAGTAAAGCAACAGCAAAGAACTACAGACCGATAGCATTAATATCCCATATCATAAAAATCTTTGAAAGGGTCCTAAGAAGCAAGATCGCCACCCATCTAGATACCCATCAATTACACAACCCAGGGCAACATGGGTTTAGAGCAAGTCGCCCCTGTCTGTCCCAACTACTGGACCACTACGACAAGGTCCTAGATGCACTAGAAGACAAAAAGAATGCAGATGTAATATACACAGACTTTGCAAAAGCCTTCGACAAGTGTGACCATGGCGTAGGAGCACACAAAATGCGTGCTAAAGGAATAACAGGAAAAGTTGGTAGGTGGATCTATAACTTCCTCACAAATAGAACACAAAGAGTAGTAGTAAACAGAGTGAAGTCTGAGGCAGCTACGGTGAAAAGCTCTGTTCCGCAAGGCACAGTACTCGCTCCCATCTTGTTCCTCATCCTCATATCTGACATAGACAAGGATGTCAGCCACAGCACTGTGTCTTCGTTTGCAGATGACACCCGAGTCTGCATGACAGTGTCTTCCATTGCAGACACTGCAAGGCTCCAGGCAGACATCAACCGAATCTTTCAATGGGCTGCAGAAAACAATATGAAGTTCAACGATGAGAAATTTCAATTTCTCCGATATGGTAAACACGAGGAAATTAAAACTTCATCAGAGTATAAAACAAATTCTGGCCACACAATAGAGCGAAAAACCAACGTCAAAGACCTGGGAGTGATCATGTTGGAGGATCTCACCTTCAAGGACCATAACATGGCCCGGTGGCTTGGTGGCTAAAGCTCCCGCTTCACGGAGGGCCTGGGTTCGATTCCCGGCGGGTGGAAACATTCGACACGTTTCCTTACACCTGTTGTCCTGTTCACCTAGCAGCAAATAGGTACCTGGGTGTTAGTCGACTGGTGTGGGTCGCATCCTGGGGGACAAGATTAAGGACCCCAATGGAAATAAGTTAGACAGTCCTCGATGACGCACTGACTTTCTTGAGTTATCCTGGGTGGCTAACCCTCCTGGGTTAAAAATCCGAACGAAATCTTATCTTATCTTATCTTATCATTGTATCAATCGCATCTGCTAGAAAAATAGCAGGATGGATAATAAGAACCTTCAAAACTAGGGATGCCAAGCCCATGATGACACTCTTCAGGTCGCTTGTTCTATCTAGGCTGGAACACTGCTGCACACTAACAGCACCTTTAAAGGCAGGTGAAATTGCTGACCTAGAAAATGTACATAGAACCTTCACGGCACGCATAACGGAGATAAAACACCTCAATTACTGGGAGCGCTTAAAGTTCCTGAACCTGTACTCCCTGGAATGCAGGCAGGAGAGATACATGATTATATACACCTGGAAAATCCTAGAGGGACTAGTACCAAACTTGCACACGAAAATCACTCTCTCCGAAAGCAAAAGACTCGGCAGACGATGCAACATCCCCCCAATGAAAAGCAGGGGTGTCACTAGCACGCTAAGAGACAACACAATAAGTGTCAGGGGCCCAAGACTATTCAACTGCCTCTCAGCATACATAAGGGGGATTACCAATAGACCCCTGGCTGTGTTCAAGCAGGCACTGGACAGGTACCTAAAGTCGGTACCTGACCAGCCGGGCTGTGGCTCGTACGTTGGATTGCGTGCAGCCAGCAGTAACAGCCTGGTTGATCAGGCCCTGTTCCACCATGAGGCCTGATCACAGACCGGGCTGCGGGGGCGTTGACCCCCGGAACTCTCTCCAGGTAAACTCTCTCTCCAGGTCTCCAGGTAAACTGAACCTCCTGCAGGAAGTTCCTCATTCCTGTGTAGTCCCCCCTTTTACAGTCTGGCTTTTCCCGTTTAACTTCTGTTACCCTCTCCACTTGTCACAGAAAGCACAGAACCCCATGATCACTAGCTATAAGGGGCCTCTCATATGTGATGCCCTCAATGTCTGAACTGCTCAGGGTGAACACAAGGTCCAGTCTTGCTGGTTCATCCTCTCTCTCTGGTAGTGTCCCTGACATGTTGATACATGAGGTTTTCCAGTACCACATCCATCATCTTGCCACCTCAGTTAGTGTGTGTGTGTGTGTGTGTGTGTGTGTGTGTGTGTGTGTGTGTGTGTGTGTTCTCACCTAGTTGTACTCACCTAGTTGTGGTTGCAGGGGTCGATTCATAGCTCCTGGCCCCGCCTCTTCACTGGTGTGTGTGTATGTGTGTGTGTGTGTGTGGGTGTGTGTGTGTGTGTGTATACTCACCTATTTGTACTCACCTATTTGTGGTTGCAGGGGTCGATTCATAGCTCCTTGCCCCGCCTCTTCACTGATTGCTACTAGGTCCTCTCTCTCCCTGCTCCATGAGCTTTATCATACCTCGCCTTAAAACTATGTATGGTTCCCGCCTCCACTACTTCACTTTCTAGGCTATTCCACGGCTTGACTACTCTATGACTGAAGAAATACTTCCTAACATCCCTTTGATTCATCTGAGTCTTCAACTTCCAATTGTGACCTCTCGTGTCTGTGTCCCATCTGTGTGTGTGTGTGTGTGTGTGTGTGTGTGTGTGTGGGTGTCAGTATTAAGTGGACGGAGGATCGAACCTTGAGAGCACCATGGTACGGAGGGGGGAAACTTATTAAATGTTGAGCTGGAGAAAGTCGTAATGAAGAGGCCAGACCTTGTTTGTCTTTCCCAGAGCAGCGGAGATCAAACACCTCCCTGGGACCCCTAGCTGTGATCCCAGGACCCCCAGATGTTGTCCCAAGACCCCCATCTGCGATTCTGGAACCCCATCTGTGGTTCTGGGACACCCATTTGTGATCCTGGAATCCCCAATGTGACACACAATTTCAGAATACCGCAGGAACAAAGGCCCAATGTAAGCCAGACTTATGTCACAGCCACACCAAAAGGAAAGCGACACCACAAGACTGAATAAGGAAGGATGAGAGGGCACGTAAAATGACGAGGAAGCCTGCGATGTACTGAATAAAAACAATTCGAAGAGGTGTTCTCTGTGGAACTAGGGGCTATACTTGAAAGCCTAGGAGCAAGAGTACACCGACAAGTATTGGGACATTATGCCCACGGCAGAAGGAGAGGTTAATTTCTTACAGACCAGGTGTTAACATGGATTCTGTGAGTGGGAGCAGAAGCCCTGTCCAAACCACTAGCTAGGATCTACAAGTCAGTGGATATGGGCCAGTGCCAGAGATTTGGAAGACAGCGACTGTATACACTAGATGTATATAGGGGACAGACAGGAAGCACTGAGCTACAGACCAATGACACTGACATGTGTGCCATGCAAGGTAATGGAGCAGATAATCAGAGATAGTGCTAGAGCACTTTCAGAGAAGTGACTCCATAAACAATCACCAACACAGGTTCAGAGGCGGTAAATCTCCTGTGAGACAAAAAAAGAACGACATGGGTGGACTGCGTTTTCTTAGACTTCAAGAAGGCATTTGATACAGTACTCCACAAGAGACTGGGGGCGAACACATGAGGTGTTGGCAGGAATAACAGGGAAGGTACTCCAGTGGTTCAAAGAGTACCTTAGACTAAGAGGAATGAGACAAAGAGTTACTGTCCGGGAAGAGACGTCAGAATGGGGAAGAGTAACTAGCGGAGTTCTTCAAGGATCAATATTAGGACTAGTACTGTTTCTGGTTTATATGAATGACATTTCAGATAGAATTATATCAGCTGTATCCCTCTTCCCTGATGATGTAAAACTAATGAAGAGAATAACAACAGACGAGAACAAGAAAAAATTCCAAAGGGAACTGGACAAACTGTAAGACAACTGGTCACTTGAACTCAACCCCAGGAAATGCAAGGTCATGAAGACTGGGTAAGGAATAAGAAGACCGGACACAGAGTATCACTCATAGAGAAAGACCTAGGGGTGAGCATAGTGCCAAGTATATCACCAGAGGC
>NC_091299.1:24433194-24708194 GCF_038502225.1 Cherax quadricarinatus
GCAGCAGGAGCAGACAGCAGGAGCACCAGAGTGACCAGAGAACATAGTTGCTGAGCAAATCAGTTTTTAATTTACGAAGTCGTATTGTGACTTCGTGTTAGACTTGTGACATTTGGAATTAAGACAGTGTAAGAGCAGTGAGTGTAAGCATGTGAGGGTGTCGAGGGATGGTATATTAAAACATGATGAACTGTTACTGCTAGGTGGTGATGATGGTGGGCGCCTCTCAGGAGTTGACCTTGTGAGTGGTGTGTCATGTACACATACTGAAGAATATCATTGTACTTAAACCATGGAGACGAAGGAAGCTGATCAAAAGCCTATTTACTGAATTAAAATCATTTTGCTAGTCACTAATTCTGCCCAGTGAGCGATCTCGCAAACCTCTCCGAGGTGGTCCCTGGCACCAGTGAGGGGCTCCGAGGTGGTCCCTGGCACCAGTGAGGGGCTCCGAGGTGGTCCCTGGCACCAGTGAGGGGCTCCGAGGTGGTCCCTGGCACCAGTGAGGGGCTCCGAGGTGGTCCCTGGCACCAGTGAGGGGCTCCGAGGTGGTCCCTGACACCAGTGAGGGACTCTCCAGTCGTGAAATTGGACCTGACTTTCCCTTCCTTGGATCAAACTTTTTTACCTCCCATTCTCGGAGTCGGGGTTCCCGTGAATATAACACCAGGGAACGATCGAAAAGAAACAGCCCCTTGTGGGTCCTGTAAGGTCGCTCGCTGACTGGAATAAGCCGAATTCTTATTTTCAACGCCCTAAATACCAGACTGGCCAGGGAATCTATCAAGCGATGACCTGTGTGTGTTATACTCCTTTGTACAAACATATATCATGTAGAAATCAAGTTATTATTATTATTTATTATTATTATTATCACTTATTATTATTATTTTTACTTGTAATGCAAGTTGGGGCGTGAGGCTGCAGCCATGGCGTATCCTGTAGCTCGGTTACTAGCGCACTCAGCTCACACATTAAGGTCTGTAGTTCGATCCTCTGTACTGGTGGAAACATTAAGACATGTTTCCTTAAGACATCTGCTGTCCCTGTTCACTTATCAGTAAAACAGGTACCTGGGTGTTAGTCGACTGGTGTTGGTCGCATCCTGGGACAAAACTGACGTAATTTGCGGGAAATGCTCTGCATAACAAGGGGCTTTCTATATGTCGTTGTCAGCTATGGTCTGTATACCTTGTACATGTACTGGTAGAAATAAAAATTATTATTATTATTATTATTATTATTATTATTATTATTATTATTATTATTATTATTATTATTATTATTATTAAAGCAGATGACGAGCAAGGCAGTGTTGTCATGATGACACAAGAGATGTGTGTGAAATTCATCTGTGACAGTCCTAGCGGACATCAGTAGTCGTAACTAACAAAAAAAGACAATACCGTGACTGGAACGATACACAAATAACCCGGTCCAAGTCGGACCTAAACGTCGTCGTAAGCTCCTCTCTTCTATGTGCGGGTTATTTGTGTATCAGTAGTTGTCCGTGGATCACATGGTAATGAAAATTATCCTCGACTTCCACTCCCATGAAAGGTCTGTAATCATCGTAGTGCACAGATGTGAGACCTTTCAAATGGAAAGTTGAAATAGCAGATTTTAGCCCCAGAGATTTCCCCAGGTGGGAACACAGCTTGACTCATGAAGATTTAACAGCTTGTGTGGATACAAGAATAACTCTAAGGTAGTACAGAGACGTCAGAGACGGAAAGAAATTAACGCACTCTGCTAGGCTGCAGAGACGTCGAGTGAAGCGACGTAATGTCAGAGACGATGGATAAAGATACGAGCTTTACTATCGTCTGTAATAATATTATGGTCTGGTGCCCTGGTGGCTAAAGTCCTCGCTTCACACAGCGAGGGTCTGGGTTCGATTCCCAGCCATGGTAGAAACATTGGGCGTGTTTCTTTCCACCTGTTGTCTATGTTCCCATCAGTAAAATGGGTACCTGGGTGTTAGTGAACTGGTGTGGGTCGCATCCTGGGACAAAACTGACCTAATTTGCAGGAAATGCTCAGCATAACAAGCGGCTTTCTGTATAGTAGTATGTCATTGATGTCAGCTATGGTTTGTATACCTTGTACATGTACTGGTAGTAAATAAAGATATCATTATTATTATTATTATTATTATTATTATTATTATTATTATTATTATTATTATTATTATTATTATTATTATTATTATTATTATTATTATATTTAGGAGGATTACGAAGACCTTAGAAGGAAATAATGTAATGGAGAAGACAGATATCTCAGGGACACTATATTAAAGGAACACACGGCGTGCAGGCTTACCACTGGGGGGGGGGGGGAGCTTGGTATTTAACCACCACACAAATCGTGTGTTACCCATAGTCTCCAGTATGTAAATTGAGCTGGTAATAAATGTTCATCTGTAATGGGATTTAGTAAGTTTATTCAGGTACAGGTACACATAAATACAGTTACACTAATTGTCATACATAGTAGCATATGTATGTGTACAGCATATGTGTAGATTACCCAGGATAAACAACAACAACAAAATTAGTTACTTATTTCCAGTGGGGTGCTTGGCGTCCTGATGCACACTTACTGAGTACTGAGGATCAGTGCTGTGTCCTGCTGAAGCAGTAACAACTTTCTGCGCCAGACATCATTGATGGTGTAGTGGGAAGCAGAGCGGTGAAGAGTGTTTAGTGCTGAAACGTGAGAGAGCGAGTATAATGAGAGCCAGCTAGGATACTCACTTCTCCACATCCTCAAAGTTTACATCCTGACCGTTCTGACGCTGGTTGGTGGAGAGTAAGTGGAACTTTATAAGGATCTGAAGGTGCGAAAACCAGCACGACACTGCAGTTTACCTGAAGTTTACCTGGAGAGAGTTCCGGGGGTCAACGCCCCCGCGGCCCGGTCTGTGACCAGGCCTCCTGGTTGATCAGAGCCTGATCAACCAGGCTGTTACTGCTGGCTGCACGCAAACCAACGTACGAGCCACAGCCCGGCTGGTCAGGAACCGACTTTAGGTGCTTGTCCAGTGCCAGCTTGAAGACTGCCAGGGGTCTGTTGGTAATCCCCCTTATGTATGCTGGGAGGCAGTCGAACAGTCTCGGGCCCCTGACACTTATTGTATGGTCTCTTAACGTGCTAGTGACACCCCTGCTTTTCATTGGGGGGATGTTGCATCGTCTGCCAAGTCTTTTGCTTTCGTAGTGAGTGATTTTCGAGTGCAAGTTCGGTACTAGTCCCTCTAGAATTTTCAAGGTGTATATAATCATGTATCTCTCCCGCCTGCATTCCAGGGAATACAGGCTCAGGAACCTCAAGCGCTCCCAGTAATTGAGGTGTTTTATCTCCGTTATGCGCGCCGTGAAGGTTCTCTGTACATTTTCTAAGTCAGCAATTTCACCTGCCTTGAAAGGTGCTGTTAGTGTGTAGCAATATTCCAGCCTAGATAGAACAAGTGGCCTGAAGAGTGTCATCATGGGCTTGGCCTCCCTAGTTTTGAAGGTTCTCATCATCCATCCTGTCATTTTTCTAGCAGATGCGATTGATACAATGTTATGGTCCTTGAAGGTGAGATCCTCCAACATGATCACTCCCAGGTCTTTGACGTTGGTGTTTCACTCTATTTTGTGGCCAGAATTTGTTTTGTACTCTGATGAAGATTTAATTTCCTCGTGTTTACCATATCTGAGTAATTGAAATTTCTCATCGTTGAACTTCATATTGTTTTCTGCAGCCCACTGAAAGTTTTGGTTGATGTCCGCCTGGAGCCTTGCAGTGTCTGCAGTGGAAGACAGTCATGCAGATTCGGGTGTCATCTGCAAAGGAAGACACGGTGATGTGGCTGACATCCTTGTCTATGTCAGATATGAGGATGAGGAACAAGATGGGAGCGAGTACTGTGCCTTGTGGAACAGAGCTTTTCACCGTAGCTGCCTCGGACTTTGTTGACTACTACTCTCTGTGCTCTGTTAGTGAGGAAATTATAGATCCATCGACCAACTTTTCCTGTTATTCCTTTAGCACGCATTTTGTGCGCTATTACGCCATGGTCACACTTGTCGAAGGCTTTTGCAAAGTCTGTGTATATTACATCTGCATTCTTTTTGTCTTCTAGTGCATCTGGGACCTTGTCGTAGTGATCCAATAGTTGAGACAGACAGGAGAGACCTGTTTTAAACCCATGTTGCCCTGGGTTGTGTAATTGATGGGTTTCTAGATGGGTGGTGATCTTGCTTCTTAGGACCCTTTCAAAGATTTTTATGATATGGGATGTTAGTGCTATCGGTCTGTAGTTCTTTGCTATTGCTTTACTGCCCCCTTTGTGGAGTGGGGCTATGTCTGTTGTTTTTAGTAACTGTGGGACGACCCCCGTGTCCATGCTCCCTCTCCATAGGATGGTAAAGGCTCGTGACAGGGGCTTCTTGCAGTTCTTGATGAACACGGAGTTCCATGAGTCTGGCCCTGGGGCAGAGTGCATGGGCATGTCATTTATCGCCTGTTCGAAGTCATTTGGCGTCAGGATAACATCAGATAGGCTTGTGTTAACCAAATTCTGTGGCTCTCTCATAAAAAATTCATTTTGATCTTCGACTCTCAGTCTGGTTAGCGGCTTGCTAAAAACTGAGTCATATTAAGACTTGAGTAGCTCACTCATTTCCTTGCTGTCATCTATGTAGGACCCATCTTGTTTAAGTAGAGGCCCAATACTGGACGTTGTTCTCGACTTTGATTTGGCATAGGAGAAGAAATACTTTGGGTTTCTTTCGATTTCATTTATGGCTTTTAGTTCTTCCCGCGATTCCTGACTCCTATAAGATTCCTTTAGCTTAAGTTCGATGCTTGCTATTTCTCTGACCAGTGTCTCCCTACGCATTTCAGATATATTGACCTCTTTTAGCCGCTCTGTTATTCTTTTCCGTCGCCTGTAAAGGGAGCGCCTGTCTCTTTCTATTTTGCATCTACTCCTCTGATACCATCAGCATAATACATTGTAGAATTTTACAGAAACGGAAAATATCCCCCGGGACCAAGACAAAAAACATGTCGGGTTCTTAGCTTAACACTGAGGAAGAGAGAGAGAGATAGAGAGAGAAGGTTGTCCCCTTCCCGAGGAACTAGTGGGATTCTATACAAGGAGACAGGGTTTAAGTGTTACCCTCCTCAGCGCTGAGGAAAGTGACAGTCAGTGCTGTGATGTGTGATGTGAACATGTATGTTGAAACACTTGTGCACATAGGAGGGACCCCAGCTCCTGGGCCACGTCATACTTCCGCATAATGACCAAATTCATCTACTTATTTTTCCTGTCCGACCTAAATTTGGCTAACATTACATTACATTACATAACATTAAGGTGCTCCGTGGTTTGGTGGCTAAAGATTTCGGTTCACACGGCGAGGCTCCAGGTTTGATTCCCGGCGAGGGTAGAAACACTGGGCGTGTTTCCTTACACCGGTTGTCTATGTTCCCCATCAGTAAAATAGGTACCTGGGTGTTAATGGACTGGTGTGGGTCGCATCCTGGGACAAAACTGACCTAATTTGCTCGAAATGCTCAGCATAACAAGGGACTTTTTATATAGTAGTATGTCATTGATGTCAGCTATGGTCTGTATACCTTGTACATGTACTGGTAGTAAATAAGATATTATTATTATTATTATTATTATTATTATTATTATTATTATTATTATATTAACAAAAGTAATTCATAACTATTGTCTTGATGCGCACATCATTTCAGATTCAGATCCAGATTTAGATTCTATATTTCATCATGATACAATATAATGTACAATGATGCTGTCGTTCAGACGTACATGATGAAGTTTCTTAGTCTGCACAGCATTTCGGGCAAATTTTGACCTATTTTAAGACTAACAAGGCAATATTGTATTGATTGTTTATATATACCGTCTCTTAAGAGGTTGTAACAATAAATTTAGGAATTAAAATGAACACAAAAGAACTGAATAACATTAATACATGAAATATAACATTTCTCGAGTTTAATTATTTTAAATATAACAGGTTGATTTATGAGGATTCTAACATATTTGGAAATGAGGATTTTAACATATTAACATATTTTGGATGTATTCAATATATTTAAAAATGGTTGTAAGGATTACAGATAATGAAAATAAAAATATATTGTTTTATTATATGCTTGTGGCATTGAGAATATCAATATATGATTTTATCATATTTAGCTGTTGCTAAGATATATTAGGGAAAGTTTTTTTTTTTTTACAGTAATTTTGAAGATGCCGCCAGAGAGAATGACTCTGGAGATTTCTGGCAAGGAGTTGCAGATTTTGGGACCTTTTATGCACATTCAGTATTTACGAAGATTAAGCCGGACGCTGTGGTATGCCATGGACCCCATTGGAAATAAGTCACTTTGACTTTTTTCGAGGGTTAAGGCAAACGGAAACCAAGCCTGTGCACATACTATGCACAGCAGACATGGGAAATCTGGAAAAAACAGATGGGACGTGCAACTATGACCATGACCACCCTAGAAAATGCCGTGCCCATATGACAACAGGAAAATGCAAACTCCCTTCCTGTAAACTTTTTCACCCTGAAATGTGTCCCTCTTCAGTACAGGAAAGACTGTGGTATAACTTAAATTGCCAGGCACACCATTTAAAGGGGACAAAAAGATACAAAACATGCAGGCCATGGGAAAACCTGGGTAGCCACAGCCACTCAAGAGGGAGAGGTTTTTTAGTGCCAGGAAGGAAAAAAACTGGCAGGAAATGGCAGAAATCGTACACCAAATCCAGTCATTCGTGGAGTGGAACCACAGTCGATGGCCTCCACTCCAAACCAACAGATACAGATACTAATGCCGGAAAAAAAATCCCCCCCCAGTACCAACAATACCACCAGTCCGATGACATTCTTCTTTGCAAATATACAGGGTCTAAAGCCAGCAACAAACAACAAAATACCTTTCATCCGTGGACTGCTTGCAGAGGCAAAGGCAATGTTCGCGGCTTTCACTGAGACCCACATAAAGGATCACTTGGACAACGAAATATGGATCCCAGGTTACAACCTATACAGATGTGACAGAGTGAACAGGCAAAAGGGGGAGGGGGGTTGGCCTGTACATTGCAGAGTCACTTGTTTGCACAGAACTGCTTAATGCCTCAAATGATGTAGTGGAAGTTTTAGCAGTAAAGATCGAGAATCAAAACCTAGTCATTGTGGTAGTCTACAAGCCTCCGGATGCAACATCCCAGCAATTCCAGGAACAGCTGTTAAAAATTGACCACTGTCTGGAAAATCTTCCAACTCCTGCACCCAACATCTTGCTCCTGGGGGATTTCAACTTAAGGCACCTAAAATGGAGGAATATAGCAAATAATATTGTTGCAGTAATATCACCAGGAGGCAGCTCCGATGAAAACTCACACTCACACGAGCTTTTAAATCTCTGCACAAAATTCAATTTAAACCAGCAAATAATAGAGCCTACTAGACTGGAGAATACACTAGACCTCATCTTCACTAACAATGATGATCTGATAAGAAATGTCACCATATCAAAAACAATATACTCAGATCACAACACAATTGAGGTTCAGACATGTATGCGTGGAGCCCCAGACCGACATAATGAGGCTAGTCACGAGGGAGCATTCACCAAATTCAACTTCAATAACAAAAACATAAAGTGGGACCAAGTAAACCAAGTCCTAACCGACATAAGCTGGGAAGATATACTAAGCAACACAGACCCAACATATGCCTAGAACAGATTAACTTGGTGGCACTCGATGTATGCACAAGGCTTATTCCTCTAAGAAAGAGGAGGAGTAGATGTAAAATAGAAAGAGACAGGCGCTCCCTTTACAGGCGATGGAAAAGAATAACAGAGCGGCTAAAAGAGGTCAATATATCTGAAATGCGTAGGGAGACACTGGTCAGAGAAATAGCAAGCATCGAACTTAAGCTAAAGGAATCTTATAGGAGTCAGGAATCGCGGGAAGAACTAAAAGCCATAAATGAAATCGAAAGAAACCCAGAGTATTTCTTCTCCTTTGCCAAATCAAAGTCGAGAACAACGTCCAGTATTGGGCTCCTACTTAAACAAGATGGGTCCTACACAGATGACAGCAAGGAAATGAGTGAGCTACTCAAGTCCCAATATGACTCAGTTTTTAGCAAGCCGCTAACCAGACTGAAAGTCGAAGATCAAAATTAATTTTTTATGGGAGAGCCACAGAATTTGGTTGACACAAGCCTATCCGATGTTATCCTGACGCCAAATGACTTCGAACAGGCGATAAATGACATGCCCATGCACTCTGCCCCAGGGCCAGACTCATGGAACTCCGTGTTCATCAAGAACTGCAAGAAGCCCCTGTCACGAGCCTTTACCATCCTATGGAGAGGGAGCATGGACACGGGGGTCGTCCCACAGTTACTAAAAACAACAGACATAGCCCCACTCCACAAAGGGGGCAGTAAAGCAACAGCAAAGAACTACAGACCGATAGCACTAACATCCCATATCATAAAAATCTTTGAAAGGGTCCTAAGAAGCAAGATCACCACCCATCTAGAAACCCATCAATTACACAACCCAGGGCAACATGGGTTTAGAACAGGTCGCTCCTGTCTGTCTCAACTATTGGATCACTACGACAAGGTCCTAGATGCACTAGAAGACAAAAAGAATGCAGATGCAATATATACAGACTTTGCAAAAGCCTTCGACAAGTGTGACCATGGCGTAATAGCGCACAAAATGCGTGCTAAAGGAATAACAGGAAAAGTCGGTCGATGGATCTATAATTTCCTCACTAACAGAACACAGAGAGTAGTAGTCAACAGAGTAAAGTCCGAGGCAGCTACGGTGAAAAGCTCTGTTCCACAAGGCACAGTACTCGCTCCCATCTTGTTCCTCATCCTCATATCTGACATAGACAAGGATGTCAGCCAAAGCACCGTGTTTTCCTTTGCAGATGACACCCGAATCTGCATGACAGTGTCTTCCATTGCAGACACTGCAAGGCTCCAGGCGGACATCAACCAAATCTTTCAGTGGGCTGCAGAAAACAACATGAAGTTCAACGATGAAAAATTTCAATTACTCAGATATGGTAAACACGAGGAAATTAAATCTTCATCAGAGTACAAAACAAATTCTGGCCACAAAATAGAGTGAAACACCAACGTCAAAGACCTGGGAGTGATCATGTCGGAGGATCTAACCTTCAAGGACCATAACATTGTATCAATCGCATCTGCTAGAAAAATGACAGGATGGATGATGAGAACCTTCAAAACTAGGGAGGCCAAGCCCATGATGACGCTCTTCAGGTCACTTGTTCTATCTAGGCTGGAATACTGCTGCACACTAACAGCACCTTTCAAGGCAGGTGAAATTGCTGACCTAGAAAATGTACAGAGAACCTTCACGGCGCGCATAACGGAGATAAAACATTTCAGTTACTGGGAGCGCTTGAGGTTCCTAAACCTGTATACCCTGGAATGCAGGCGGGAGAGATACATGATTATATACACCTGGAAAATCCTAGAGGGACTAGTACCGAACTTGCACATGAAAATCACTCCCTACGAAAGCAAAAGACTTGGCAGACGATGCAACATCCCCACAATGAAAAGCAGGGGTGTCACTAGCACGTTAAGAGACCATACAATAAGTGTCAGGGGCCCAAGACTGTTCAACTGCCTCCCAGCATACATAAGGGGGATTACCAACAGACCCCTGGCAGTCTTCAAGCTGGCACTGGACAAGCACCTAAAGTCGGTTCCTGACCAGCCGGGCTGTGGCTCGTACGTTGGTTTGCGTGCAGCCAGCAATAACAGCCTGGTTGATCAGGCTCTGTTCCACCAGGAGGCCTGGTCACAGACCGGGCCGCGGGGGCGTTGACCCCCGGAACTCTCTCCAGGTAAACTCCAGATAATCTACACACATGCTGGTAGTATTGTGTCTATGGCTTCTATTGCAACTATCAAGAAAGTGCTTCAGGTCGGGATTAATATTAGAATTCATTGTTCTGTATATTTGGGACAAACGTTTGTAAGAGTGAATGTTTTGTTTAGGTCTTTGAAGAGTGGGGGGGGGGGCGGGGGTTGTCTAGCAGTGGATTGTGTGATCATTCGTACTGCAGCTTTTTGTTGGGTTATTGACTTGAGGTGATTTGTTGTTGTGGATCCCCAGGCACAAATAGTGTAGGTATGGGTAGATCAGTGAATAGTATAGTGTAAATACTGTTGTTTGTGATACATAATAACGTATCTTGGTGAAGATGAAAAGTGTTTTACGCACTTTTTATGTAATGTGTTGGATATGGGTGTTAAATTTCAAGTTGCTGTCGAGGAACAGATCCAGAAATTTTCCCTCATTATATTTTGCAATAAGAGTATTGTTAATCATAATGTATAGCTGGACATTACTTGCTCTGTTCCCAAACATAATGAAGAAGGTTTTGTCAATGTTAAATGTGAGTTTATTATCCAGTTAGTTTTAATATCTTTATTATGCACCCCATACCCATCCTGTGGGCGGTAGTCAAAAGA
This sequence comes from Cherax quadricarinatus, assembly GCF_038502225.1. Taxonomy (NCBI): domain Eukaryota; kingdom Metazoa; phylum Arthropoda; class Malacostraca; order Decapoda; family Parastacidae; genus Cherax; species Cherax quadricarinatus. The sequence goes on from NC_091299.1 coordinate 24,443,775, forward strand.
TTACAGAGGTACATAATGGGTCCAGGGACTGGGCCTCAAAGTTTTGATAGCTGAGCAAGTTACAAAGGTAATGAACTCACAATTTACAAAGGTAATGAACTCCAGCTAGGTCTGGTCACAATCATGACAAGTTACAAAGGTATTTACAGATTACAGAGGTACGTAATGGGTCCAGGGACTGGGCCCCCAAAGTTTTGATAGCTGAACTCGGTACAAAGGTAATGAACTCACAAGTTACAAAGGTAATGAATTCTGTAAGAATGGTTACTTACGTTTATACATGGCTACAATCATGAACAAATTATTGAGTACTGAGCAATTCACACTTCCACACCCGGTCACAACTGTAATGAGTTATTGGTGCAAATGTTGATTGTTGACTCACACACACACACACACACACACACACACACACACACACACACACACACACACACACACACACACACACACACACACACACACTCACCTATCCAGGTCGATATATATTTAAGAGCTCTTCATTAACAATACTGTTGAATGATGCAAGATTTGAGTGGGAGATGATAAAAGTCGTGTCGTCAGTGAACAGAATGGGTCTAAATTGATAAGATACATTTCGAAGCTCGTTGATGCATAAGAGGAAAAAGCAGAGGGCCAAGGACGTTACCAAGTGGAATGCCAATGTATAGAGGTCTCGTTGAGGAGGTTTTGTCCTTAATAGAGACGTATTTCTGTCTGTTACTAAAGTTAAGTCTTTATATATACAAGTACATGACTTATGATACCGTAATAATCAAGTTTGTGACGTAGGATGCTGTGATCTACTGTATCAAAAACTTTCCTTACGTCGATAAAGAGTCCTAGTGGACATTCATTATTTTCAAGAACTGTGTAAAGTATTATTATTATAATATAAAAAAACAAGCGTTAACCTAAGAGGGCCTCTGTAAAGTTGGTCCAGCATTTTTTAATCAAGTCGTTTGTGCTTTTGTTTTGCCTGAAGCCAAACTGGCAGAGGTTGAGAATATTTTGTGATGTTGTAAAGGAGTAATATCTTGTGTATGAGGTTTTTCAAAAATAAAGGTGGTGACCCTACAGATTTAAACAACTATAGGCCAATATCAAACTTACCATTGCTATCCAAAATCTTTGAGAAACTCGTGCACAGGAGACTATATTCATTTATAACTGCACAAAACATACTCAACCCCTGCCAATTTGGATTCAGGAAAAATAAAAGCACTAACGATGCAATCATAAAAATGCTAGATCTGCTTTACACAGCATTGGAAAATAAGGAATATCCACTAGGAATTTTTACTGACCTAAGAAAAGCTTTTGACACAGTAGACCACGGCATCTTACTCCACAAACTTGACCATTATGGTATAAGAGGCCATGCGCTTGCATATTTCAAATCTTACCTTACTAATAGGTATCAGTATGTCACCATTAAAGACACAGCATCAACAACACGGCCACTTGATACTGGAGTTCCGCAGGGAAGTGTCCTTGGTCCCCTGCTCTTCCTCATATACATCAATGATCTTCCAAACGTATCTCAACACCTGAACCCCATTCTCTTTGCTGACGACACGACTTATGTCATCTCTCACCCTAATCTTGCCACCCTCAACACCATTGGTAATGAGGAGCTGATCAAAATATCGACTTGGATGACAGCCAATAAACTTACGCTTAACCCTGACAAAACCTACTACATTATGTTTGGTAGCAGAGCAGGAGATGCGCAAATTAACATTAAGATCGACAACACTCTAATTGCCAGACATAATGAGGGCAAATTCCTAGGCCTATACCTCGACAACAACCTGAATTTCAGCACCCATATCCAACACATAACCAAAAAAGTATCCAAAACGGCTGGGATCCTCTCCAAGATACGATACTACGTGCCGCAAACTGCCCTTCTCACACTATACCATTCACTTATATATCCATACCTCACCTATGCTATCGGTGCTTGGGGTTCAACTGCAGCAACACACCTAAAGCCAATAATAACCCAACAAAAAGCCGCAGTAAGAATAATCACTAAATCCCATCCCTGGCAACACCCCCCCCCCACTCTTCATAGATCTAAATTTACTCCCTGTTCAGAACATCCACACTTACTACTGTGCAATCTACATCTACAGGACCTTAAATTCCAATATTAACCTTGACCTAAAATGCTTTCTTGATAGTTGTGACAGAACCCACAGGCACAACACCAGACACAAACATCTCTATGACATTCCCCGTGTCCGACTAAACCTTTACAAAAATTCAATGTATGTCAAAGGCCCTAAAATCTGGAACACCCTACCTGAAAATTCTAAAACTGCAGACACATTCATCACCTTCAAAATTACCATCAGAAAACATCTTATCTCCCTGATACACCCCGTCAACTAATTACACGAATACCACCTGGTGGTTAACACTTACACTCACTCACCCATTTGACCATAAACAGAAATATCAATCTCAATCTCAAAATAATGAATCTTAACTAGTCATGTGGAAATTCATTTGGTCCCTAAAGTTCCACAGGACAGATACGATGTACGAAGGGGTCCCAGCATAGCCGTAATGGGACGGCTGAGCTGGGTGGCCCTTATAACCCTCCCAAACAAATAGCATTCTCTCTAGTTGGTGTGGATTGTTGGTAGGCATTTATTTAATTCATAGATTTACTCTTCAGGGAAGGAGTAGGTAGTTTTACTGTTAGTATATTAATATTAGGTTTACTAAGGCAACTGTAGATAATAATAATGTAGACCTAAGACCTCAACATAGGTAGTAATAGGCCGATAATGTAGGCAAACAATAGGATAAGTTAGCTAGGGAGAACTGGGAGCCCTAGTTTGAACGAAGAGACGAGGGTCTGGAAGAGAGACCAGCTCATTCTTCTTAAGACAGACACCAACTGGACAAGACGTGCCGTGATCAGCAGACGGCGCCCCCCATGTGTCTTCACATTTGAGACCTGGGGAAATCTGGTAGAGGCACCTCAATGTACCGTAGATGACCTCCTCCGTCAGGCCCATACAGTAAGACAAGACCTCCACTTTATCTCGTAGATTTCTGGCCAGTGTCTGGGGAGAATTGTGAGTGAGTTTGATCTGTGGGCCTGTGTTGAAGCTGGGAGAGCATGCCCAGTAAGTACCAGTCTCTCTCTTCAGTCTGGAAGCTAGTGTCCTTGTCTGCATAGTTATACTAGGGGATACATACCCTCTTGGATATAGGAATTTCTGAGGTGCAGGCAGGTCACTAATAACGATTGAATATTGCAGGAATTCAGGCTCCCGGTTGCACGTGGTTTCTGAGGGGAAGTCCAAAGGGGCTAAGGCTAAGCTTAGGGAAGTTGAAGATCAGGATATATGCTGCAACACCAAGTAAGTTAGTCCTTTATAAGTGCATGCAGGCGAGTTTCTTGTAACATCAATCATTTGTGAAAATCTGTCCTATAAGCCACTTGTGAGGCTGAGGTACCCACCTCAGAGCTCGGTGTCGACAGACTTTGCCAGGGTAGGTGACTCACTTGGAGGCAGTCCACACAAATTTTCACAAAAAGTGGTCCATCGAAAACCGTGATGTGGAATAGCTAGGTTAAGCTATCATAGCTAGGCCACAGTTAGGAACCAGTTTAACAAAGTTAGGTTAAGTTAGCACACCTAGGCCCAGAGTTACACAGAGGCTAGGCCAAGCTGACTATACACAGAAGTTATTATTTGCAGTAATTTACAGGCAGGCCAGGTAGGCTAGAGAAGCTTGTAAATTTAATTATTTACAGTGATTACAAGTAATCCAGAGTAGGAGACTTGTGTGTTGATTACTTACAGTGGATTTGCAAGGTAGCCATAGTTAGGCTAGGCTTGTGCAATATTTACAACAGTTATAGTAGCTAGGACAGATTTAACCTAGTTATTATTTACAGGGAGTTACAAAGCCAGGTTTAAGTTATAGCACACTAGTTAGGTTAGGATTTACCTTATCCAACCATCCACACTAGACAGAGTAAACTGGGCAGTTAGGCCAAGCTGTTTACATACATTATTCATTTACTGTTTCACAAGTAGATTTGTTGAATTTACTTGTGCTAACCAAGTGATTTTAATTTGTATACTGCACTTTTTATTGTGTGATTTTCATTGTCTTTGATTCATGTTAATGTGGGATTTGTGAATTGTACCTGAGACTAGGTTAAGTCCTGTAATTATTTGCTGGCATTGTACAGGAAATTGCTAGGTTAAGCTTTCACACCACTACACATTTCGATTGGGATTTGAGAGCTAACAGTGTACATTTTTGATTCAGAGTAGAGTCAATATAATAAAGGGAGTTGTCAAGCTTGTTGAGAAGTCTTGAGACTCGTTCATTCTCACCTAATACCGTTCGTGCTGTGGGGTGGGCTAATTGAAGTACAAATTAGTACCGTGATCTTAACTAAACCGCAACTATGGTAGGTGAAGATGTAGTACCAGCTGTCCCAGCTCTCTAAGTCAATTAAAGCGGTCTATGGGAGCCTATAAGGGGCGCCTGAGCAAAGCATGTGAGGAGTGTCGTACGGTCAGGCAAGACCAGGACGTAGACTGGGAGGAAATAGAGAGTTGCCTGAAACCTTTGGAGCAAAGACTGGAGGCCTTTGAGAGATCATTTATCCTTTATGAGACAGAGGCCTATACTACAGGTGAGTCTGAATATACAGTCGAAGTAGCACGGACGGACTATGACGAACGAAGGGCAGAGTGTAAAGCAGAGATGAGACTCTGCAGGCAGTTAATAAAGACTTTGAAGGCCGGTACAGCAGGGGGAGCAAATGTTTCAAGGAACACGAGCAACAGCACACCTGTTAATGTGTTGCCCAGATTGCCCCAGTTGAATTTACCAACGTTCTACGGAACCTTAACAGAGTACATTGCTTTCTGGGATCAGTTTAAAGCCCAGATAGATGACAGAGACGATTTGTCAGATGCCGTCAAATTACAATATTTATGTTCACAGCTCAAGGGTAAAGCCTTGGACTTGGTCTAGCATTACCAAACCACCGACACCAATTACCAACATGCCAAAGACCAATTAAAGGACACGTTTGGCAACACTGAGGAGATAAAGGTAGCTATAATTTATCGGTTGTTGGATCTAGAGGCTTGTCGCCATGACCGTCAGAGCCTAGAGAAGTTCCGAATCGAAGTTATGAGTTTGACGAATAGTCTTAAAGATTTACATGATTGGGGTAAGTCGGAATGGTTCATCAGTCAGGTGATTCAGAGGAAACTGGCTGGCACTACAGTGCATGAGTTGCACTTAAAATATCAGACGAATAGGTTCACGATACAACAGATTGTTGAGGGGTTGGGAGATCTCGTTTCACATTTGAGTATAGGTGTGAGAGAAGATTCACCACCATCGCCACATAAAAACCCAGACAGTCACTCAAAGATCTCGAGAGATCAGTCTAAAGCTCGTACGACTAACGTTGGAGTGTACTATGGTAAAGAGGTGTCTAAGGTAAGAACCTCTAAGCAGAACCTTAGAGGCACTCATTCCAGAATATGCGTGTTCTGCGAAGGCAAACACTCTAGCACGAGTTGCCCGGAGTATATAACACTGAGCAGTAGGCAACAGAGACTAAGGGAGCTGAGACTCTGCTTCAAGTGTTGTGGGGAACACTTTGCGAGAGACTGTGGCACCCAGCTCAGTGAGTGTCGAGTCTGTTGCAAAGGTAAGCACCATACTGCACTATGTCCCAATAATTTAAGGGAACCCCAGGCTAGTAGGGATATCTCTCAGGTAGAGATAGAAACTGAGTCCGAGCCTGAAATGGTAGCCAGTGTGATTAGTGGGAGTAAAGTCTCTAATCCGAGTGAGAATCACGGAGGTGCTGCCCTACCTACAGTCATGGCAAAGGTTGTGAATGGGCACAGGTCCGAAACAACTCGATTATTCTTTGACCCAGGAGCACAAGTATCCTTGATAACAAAGAAGCTGGTGGCTAAATTAAAGTTGAAGGCCACAAAGAAAGTTAGTATGATGTTGGGAGGGGCTATAAGTCAGGTCCCACCCAAATCTTATGATGTGGTGGATGTCACAGTCAAATTAGGTGGACATCGCAGAGACATTACAGCCTTGGTGGTAGAGACACTACCCAGGGCAATTACAGTGAGAGGTCTTGCTGCAGCAGCTAAGCGATTGAAAGACCTTGACGTGAAGCTAGCAGACCAGGGAATTACCACTGACACAGTCAGAAATGTAGGTATCCTGGTGGGAGCCAATCATATAGATGACTTCCTGTCTACACGACGGACGTTTAAGGAAGGAATTGGTTTATACAGATCCCCAGTAGGATACATCATAGGCGGCAGGATTCCACCTGAATTCCCTGCCACGCCAGATAGAGGAGAAGCTGTCCCAATGATAGCTGGGGGAGTAGTGATAATGAATACCAGTATACACGATGAACCGCCAGGGAAGCTGAACCAGGTAGGGAGTGACGAACACTCGGCCACCTTGGGAAAACACTTTTACAGGGTACATAAAGAGGGAGATAGACTGCCATTAAATCTAGGGAACCTCGTAACAGTGGGAGGAAAGGCTACCAAGGCATGTGGGCCAATGGGTGGGAAAGTACAGAGCCACTCAGTCAAGGCTAGACATACGAAAGACATTAAAGTTAAAGGAAAGGGTGCTAAGACGACCGGAACCAACAAGTTTACACCCCCAGAGGTCCACGCAGGGGAAACTGGATGGTTGAAGTCAGACCAGAGTCTGCTCGACGAGAGTGGCCGGACGACACTCGTGTCCAGGGTCCGCTGTGGGGGCTCGCGGAAGGTGAACTTGATTTAGACTTAGCGCCTACCTTCGCCGGAGGGAGGATGTGGAAATTTATTTGGTCCCTAAAGTTCCACAGGACAGATACGACGTACGAAGGGGTCCCAGCATAGCCGTAATGGGACGGCTGAGCTGGGTGGCTCTTATAACCCTCCCAAACAAACAGCATTCTCTCTAGTTGGCGTGGATTGTTGGTAGGCATTTATTTAATTTATAGATTTACTCTTCAGGGAAGGAGTAGGTAGTTTTACTGTTAGTATATTAATATTAGGTTTACTAAGGCAACTGTAGATAATAATAATGTAGACCTAAGACCTTAACATAGGTAGTAATAGGCCGATAATGTAGGCAAACACTAGGATAAGTTAGCTAGGGAGAACTGGCAGCCCTACTTTGAACGAAGAGACGAGGGTCTGGAAGAGAGACCAGCTCGTTCTTCTTAAGACAGACACCAACTGGACAAGACGTGCCGTGATCAGCAGACGGCGCCCCCCATGTGTCTTCACATTTGAGACCTGGGGAAATCTGGTAGAGGCACCTCGATGTACCGTAGATGACCTCCTCCGTCAGGCCCATACAGTAAGACAAGACCTCCACTTTATCTCGTAGATTTCTGGCCAGTGTCTGGGGAGAATTGTGAGTGAGTTTGATCTGTGGGCCTGTGTTGAAGCTGGCAGAGCATGCCCAGTAAGTACCAGTGTCTCTCTTCAGTCTGGAAGCTAGTGTCCTTGTCTGCATAGTTATACTAGGGGATACATACCCTCTTGGATATAGGAATTTCTGAGGTGCAGGCAGGTCACTAATAACGATTGAATATTGCAGGAATTCAGGCTCCTGGTTACACGTGGTTTTTGAGGGGAAGTCCAAAGGGGCTAAGGCTAAGCTTAGGGAAGTTGAAGATCAGGATATATGCTGCAACACCAAGTAAGTTAGTCTTTTATACGTGCATGCAGGCGAGTTTCTTGTAACATCAATCATTTGTGAAAATCTGTCCTATAAGCCACTTGTGAGGCTGAGGTACCCACCTCAGAGCTCGGTGTCAACAGAGTTTGCCAGGGTAGGTGACTCACTTGGAGGCAGTCCACACAAATTTTCACAAGTCATAAGTTGGCCTGTGATACTCCAATACTGAAACTATGTATAGTGCCAAAACAAAAGCATTCACATTGCTAAACTCACAAACTAGTATTTAGTCACTTAGCCATAATACCAACTTACCTCATAATTTTGTAATATTTTAAACTTAAGATTTAATCTAAGTCTGCCCGAAATGCCTAGCCATGCTAGGTGTTCTAGTGGTACACTCTGTAATTATTATTTTACTACATGTAAACCACACAATAACCAGATTCTGTAAACTCAGCATTGTAATCCTTATAGAGAATAAAGGTAAGTTAGATATTGGCGTATAATTGTTTACATCTGTTGGGAATCCACCATTGTGTATTGGTGTAACTTATACTTGAATAATGTCGGGAAAACGATGGTTTCTAGTGATTTGTTAAAGAGCAATGAGATGGTCGGTGAGAGGACATGAGCCGCTCGTTTGAACAATAGTGATGGAACCTGAGCTAAATTTCCTGATTTGTTTTTTAGTTAATTAATAATGATGGTGACTTCAGTGGGCTGGGTTGGGGCAAGATAGAGGGATGTTGGGAAGTTGCCATCTAAGTAATCACTTGCTTGGAATTTTGTTAGAAATTATTATAATAAAAAAGAAGCGCTAAACCTACCAGGGTCATACGGCGCTGCAGAGTAGGAATTGATGCAGGATCTAAGGATAAATAAGGGTGGAGAGGACAATAAAGGTGAAGTTAGGAGGGGCTGTGAGGAGTGCTAAAGGAAAGATTATCGAAGTTTTTGTAATGAATCAGTTACTTTCAAAAAGTCGAAGAGGGTGTCTGTGTCAAAGGTGGGGCTGTCAGCAAGGAGGGAAAATAAAATAAGGGCGTTAGAGAGGTGACGACGTCGGAGAAAAATTCTGCACACTTGTTGATAGACAGGACACTCCAATAGAATATGAGGAGCTGAAACAAGAACTAGACAATTCTCACAAAGTGGAACAGGATTCCTCTCTGTGAGATACCCATGAGTTAGACGAGTGTGTCCGATGCAAAGATAAGAGAGTGTTGCCTCCCAACCTCGGTATCGATGACAAGAAGGTCAGAAACCCAAACTTAGTTAGATAGAATGTAATTTGTTATGAGTCATATCAGCCCAACGTTGTCGCCAATGGTTATGAAGGTGGTTAGAGATTACAGCAAAATAGTCAGAGAATGGAATACTTCTATATGAAACTGGTAGGTTATGTACTGCAGATCACGCAGCCGAGTCCGCCTGCTCATTTCCCTAAACATCAACATGACCAGGGAGGTAATGTGAGGTTTCCAAGACAAGCGGCGATCAAACAGTAGGCCGAGAAATCTGACTGGATCATATTCAGGGATTCGTGAGTCATACAGGTACAATGGAGTATCAGGGACGATTGAACGTCTGGTGAAAGTAATTGCTTATGTTTTAGCACTAAAAAATTTAAACCCATGATCAGTGGACCAATGGGAAACACTGTTGACAGCATTCTGGAGTGAGGCTGCTACTAGGCAACAGTCAGCGCCTGCACAAGCTATAGTGAAATCATCAACATAGAATGATGACCAAATATTAGATGGGAGAACGGATGTCAGATCATTTATAGCAAGGAGAAAAAAGGGTGGTGCTAAGGACACATCCCTGAGGAACACCTTCAGTTTGAACGATGTCCGGGGAAATCAGATTATTAACTTGAACATGGAAATGTCTCTCAGATAAGAAGTTTGCAAGAAAAAATGGCAGACTGCCTCGGAGGCCTAAGGAGTGAGCTTGGGCCAAGATGTTATACCTTCAAGTAGTGTCATATGCCTTTTCAAGATCAAAAAAGGCTGCTATAATGGAGTAGTTACTAGCAAAGGCATTACAGACATAAGTATCTAAACGGAGTAAGGGGTCAATAGTAGAGCGGCCCTTACAAAAGCCATATTGATGGGGGGGAGAGACTATTGTGTCTCTCTAAATTCCACATCAAATGTCTATTTACCAGACGTTCCATCACCTTGCAAACCACACTGGTAAGAGCAATAGGACGATAATGTGAGGCATCATGTCCTGAAGTACCTTGTTTACAAAAAGGTAGAACTACGGCAGATTTCCATAGCTGGAGAAAAACTCCTTGCCACCAAATAAGATTGAAAGAAAACTGTAAGGGCTGATGATGCAAATGCTGAAGCATGCAAATACGAATGCCATCAGGTCCAGCTGCCGATGATCGGCCAACGGAAAGTGTGGACTCTAGTTCTAGAAGTGTAAAAGGCACATTATTATAATCAGAAAGAAGTGCTAAACCACAAGGGTTATACAGCGCAGTAGGGCAGAGAAGGATGCAGGGTGTAGTGATACTGCTCCTGTGGGGAGCAGCAACAGGATAATACTGCACCACCTCTCGGGGCCCTTAACAACAACAACAGCTTGGTGTGTGTCATGGTCGCCAACACATGGTGTGTGATTCTCTTCTCTTATATCTATATATTAGTGATGCAGATTACATGGTGAGTTTAAATATGTGGCCTGTAGTTATAACTTTTCTCTTGACATATGCAAGACATCACCATCCCTGTAGAAGCAGTTATTAGATGTACTAGTCATTATATTTTGTTGTTGCGGAAGTACTATGAAGATTCTATGTTCAATAAAGCCTAGAGATAAGGCCTGTGTTTCTATCACAACAATTTATTGAACATAGAATCCTGGGCTACCTGGTGGTGATCCTGCGCTAGGCTACATCACAACATGGAGCATTTACTGAAACCTGAGAGGCTAGACTGTGACCCCAGCTTATCAACGGCTGCTCAGGAATGGAAGCACTGGTTTAAGACTTTCGAAAACTTCTTGGGAGCCCTTCCTAAAAAAAGATCTAGATAAACTAAGTCTGCTCATCAATTTTGTGTCACCTAAGATATATGAGGCTATTTCTGAGTGTAATACCTATGAAGATGCTATCAAAACCCTCAAGTCTCAGTATATTAAACCTACAAATGAAATCTTCGCACGCTATCGCCTTGCAACTCGCCGCCAGCAGATTGATGAATCTTTAGAGGAATACCTTCAAGCACTGAAAATTTTAGGTAAGGACTGTCACTTCCAAGCAGTGACAGCTGCTCAGTATTGTGAAGAGTCCATCAGGGATGCTTTTATCAGTGGCCTACAATCACCAATAATAAGGCAACGTTTATTGGAGAATAAAACTCTCGACTTAGCCACTGCCTTTGACCAGGCAAGAGCTCTAGATTCAGCCCAGAAGAATTCTGAAGTATACAGTACCACTCAGCCTTCTCGAGTGGTAAGTGCTGCAATTCCTGACCAAGACTCTTGCAATGAAGTTACTGTGGAACCTGCCTCAGTGACAGCAGCAGCAGGTACGGTGTGTTTCTTTTGTGGTTTTTCAAGACATCCACGTCCAAGGTGTCCTGCTCGTGAAGCAATGTGCCATAAATGCCACAAGAAAGGTCACTTTGCTAAAGTATGTCTTGCTAATGCATCAACAAGAGCTAGTGCCTCCACACATTCCAGTGATTATGCGACTCTAGCAACAGTGACTTCTGCGGCTACTCCAAATTCACTGTCAAAGGCAGTTGTGAAAGTATTCATCAAAGGAACAGAAGTAGATGGTCTTATTGATAGTGGCAGCTCAGAGAGTTTCATCAACCTTGACTTAGTTAAACGCCACTCCTTGACTGTACATCACTCATCAGGTACCGTTTCCATGGCATCAGCATCTCTCTCTATTCAGACCTTAGGGTTTTGTAAGGTAAATCTCAGAGTTAATGGAAAGGATTATCAAGATGTACATTTAGCTATTCTGCCACAACTGTGCTGTGATGTTATCCTTGGTCAGGACTTTCAGAAGCTGCATGGTAGTGTCACCTTAACATATGGAGGTGAACTGCCTCCTCTTGTTGTCTGTGGACTTAGCACTTTAAGGGTAGACCCACCAAAGCTGTTTGCAAATCTTACCGCGGATTGCCATCCTATATCAGCTAAGTCACGCCGCTATTCTTATGAGGATCGGATGTTCATTGAGAAAGAAACTCAGAGGCTGCTGAAGGAGGGTATTATAGAACCGAGTAATTCCCCTTGGCGTGCACAGGTTGTTGTTGTTAAGGATGATTATAGGAAACGGAGACTGGCTATCGATTACTCTGAGACAATCAACAAATTTACACTTCTTGATGGGTACCCTCTACCTCGAATTGATGATACAGTGAACAAAATTGCTCAGTACTATGTATTTAGCACAATTGATCTACAGAGTGCCTATCATCAAGTCCCTATAAGGAATGAAGATAAACCATACACAGCGTTCCAGGCTAGTGATGGCCTGTATCAGTTTACCAGAGTCCCTTTTGGAGTCACCAATGGGGTAGCCTGCTCCCAACAAATTATGGATTCACTCATTCAAGAAGAGCAACTCATGGGAACTTATGCATATTTAGATAATGTTACCATTTGTGGCAAGACCCAGGAGGAACATGATGCAAACCTTGATAAGTTTTTGGAAGCCGCCAAGAAGAAAAATATCAGTTACAGTGAGGAAAATTGCACTTTTTCAACTGAAAGGCTTAGCATCCTTGGTTATGTAGTGGAAGGAGGTTCAATATTCCCAGACCCTGAACGACTACGACCTCTACGGGAACTTCCAATGCCTCAAGACAAAAAGTCACTCTGAAGAACTCTTGGTCTCTTTGCTTATTACTCACAATGGATCTACAACTATTCAAGTAAAGTACGCCCATTGAGTGTTACCACATTTCCTGTGACAAAGGAAGCAGAAGCCACTTTCCATACTCTCAAACAGGACATTGAAAACTCAGTAGTTCAAGCCATTGATGAGTCCCTACCATTCGAAGTGGAAACGGATGCATCTGACATTGCTCTGGTGGCCTGGTGGTTAACGCTCTCGCTTCACACGGTGAGGGCCTGGGTTCGATTCCCAGCCAGAGTAGAAACATTGGACGTGTTTCTTTCCACCTGTTGTCTATGTTCCCCATCAGTAAAATGGGTACCTGGGTGTTAGTCGACTGGTGTGGGTCGCATCCTGGGACACTGACCTAAGGAGGCCTGGTCACAGACCGGGCCGCGGGGGCGTTGACCCCCGGAACTCTCTCCAGGTAAACTCTCCAGGTAAACTCGCCATTGCTGCAGTCTTATCTCAGGCAGGACGACCAGTAGCCTTCTTTGCGAGAACTTTTCAAGGATCAGAGAAGTGTTATGCTGCTGTAGAAAAGGAAGCCCAGGCCATCATAGAAGCAGTTTGCCACTGGAGGCATTATTTAACTGGTAGACATTTCACCATAAGGACTGACCAACGGTCCGTGATGTATATGTTCGACAAGAAGCACAAAAGTAGGATAAAGAATAACAAGATATTACGCTGGAGGATGGAACTATCGTGTTATGACTTTGATATTCTGTACCAACTGGGTCAAGAGAACATCTCACCTGATGCATTCTCTAGGTCCTACTGTGGAGCATCATGTCATGATTTGCAATCACTTTCAGCGCTCCACAAGGCTTTGTGTCACCCAGGAGTTATGCACCTGTACCATTTTGTCAAATTAAAGAACATGCCCTACTCAGTGGAAGATGTGCGGCAAGTGATCAGAGCATGCAGAGTATGTGCAGAGTGCAAGCCAAACTTTCATCAGCCAGAGAAGACTCATCTCATAAAATCCACCCAGCCTTTTGAGAGACTGAATATAGATTTCAAAGGACTTCTACCAAGCATAAATCAGAATAGATATTTCCTTAACATAGTAGATGAATATTCAAGGTTTCCCTTTGTGTTCCCCTGTGTAAATATGACTGCTACAACTGTTATTAGTTGTCTTTCACAGTTCTCTATTTTTGGTATGCCAGCTTATATCCATTCAGACAGGTGATCCTCGTTCATGAGTAATGAACTTCAGGAGTTTTTGGCTAGCAAAGGTATTGCCTGCAGCAGAACAACAAGCTACAACCCTCAAGGCAATGGTCAAGTGGAACGGTTCAATGGTACTATATGGAAGGCAGTTACAATGACATTGAAGTCGCACAATCTACCTGTTCAACACTGGCAAACTCTCCTACCTGATGCTCTTCACTCTATTAGACCATTGCTGTGCACAGCTACTAATGCAACCCCTTATTAAAGACTCCTCAACTATTCACGTCGTTCCTCTACGGGAGCCTCCGTGCCCACTTGGTTATGTCATCCTGGACCCATTCTCCTGAAGAGTCACCGTAGGATGAACAAGATGGATCCTTTAGTGGAAGAGGTAGAGCTCCTGCAAGCTAATCCACATTACGCCCACAGTTGCTACCAAAATGGTGAAGAGACTACAGTATCTACAAGACATTTAGCCCCAGTTGAAATACCCATTAGTGTGGAATCTCAAGACACACCAATAGATGTGAAAGATGCTTCGTTTTCTCCTGGAAAGTCCCTTGAGACTACCCCTATGGAAATAGAGGATTTTGCTCCAGCAGTTAGTCAAACCCCGCTGGAAAATATTAAACCTGGTGAAGAGGCTCAAGGGCTACGAAGGTCGGGACGTATACGTCGCCCACCTAACAGTTTGGGAGATTACTGTCTCTGATATTTTAGAAGGGGGAGATTGTAGTGATACTGCTTCTGTGGGGAGCACCAGCAGGATAATACTGCACCACCTCTTGGGGCCCTTAACAACAACAACAGCTTGGTGTGTGTCATGGGCGCCAACACATGGTGTGTGATTCTCTTCTCTTATATCTATCTATTAGTGATGCAGATTACATGGTGAGTTTAAATATGTGGCCTGTAGTTATAACTTTTCTCTTGACATATGCAAGACATCACCATCCCTGTAGAAGCCGTTATTAGATGTACTAGTCATTATATTTTGTTGTTGCAGAAGTACTATGAAGATTCTATGTTCAATAAAGCCTAGAGATAAGGCCTGTGCTTCTATCACAACACTACACAACGTTTTATCCTGAATAACTGTACTCGGGAGTTTGTTCCACTCATCCACAACTCTATTACCAAACCAGTGCTTTCCTATATCCTTTCTGAATCTGATTTTTTCCAACTTGAAACCATTGCTGCGAGTCCTGTATTGGCTGGAAATTTTCAGCACGCTATTTACATCCCCTTTATTTATTCCTGTTTTCCATTTATACACCTCGATCATATCCCCCCCTAATTCTATGCCTTTCGAGAGAGTGCAGATTCAGGGCCCTCAGTCTATCCTCATAGGGAAGATTTCTGATACATGGGATCATCTTTGTCATCCTCCTCTGTACGTTTTCCAGAGCATTTATATCCATTCTGTAATACGGTGACCAGAACTGAGCAGCATAGTCTAAATGAGGCCTAACCAAGGATATATAGAGTTGAAGAACAACCTGAGGACTTCTATTATTTATACTTCTAGATATGAAGCCAAGAATTCTGTTAGCTTTATTGCGAACACTAATGCACTGTTGTCTTGGTTTTAAATTACTGCTAACCAGAACTCCTAAATCCTTTTTGCAATCAGTAGTATTAAGATCTACATTATTTACTTTATATGTGGCATGGTTATTTACCTGTCCAACATTTAGAACTTTGCATTTGTCAATATTAAACTGCATCTGCCACTTCTCCGACCATTGCATCAGTCTATTCAAATCATCCTGGAGTGCTCTAGTGTCCTCATTAGAATGAATTGGACGGCCTATTTTGGTGTCATCGGCAAATTTGCTTATGTCGCTATTTATTCTCTCATCTATGTCGTTTATGTAAATTGTGAACACCAACGGGCCCAACACTGACCCCTGACGAACACTGCTTGTGACGTGCCCCCATTCTGATTTCTCCCCATTTATGCAAACTCTCTGCTGTCTATTTGTCAGCCATGCCTCTACCCAGGAAAAAATTTCTCCTCCTATTCCGTGTGCCTTAAGTTTCCTCAATAGCCTCTGGTGTGGAACTCTATCGAAAGCCTTACTGAAGTCCATATACACAATATCATATTCATTACCATGATCTACCTCCTCAAACACCTTAGTGAAAAAAGTTAGTAAATTCGTAAGACAGGAACGCTCCTTTGTAAAACCATGTTGAGATTCATCAATCAATCTGTGCCTGTCAAGATGGCTACGAATTGCTTCAGCAATTATCGATTCCATAAATTTTCCCAGGCAAGGCTCCAGGCGGACATCAACCAAATCTTTCAGTGGGCTGCAGAAAACAATATGAAGTTCAACGATGAGAAATTTCAATTACTCAGATATGGTAAACACGAGGAAATTAAATCTTCATCAGAGTACAAAACAAATTCTGGCCACAAAATAGAGCGAAACGCCAATGTCGAAGACCTGGGAGTGATCAAGTCGGAGGATCTCACCTTCAAGGACCATAACATTGTATCAATCGCATCTGCTAGAAAAATGACAGGATGGATAATGAGAACCTTCAAAACTAGGGATGCCAAGCCCATGATGACACTCTTCAGGTCACTTGTTTTATCTAGGCTGGAATATTGCTGCACACTAACAGCACCTTTCAAGGCAGGTGAAATTGCTGACCTAGAAAATGTACAGAGAACCTTCACGGCGTGCATAACGGAGATAAAACACCTCAATTACTGGGAGCGCTTGAAGTTCCTAAACCTGTATTCCCTGGAACGCAGGCGGGAGAGATACATGATTATATACACCTGGAAAATCCTAGAGGGACTAGTACCGAACTTGCACACGAAAATCACTCACTACGAAAGCAAAAGACTTTGCAGACGATGCAACATCCCCCCAATGAAAAGCAGGGGGTGTCACTAGCAGTTAAGAGACCATACAATAAGTGTCAGGGGCCCGAGACTGTTCAACTGCCTCCCAGCATACATAAGGGGGATTACCAACAGACCCCTGGCAGTCTTCAAGCTGGCACTAGACAAGCACCTAAAGTCAGTTCCTGACCAGCCGGGCTGTGGCTCGTACGTTGGTTTGCGTGCAGCCAGCAGCAACAGCCTGGTTGATCAGGCTCTGATCCACCAGGAGGCCTGGTCACAGACCGGGCCGCGGGGACGTTGACCCCCGGAACTCTCTCCAGGTAAACTATGGAGGTAAGGCTTATTGGTCTATAGTTCGAAGCCAAGGACCTGTCACCTGCCTTGTAAATAGGTATTACATTTGCCATTTTCCACTTATCAGGCACTATGCCAGTTTGTAGTGATATGTTAAAAAGATTAGCCAAAGGTATGCTAAGTTCCTCTTTACGTTCCTTTAACACCCTTGCAAACAGTTCATCAAGGCCTGGGGATTTGTTAGGTTTTAGTTTCTCTATTTGTCTGAGGACCATGTCACTAGTTACCGCAATCGTACATAGTTTATTATCATCCTGTTCTACATAATCTATTATTTCAGGAATATCGCTAGTATTTTCCTGGGTGAAAACTGAGAGGAAGTAGGTATTTAGAATTTCACACATATCCTTATCACTGTCAGTGATCTGACCAGAGTTACTCTTAAGTGGGCCAATCTTGTCCCTAATCTTACTTCTGTATACCTGAAAGAATCCTTTAGGGTTAATCTTTGAATCCCTTGCGACCTTAGCCTCATAATCCCTTTTTGCTTTTCTTATTCCTTTCTTTATTTCTCTCTTTAATTGAATATATTGATTTCTTAACTGCCCATCCCCTCTTTTGATACGCTTATATATGCCTCTCTTTTGACCAATGAGATGTTTTAATCTATTGTTCATCCATTTGGGATAATTTTTGTTAGATCTAATTTCCCTACTCTGAACAAAAGTTGTCTGGGCAGCTAGAACTATGCTCTGAAAAACGTCATATTGGCAACCAAGATCACCTATCTGACCCATAGTCAGGACATCCCAATTTAGCCCACCCAGTTAATTTTTCAGTCCCATGAAGTCGGCCAAGCGAAAATCTGGGACAGAGATTTGATTGCAGTTATCTGGGTAATTCCATGATATATTAAAACTAAGTGATTTGAGATCACTTTCCCCAAGCTCATCATTAACCTCAAGATTATTAATTAGTGAATCTTTGTTGGCAAGAACTAAGTCAAGCAGATTGTTTCCTCTAGTTGGTTCTGTCACAACCTGTTCTAAAAAACAATCCTGAACCGTATCAAGAAAGTCACTAGACTCAAGATTTCCTGTCATATTGTTCCAATCAATTTGTCTAAAGTTAAAATCTCCCATTATAACAACATTTTCATGTCTAGATGCCTTATGAATTTCGTCCCAAAACAGCTTACTGCCCTCCCTATCAAGGTTTGGAGGCCTATAAATCACACACAAAATTAATTTGTCATGTCCCTCGAGAAACTGTAGCCAAACAGATTCTGTGTTCGATGTCTCTAATCTTACATCATGTCTAAGACAACAATTTAAATTTTCTCTGACATACATCGCCACCCCACTACCCTTCCTGTTGACTCTGTCAGTGTGGAATAGTCTATAACTCTGTATGTTGCATTCAGAAGGCATTTCTCTATCTTTCAGGTTGAACCAGATCTCTGTTATACCAATAATATCTATATTACCTACACTTGCAAGTAATCTTAGCTCATCTATCTTATTTCTTAAACTCCTACTATTTGTATAGTAAACTTTAAGGGAGCTAGTCACTCGTTGCCCTCTACTGTCCCTCTTTGTTTGTTGATCAATTGATTTGACATTACTAGCAACTTTATTTTGAATATTGTCTTTTAAACATATCCCTGAGGTATCCCGGTAATAACTGCTGTTTTTAACCCTAATGCTGCTGCCTGATTGTTTCCCACAAACACCCATACCTCTATAATCTATCAGTTTAAATTCCTAGACAAGTCATCAATTACCCTCTCAATTGAATTGGCTAATGCAACCACTCCATCCTCAGAGAGATGAACCCCATCCCTTGCATACATATCACGTTTGTCAAAGAATAGGTCCCAGTTATCAATGAATGGGATTGCAAGTTCCTTGCAGTACCTGTCTAGCCAGCAATTTATACCAATTGCCCATTCCCTTGCCCACTCCCTTTCTAGGCAAGATGCTACATATGACTGGGATCCCTCCCTTAGACCTAACTGCTTCTATGGCTGACCTGTACTTATCCAGCAACTCCTCTCTCCTGCCCTTCCCAATGTCATTACCCCCAGCACTAAGATAATGGGCTTGATCCCATTACCTGCCGTAATATTATCCAACCTGCTGACTATGTCACCAACACCAGCTCCAGGAAGACACACTCTCTGTCTGCCCTTTCTGTCTCTGTTACAAAATGCACGGTCCATATATCTTACCTGAGAATCGCCTACTATTAAAATATTCTTACCTTGATTAGCAGGGGAATCAGTGGTACCTTCAACCTCACTAACCACTGAAGTACACTCGTCTTGGATTATTATTATTATAATCAAAAAGAAGCGCTAAGCCACAAGGACTATACAGCGCTGCAGGGCAGGAAGGAAGCGAGGGCATCAGGTGGCAAAAGGGAGATGGATGAGCAACAGGTTACGGATAACAGCGGGGCAGTGGATGGTGAAAGGGTAAAGGGCAGCAAGAGACTGAACCAGAAAGGGCTGAGGGGAGTGCGAAAAGTATCATCAGAGTTTGTGGAGTAAATCAGTCGTTGTCAAGAAGTCAACGAGAGAGTCAGGATTAAAGGAGGGTCCATCAGCAAGAAGGGAAGGTAAAGAGAGAGTAGGAGAACGAAGACGACGTTGGAGGTAAATTCTGCGTGCTCGTTGATAGAGAGGGCAGTCTAACAGAATGTGGCTAATCGATACTGGAACTTGACACTGCTCACAGAGAGGAACAGGGTGCCTCTCCATGAGATACCCATGAGTAAGACGAGTGTGGCCAATGCGAAGGCGGGAGAGAGTGGTCTCCCAACCTCGGCACTGATGACAAGAAGACGGCCAGTAACCTATGCTCGGTTTAATAGAATGAAGTTTGTTACCGAGCAGAGTTGACCAACGTTGTTGCCAACGGGTGCGAAGGTGGGTAGCTATTGCAGCAAAATAGTCCAGAAATGGAACACCTCGATAGGAAATTGGTAGGTCATATACTGCTGACCGCGCAGCAGTGTCTGCCTGTTCATTGCCCTGTACGTCGACATGACCAGGGACCCAACAAAAAACAATATCTTTATGTTTGGTAGAGATACGGCGTAGCCAAAGTTGGATACGGAGAACTAGGGGATGAGATGTATCAAATTTTCGTATAGCCTGTAGAGCACTAAGGGAGTCTGAGACTACTACAAATGATGACACAGGCATAGATGCGATACGAATAAGTGCTGCAAGAATGGCATACAGTTCAGCAGTAAAAATGCTAGCTGAAGATAGTAAATGCCCTCGTACGACGCTGTCCGGAAACACTGCTGCGAATCCGACGCCGTCTGAAGACTTAGAGCCATCTGTGTACACAGCGGTGGCATGAGAATGGGAGTGGAAGTGATCAAGAAAAAGAGAGCGGGAAGCCACCGTAGGCAGTTGAGCTTTCGAGCAAGGGAGTGAGAAAGAACAGACCCGAACAGCTGGAACTTCCCAGGGGGGTAGGGAAAAGTGAGATGCTACATGAACATATAAAGGTGGTAACTGAAGGGAAGACAAGAGTGAAAGTAGGCGAAGAGAAAAGGGACGGAGCAAACAGGGGCGGCGAACGAATAAAGAATGTCTACTAATATCGGTGACCATTCTATAAATGGAAGGATTGTGTAGATCGTGAGAGCGTACATAGTAACGAAGGCAATGGGCATCACGGCGATCAGACAAGGATGGAACATTTGCTTCTGTATAGAGGCTCTCAACAGGGGAAGAGCGAAAAGCACCAAGGCACAAACGTAAGCCTTGGTGATGGATAGAGTTAAGGCTAGAGAGAGTAGCAGGAGAGGCCGCGGAATAAATCTGGTCACCATAATCGAGTTTCGATAAAACGAGGGCTGAATGTAGGCGAAGCAGAGTTCGACGATCAGCTCCCCAGGAAAGATGAGCAAGGGTTTTAAGAAGGTTTAGCCGGCTGTGACAAGTTGCCTTCAGAGAGGTAATGTGAGGTTTCCAGGTTAACCGACGGTCAAAGAGAAGGCCTAGAAACCTGACTGTATCACGTTCGGGGATACGGGAGCCATAGAGATACAAAGGATGATCGGAGATAACAGAGCGTCTAGTGAAAGTAATTTGGTGAGTTTTGGTACTTGAAAATTTAAACCCATGTGTGGTGGCCCAAGTGGAAACACGGTCGACCGCATGCTGGAGAGAAACTGCAATAAGGTGACAGTCAGCGCCTGCACAAGCAATAGCGAAGTCATCAACATAGAGTGATGACCAAATATTGGGTGGAAGAACAGAGGCCAAATCATTTATAGCAAGGAGAAAAAGTGTTGTGCTTAGAACACATCCCTGAGGGACACCTTCAGCTTGGACGAAGTCCGGGGAAAGAACATTATTGACTCGAACACGGAAATGTCTGTCAGTTAAAAAGTTCTTAAGGAAGGATGGTAGATTGCCTCGGAGGCCTAAGGAATGGGCCTGGGCCAAAATATTATACCTCCAAGTTGTGTCATATGCCTTCTCAAGGTCAAAAAATATGGCAATAACTGAGTGATTATTCGCAAAGGCATTACGAACATACGTATCCAAGCGTAGTAAGGGGTCTATGGTAGAACGACCCTTACGAAAGCCATATTGACTAGCGGAGAGACTGTTGTGAGTCTCTAAATACCACATTAAACGTCGATTTACGAGGCGTTCCATCACTTTGCAAGCTGCACTTGTAAGAGCGATGGGGCGATAGTGGGAGGCATCATGTCCTGTAGTACCCGGTTTGCGGAAAGGGAGAACAATGGCAGATTTCCACAGCTGGGGAAGAACTCCTTGTGCCCAAATAAGATTGAAGAGGTGTAAGAGGACTACAAGGGCTGACCGATGTAAATGTTGTAACATACGAATATGAATGTCATCAGGCCCAGCTGCCGATGATCGGCAAGCTGAGAGCGTTGCCTCCAGTTCTTGAAGTGTAAAAGGCACATTATACTGTTCTTCTCCGAGAGAAGAAAAGTCCAAGGGTACTAACTCTCTGGCAGACTTTGAGGAAAGAAACGAGGGGCATAGATGGAGCCCTCGGGAAATACGGACCAGATGTGTGCCAAGTTCAATGGCAACGTAGAGAGGGTTTGCTATATCAACACCAGTGACCCGTAGAACAGGAGCCGGGTCAGGAGAGTATTTACCACTCAATTTCCTCACTTTTTTCCAGACTGCACTCATAGAAGAAGCAGAGGTGATGGTGGAAACATAGTCTCGCCAACAAGTGCGTTTAGCTTCACGGATGACACGGCGAGCGATCGCACGCTTCTGCTTAAAATCAACAAGTCTCTCAGCGGTTCTATTGTACCGGTACCTGCCCCATGCAGCACGTTTCAAACGTACTGCACGAGCACAAGCAGGAGACCACCAAGGCACGCACTTCTGAGAATGCCTGCCTGAGGTTTGGGGTATAGAATGAGAAGCTGCGGTATAAACTGATGTCGAGAAGATGTGTAGGAGCTCATCAATGGAGGATGAAGAAGGAACCTCACTAAAAGCAGTGAGGTGTGAGTAAAGATCCCAATTTGCCCGATCAAATTGCCAGCGAGGGCTACGGAAAGGTGGTGAATAGGAAGGAGAAGTAAGAATGATCGGAAAATGATCGCTGTCATGTAAGTCTGGTAGAACAGACCAGGTGAAGTCTAGTGCAGTGGAGGAAGAGCAGACTGATAGATCGATGCAAGAGAGAGTATGAGTACGAGGATCAAAATGGGTGGGAGTACCCGTATTTAAAACATGGAGGGGGTGAGAGGCAAGAAAAGCCTCCAACTGAATGCCACGTGAGTCACAATGAGACCCCCCCCAGAGGAAATGGTGGGCATTAAAATCACCAAGTAACAGAAGTGGTGGTGGTAAGGATGAAACAAGAAAGGCAAAGTCTGGGATAGAAAATGCTCGAGAAGGAGAGAGATATAAAGAACATATTGTAAACCACTTATTCAAGTGGATACGGGCTGCAGTGTAATGCAGCGAGGTATGGACAAATAGTTGACAGTATGGAATATCATTGCGTAGAAGAAGGGCACTTTCATTAAAGGTCCCATCTGAGAAAGGATCCGAAGAATACAATAAATTATAGCCTGAGATAGGTTGGAAAACAGCCGAGTGTAATTTTGGTTCTTGTAAGCAAGCACCAACAGGGGAAAACCTGGAAAGCAACATCTGAAGCTCACCCCGATTACCCCTGAGGCCGCGGATATTCCACTGTAAATAGGCCATGATTGGCGATGAAGAAAATATCAGGAATCTGTAGGTAAAGGCACCTACGGACTAGAGGGGTTAGAAAAGTCAACGTGTGGTGGCATTGGAAGATGTTCAAGTAGCGAAGGAACGGAGCGTTGCGAAGAATGGGGTTGTGAAGATGGAAGAGAGGGAAGAGAAGGAACAGGAAGTGAATCAGTGTCCATTGAAGGTTTAGTCTCTGCAATATATTCTGAAATGGCTTCAAGTGTTTCTGAATTCAAAGATGTATGGGAAACCATATTGGAGATAGGAGGAGGAGGGTGAGTAAAGATTGGGACAGTAATGGACTGTACCAAAGTAGAGGGGGAGGGAAAAGTGTAAGGGACTGGAGATGAAGTGTGGGGGGGGACAGAAGAGGCAGAAACCTGGGAGGTGACAGAAGAGGGAGAAACTTGGGAGGGGACGGGGGTGGAAGGCATAGTACGAGGAGGAGGGTGAATCTCCACACTTGTAATAGAGCCAGAGAGAGGGGAAGAACTAGGTACAGAGACTGGAAAGGTAAAGTGTGGAGGTGGAAGAAGGGAAGGAAGGGGCAAAGAAGATTTGAGCAATGTGGATTTTTTGGACTTCTGAGTAGAGGGGCGATTGGTATTAGGTGTCGTACGAGGTCTTGTCGATACTGGGGCTTGTGAGGAAGGACGCGAAGATGTGAGAACAGACTGAGTTGTAGTTGGGACGTCAGAGCCAAGGACAGCAAAAGGATTAGATGCCGTAGTGGCTATGGGAGGGGTAACAACAGAGGAGGCTGCAGAAGATGGGACCCCAGAAGTGGGGGGACGTTTGGAAACACGAGAATAAGAAACACGGGGTAGTCTCCCTTGGAGGCGGAGATGAGTAACTGCCATAGCATAAGGGAGACCTTCTGCCTCTTTGAGGCAACGGATTTCACGTTCATTTAAGTAGACCTGGCAACGGCGGGAGTACGAAGGGTGAGCTTCATTACAATTAAGGCAAGATGGAGGTTGACTGCAAGATGTATTAGAATGGTCGTCGGCACCACAGACTGGGCATTCGGCCATAGATCTGCAATATTTCGCTGGGTGACCAAAACGCCAGCAATTTCTACATTGTTGCGGTGTAGGTATCACCTTTCGAACTTGTAACCGATGTCCCGCGACATATACAGAGGACAGGAGTTCTCGGCTGTCAAAAGTTAAACGAGCCACATTGCAAGGGTAACGTCTCCGCCCCCGGGCAGGAAGGACATAAGTGTCTACTTTGAGGATTGGGAGATCCTGGAGTTCCAGCTGTTCAAAAATGTCATTGCCACATGACTGGAAATTCTGTTGGACTATGGTATGGGGCAGAATGACAGTACCACTACAAGAATTGAGAGAAAGATGTTTTTCAATAGTGATAGGAGTAGTATCGATATTCGAAAGGAGAGAAAGATCATGAGCTTGGGTAGCATTCTGGACAGTGACGATGCGCGTACCGCTCTTGAGAGCGTGAAATGAAATATCTCTGCCAACATGACGCAGGAGCGCTTTGGCAATACTATGGTCAGAAAGGTAGGCAGAAGAAGAAGTTGGTCTTAAAGTAAAGAATTTAGTCCATTGTGTGGTCCGAAACTGAGCGTGGAGAGGGAGTGCTTGACGTGTCGGTCGTTTCCGAGTAGAATGGGAAGGTAACGACGGAGCATCATCAGGAGATTGACGTTGGCGTTTAGGAGTAGGACCGGAGTTGGTCCGGCATGAAATGGGTGGGCGATTCGAAAATTGCCGTACCGTAGAGGGAGAAGCCGGAAGCATAGTCAAAGGAGAGCGGAGTTCAGACAAATCGAAGGAGTCAGTCGAAGCCCCGGTACCTGAAGCGGGTGAGGAAACAGCACCAGCAAGAGGTACAGGGGCATCAGGAGTGTCCGAAGAGTGGTCTAAACACAAGGCAGGGTCAGAATGGGGTGCGGTATCAAGAAGGGGCCCGGGGGTAGTGGTTTCATGGACCAGGGCTGCCATGGTTAGGTTACTCCTTTGCTTTTTGTTTTTAAGAAAAAAAAAGAAAGAAGAAAAGAAAATAAAAATAAAAAAAAGAATAAAAAAAGGGGGGAGCGGGGAGGAATAGTTCCCAGGAGGAATGAAAGGGCCGGAAATCTCCCTCTGCGCCCAAGAGGACTCGACACCGCTAGTAGCGCAGATGCAGCATGGAACCCGTGCCATACCCTACCCTTCATGCCAGTAAACCAGCAATCTGGGATAGCAACCTCACATCTGCCGAGCTACCTCGGTGGACAAAAGAGAGGGCGGCCGGATATCCGCCACAAAGCATACCTCCTTCAGCCACCACCCCCGGAATCCGAAAGGTGGCTTCCAGAGATACACCCGTCGCCCAAAAGACACCCAAAGCTACTCCGGGATACCGGAGAGGGATCGGGACATCCCTAGGCAATCCAGATTCCACGGCAAACTACGCCACCGCCAAGAAACCTCAACGGAATGGGATGGACCCCGGTGTCCTTTCCCCTACCTAGGAACTAGCGCGCCTGTGGGAGAAATCACGAAGGCTAAAAAGAGGAAGGGCAAAAGGGAGGGGTGAGGAGGAGGAGGAGGAATGGAAAAAGGGGAGGATGGGGAGGATGGGATAGGGGAGGGGAGAATGGGGGGTAATTAGGTTCGGTCTGAGGAAGAAGACCGACAGGGCTAATTCCTCAGACCAAGAGCCTCTTCACCACGCCAAGGAGCCCCCCTTGAAGAGGACTCGTCTTGGAGAACAGAGAATCGAGTTCCTACCTTCACATCTTCTCTATTAACTCTCCTCATCTTCCTTCTTCCTGAACTGTGAACCACTTGCCACTTAGAGCGGCTGCCACTATCACTGCTGGCGACCATTCTTTCCTTACCAGCTAAATCCTTCTCACACTCGCTCCCATTATTATTATTATCAAGGGGGAAGCACTAAACCCGGAGGATTATACAGCTCCTGGGGAGGGATGTGGAAGGCATTCAGGCTTAATTCGGGGAACTGGAGCACAGATCCAATTCTCTAAATCAAGAGCCCCTCACCAACATCAAGGAACCTTCCTTGAGGGGCACTCGCTCCCAAACTCATCTATGCGAAGCTTCAGCCTCCTATTTTCCTCCTGAAGAAGTAGAATCTCCTTCTTCAACACTTTAACCAGAGATTCTAAAACACTACAACAAGCCATGGTGCTTGGTAACAGCCCACGCTAACTCCCAAGAGCTTAGGCAGGTAGGACCGCAGGTGACCACTGACCTCAGCGTACTGTGTTATAATGCAGAGACAAGGGTGTCATGGGACACAGTAGAGGTGTTATAACCCTGAAAAGGGTGTCGTCTGTACCCTGTCAGGTGACACGGAGTGTTACATTATAATTATTGTATGATATATATATCTATACCAAAGATTATATATGTTTTTATATCAAATATTATATTAAAGATTATTTATTATTGTAGGATACATCTATGCCAAAGGTTGTTTTTATATCAATATTATTATAGTAAAGATGATAGTTTTGTGTTCATTTTTGTATCCCGAACTCTTATGTTACTACACTGATATAAGGCCAATCAGTGTTTTGTAATAGAAGGCAATGAGCATCGTGGCAATCAGACAAGGATGGATTATTATTATAATCAAGGGGGAAGCGCTAAACCCGTAGGATTATACAGCGCCCAGGGGAGGGGGGATGTGGAAGGCATTCAGGCTTAATTCGGGGAACTGGAGCACAGATCCTATTCCCTAAATCAAGAGCCCCTCACCAACATCAAGGAACCTTCCATGAGGGGAGACAAGGATGGAAAATTCGCCTCAGTATAGAGGCTCTCAACAGGGGATGAACGAAAGGCACCAAGGCACAGGTGGAGCCTTGGTGATGAATAGGATCTAACTTAGAGTTGCGAGAGAAGCTGCAGAATAGATCTGGTCACCATAATCTAGCTTGGAAAAGACTAGGGTGGAATGCAAACGGAGGGGAGTGCGACGATCAGCTTCCCGTGAATGATGTGCAAGAACCTTAAGGAGGTTTAGCCAACCTTGACAAGATGTCTTTAATGAAGAAATGTGAGATTTCCATGTCAGCCGGCGGTCAAAGAGCAGGCCCAGAAACCTGACCGTATCACGACAGTATACGTGAACTGTGTAAGCACAAGAGAGTATCTGGTATAAGTGGGCGAATCGGGTTTTCGTACTGGAAAATTTAAAGCCATGAAAAGTGGTCCAATGGGAGACTCGGTCTATCACTACCTGAAGGGAGGCCATTACCAGTTGAAAGTCAGTGCCCGAGTAAGCTATAAGGAAGTCATCAACATAAAGTGATGACCAAATATGCGAAGGAAGAATGGAAGGTAGGTCATTTATAGCTAAGAGAAAAGGAGTAGTACTGAGAACACAACCTTGTGGGACTCCTTCGGCTTGTACAAAGTCTGAGGAAAGCGAGGCGCCAATACGGACCTGAAAATGTCTATCGGACAAGAAAGCAGCGATGAAGTTTGGTAGATTACCGCAGAGGCCTAAGGAGTGGGCTTGGGCTAGAATGTTATACCTCCAAGTGGTGTCATATGCCTTCTCTAGATCGAAAAAGACCGCTAGGACAGAGTGGTTGTTAACAAAGGCATTTCAAATACATGTATGGAAGCAGAGCAGGGGGTCTACAGTAGAGTGGCCTTTGCAAAAGCCATATTGGTGAGGAGAAAGGCTAGTGTGTGTCTCTAAGAACGACATCAGATATCTATTCACAAATCGTTCCATCACCTTGCAGGCCACACAGGTCAGGGCAATGGGATGATAGTGAGAGGTGTCAAGCCCTGAGGCTTTGCGAAATGGTAGTACAATAGCTGGTTTCCAGTGTTGTGGGAGAACCCTTTGTTTCCAAATTAGATTGAAAAGACGTAAAAGAACAGGAAGGGCCGTAGAATGGAGATGGTGTAGCATACTGATGTGGATATCGTCAGGTCCCGGTGCCGACGGCTGGCACATGGAAAATGTGGACTCTAAATTCTAGAAGAGTAAAAGGTATGTTATATGGCTCCAATCCATCGGAGGAGAAATTTAAGGGCAATTGCTCTCTGGTAGGTTTAGACGCAATGAGGGACAGAGGCAAAGCCCTTGGGAGATATGGACAAGATAGTTCCCAAGTTCTGTAGTAACTTCTAAAGGTTCTGTGACATCAACTCCAGCAACCGGCAAAACGGGAGCTGGGTCCGGAGCGTACTTACCACTCAATTTCTGCATCTTTTTCCAAATCATGCAAATAGGGGAAGATGAGGTAATGGAAGACACGTAGTTTCGCCAACAAGTGTGTTTAGCATCGCATATGATGTGGTGAGCAGCTGCCCTTGCCTGCTTAAAATCCAACAGACGCTCTGCAGTATGGTTATAGCGATAACGGCCTCACGCAGCATGTTTTAAATGCACTGTGCAGGCGCACATAGGAGACCACCAAGGTATGCACATCTGAGAATGCCTGAGGTTTGGGGGATAGACCGAGTCACCGCAGCCAAGATGAAGGTTGAAAATTGGTGTGCCAGTTCATCAATAGACGACAAAAGGGGGTCCTCGCAACAGGTGGTAAGACGGGAGTATAATTCCCATTCTGCTCGAGCAAATTACCAACGAAGGTTACGAAATGGTCAGGTATATGTAGCAGAAGTAAGGATAGGAAAGTGATCACTATCAAGTAAATCTGGAAGAACAGACCACATGAGATCAAGTGC
Organism: Cherax quadricarinatus; assembly: GCF_038502225.1. Taxonomy (NCBI): domain Eukaryota; kingdom Metazoa; phylum Arthropoda; class Malacostraca; order Decapoda; family Parastacidae; genus Cherax; species Cherax quadricarinatus. Next base: position 24,472,637 of record NC_091299.1, read on the forward strand.
AATAGGTGGGGAACGGATGGAAAGATCAATGCAGTAGATTTTATAATTATAATCATGGGGAGCGCTAAACCCGTAGGATTATACAGCGCATGTGGGGGGATGGAAGGTAATCAGGTTCAATTCAGGGAACCGGAGCACAGATCCAATTCCATAGATCAAGAGCCCCTCACCAACGTCAAGGAACCTCCCTTGAGGGGAATGCAGTAGAGAGACTGAGTGTAAGTCAAAATGGGTAGGAGCACCTGTATTTAAAACATGAAGAGGGTGAGAAGCGAGAAGAGTCTCCAACTGATCACCACGAGAGTTGCAGTGGGACCCACCCCACAGGTGATGGTGAGCGTTAAAGTCACCCAACAGCAAGATGGGCGGCGGTAGGAAAGAAATTAAATATGAAATATCAGAGATACTGAATGCACGGGAGGGAGAAAGATAGAGGGAAAATGTAAACCATCTGTAAAAAGAAAGCCAAGCTGCAGTATAATGCAGCGGGGAACGAATAAAAACTTGTTGATACGGTATATCAACGTACACAAGTGCGCTTTCATTAAAAGATCTGTCAGGTAAAGGATCTGAAGAATATAACAGCATGTAGCTCGAAACAGGGCAAATAACAGCAGAACGAATATTGGGCTTTTGCAACCCAACACATACTGGGGACAACTGGGAGAGAAACACTTGGAGTTCTCCCTGATTGCCAATAAGGCCACGAATATTCCATTGTAAAAAAAGGCATTATGTACAGAAATAAAACTGGCAACAATAAGAAGCGATAAAACCTATGGGCTATTAGGATCTGTAAAGTCAACATGTGGGGTTAACGGTAAACGTGTAAGCAAGGAAGAATGTGAATGTTGTGGAGGAATAGATTATTGTGAGGTTCATGAAATAGAAGGGGTAGAGGGAGTCCCGGTGTCCATCGGAGGTGTCGTCTCCATGATATATTTGGAAACAGCATTGAACGTCTCAGTCATTAAGGAAGCCAATGATGCCATGATGTCATAGACAGGAGAGGCGTTGCAAGGAAAGGTAGAAGAAACTACAGAGGTAACCAAAGAGGTCTGATGGGGGCAGGGAGTGTGAACCTGGAGAGATGCATTGGCTGGGGTACAAGAGGCCTGCAGTGTAACAGGAGAGGAAGGAGGCTGGAGGGTAACTATGGAGGAAGACAGGAGGGGAACAGGAGAAGAGGGGACTAAACAAGGGGGAGGGTGAACCTCTACCTTTGTGTGAGAGCTGGAAAGAGGGTGAGAACGAGGCTCCAAGGTAGGAGAAATATTTTGTGCTGGTGATGGACGAGAAGAAAGTGCAGGTCTGCGAGGTTTCATAGATTGAGAAGCAAGTGAGTGAGATGAAGAAGTAGGAGGAGGAAGTGGTGCAGAGGTAGGAGTGTCAGAGGATAAAAATGCAAAAGAATTAGAAACTGGGGCGACCCCGGAAGACACAGACGCAGAGGGATTGAGAGGCGGGAGGACTGTCGAGGTTGGAGGTCTTCAGGCTACCTGAGCATACGGGACACGAGGGAGTTTACCTTGAAGGTGGAGCTGAGAGAGAGCCATAGTGTAAGTGAGGACCTCACACTCCTTAAGATAACGGATCTCTCATTCATTACAATAAACCTGGCAATGGCGTGAAAAAAGAAGAATGAGGCTCCTTGCAATTAAGACAAGATGGGGGAAGACTACACAATGTATTGGAATGATCTGCTGCACCACAGACCGGGCATTCTGCTGCAGATCTCCAATGTTTAGTGGGGTGTCCAAACGCCAGCAATTATGACACCGTTGGGGAGTGGGAACAATTTGACGGACCTCTAGACGATGGCCCACAATACAGACAAAGGACAGAAGCTCATAGCAGTCGAAGGTTAAACGAGCGATGTTAGTAAGAAAATGCCTCCGCCCACAAGCAGGCAGAATGTACGTATCTATCTTGAGGATAGGGAGGTTCTGAAGGGTTAATTGTTCTAAAATATCCTCGCTGCAAGACAAAAAATCACTGTACAACGGTACGCGGCAAGACCACAGCGCCACTGCAAGAATTAAGAGTAGCATGCTTACGAACAGTGACTGGTGTGTTATTTATCGAAGTGACGCAGAAGAGGACATGAGATTGCTCTGAATTCTGCACTGTTACAACACATGCTCCGCTTTGAAGAGCATGTTAAGATATATTTTGGCCAACATGCCATAAAAGAGCTTTACCAATTCTGTGGTCAGAAAGACAATCAGTTTGAGATGTTGTTTGTAAAGAAAAGAATTTTGTCCATTGAATACTCGTTAGTCCATAGGTTGTTTTTGAGCGGTCATTGACGAAGTGTCGCCAGTAGGTTGTCGTGGATGCTTAGGAGTAGAACCGCGGGCGGTCTAACCCGAGGGAGGTGGGCAATTCGAGAACCGTTGCACCATACTCGGGGAAGCCTGACGCATTGTGAAAGTCGTGCTAGAAGCAGCGGTATGAACTGAAATGGGTGACGCCACAGCACCTGAAGCAGGTGATGAAGCATCACCAGCAGAAGGTAAAGGGGTACGAGAAGATTCGAGAATGGTCTGATAACAAAGCAGGGTCAGAACAGGGTATGGGATCAGAATGGGGCCTGGGAGGATGAAGGGTTACACTGGGTGAACATTCCATAATAATAGGTGCATCTTCCATATCTCCTTTCTTGTTATTTTGAGAAAAAAAGAAAGAAGGAAAGAAAAAAAAAGAGGAACAGCAGAGGGACAGTCACTAGGAGGCATGGAGGGGCTGAAAGCTCCTCCCCTCATCCGACAGAGCCTCGAGCCCACTGGCAGAGAAGGTGCAGCGTGGAACCCGTGCCATACCCTACCCTTCATGCCAGTAAATCAGTGCTCTGGGATAGCAGCCTCACATCTACCAGGCTACCTCGGCGGACAAAAGAAAGGACGGCCGGACACCCACCACAAAGCATACCTCCTTCGGCTGCCACCCCCCAGAACCAACAGGCAGCTTCTGAAGATACACCCATCATCTGAAGGGCACCCCGCCCATGACCCGGAAACCGAGTAGGGCATCCTCAGACAATTCAGATTCCACGGCAAACCACACCACCCCCGAGGGACCTCATGAAGGGTAACAAACCCCAGCACGCCACCCCCCCACCTAGAAACCGGAACGCCAGAGGGAAGGGTCCCAGAGGCTACAAACGGGACGGGGAAAAGGATAGAGTTGGGAGAGGGGAGGGAAGGGAAAAAAGGGAGGGTATGGGGAGGGGTAGGGAAGGGGGGATTGGGGGTAATTAGGTTTGGTCATAGGAAGAAGACCAAGAGGTCCAATTCCTCAGACTGATAGCCTCTTTACCACAACAAGGGGCCCCCCTTAAAAAGGTATTATAATCATAAGCACTAAACCTGTAAGGGTCATATTATTATTATTATTATAATCAAAAAGAAGCGCTAAGCCACAAGGGCTAATGTAAGGGTCATAAAGTGCTGCAGGGTAAGGTATGCTAAAAGGTGTAATATGCCTGATCGCAGATCATTGAGGGTGAAGAGTGTAACAGAAGTAAAGTTAGGAAGGGCAGTGAGGAGTGCTAAAGGAAGTGTATGTCTCTCTGATGGAAAATTTTTAAGGATAAAATGCCAAGATGTATTCTAGCTGCTTCTAGAGTTTAACATCAAAAACTGGTTGTTTGGCCATCAAGGTGTTTCAAATATATGCACTGAGTTGGAGTAAGGGGTCAGTAGCAGAGACACCACTTCTATAACCATATTAATGAGGGGAGACAGTTTAGGGTCCCCAGCAATTTACAAATAGCACTAATAAGAATGATGGGACAATAAAAATAATTTTATCCTGAGATCCTGATTTACCATACCTCAAAACAAGCATCTTTGAATCAACCCTAATTCAAGAAGTCACATCCCACAATATGCTTGCAGCCCACGTGGGTTATGAATATTGTAACACCAAAAAATAAAATTATCAGTCATTTTAAATTAACTTAAGAAGGGTTAAATAACAAGATCAAATAAAAAATCTTTTTATTATCAAATTTATTGGAATCAATATACTTGGAGGGTCAACTTTGGTTCTCATAATCCAACTGACGTGCTTCTGTAAGCACTAGATTTAGAAATATAAAATATTATCTGGGTTTTGATGTTCTAACAAAAATTCAAGATAAGGTGTACATCAAATACCACAAATCTTCATTAACATGAAACAAGAGACATTGTTCTACATAATATATAGTTGCATTTTCTTATAAATTTGTAAATGATTATTCATATAAAAATATAGTCATCCTATTATATGAACAAATACATTATGCGTGCTTAATCAAATGTCATTTGCACTTTGTTACCTTTTATCCTGCACTCACAACTTTGTATACTAATACACTACTGTCACATTATTTTCTGTGGTCATTGTACTGTTCTACAGTAATTATCTCATTATAAATGTAAACAAGCTGTAAGACTAGCTTTATGTACAGTCCAATTTAGAATAATTATTACTGAAGAGCCTCAAAACTGCCTTAAACTAATATTTGCACATAATCTTACAATGGGCAAGAATATATAAACATCTATATTTTCAGGGATAATTTTTTTTTTTTTTAGGAATGAGGATCATTAGGCTATTGTACCATCATAACCCAGACTATCAGTAAAGGCACCAACATATAACAATAACTAACTTTTCAAGTTAATAACCAAATATTTAATTACAACACTAGTAATAAAAATTATGACCATTCTAAAGAAGTTAAAATAACTCAAAACCACCATAAAATACAACAGTATTTTGTATCGGGTACAAAAATGCCCCAACACAAACTGCGATACCCCACTGCAGTAATCTTCAATTCCAATCCTAACAAACACTTAACAACCATTATACTCCTTTGGTAATTGACTATCCTAATGTTATTTCATTAAAAAATATCAGGAATGATAAAAGTGAATTTATTCACAAAAAAATGCTATGAGACAATACTTTGTATAATAGTTATATACAATGTTAAAAAATACTGTACTGAAGTGTTTATTCTCTCCTAAATGATTGTAATCTAGAAACAGTAGACACGAACGGCCTGACTACAAGGTATATTCTAATGCTCTATTATCCTCCCAACAACACACAGTGCTGCAATGGAATGGTTAATGAAATTAACACTAACAAAATGCCAGTTTGTGCCAGGAACTCCTTTATCACCCAATATACATAGTAGTACATACAGTATATGCAATAACAGTTGACAACATCCTTTGCCATCACAAATCTTAAGCCTCACAAACTATCACATCAATCTGTGTTGCTTGTGTATGGTTATTTTGTGTTCTAATCCCCCTCCCCACAAATTATATATAACTAAAATAAATTAGTTTCGTTTAGTCATACTCAAAATAACCCATGAATACAATAGAAGTGGATTCATAAAGATAACCTTCACACTTTCATTGTAGTCATACACATGTATCACAGACAGTACTGTATATATTTAAAAAAAAAAAGTTGAGCTATTTGACACAAATACACAATGGTGTGTTTATAAAGTCAGATAAGATTTACTCACTAGAAGTAAAAAAATCTGATTTTAATTATTTCACTTGTTAGGATCTTGTTTTCTTCTTGACTGCATTAGTGACTAAGAAAACAAAATTACCACAAAAAAAGCAATACCACTTGTTTTTCCTGGTTATACTGTAATTCCACATTTTATACACAATACCAAGAGACTAAAATGCTGTCCACCTACATCAAAGAGGATCAGAAAAGAAATGAGGCATGCACACTGAACATACTCATACTGGAAATAAACACTGGCAGCAGAGAATACTTTTGAATATGTTTCACCCAAGGCTGGACTCATTAAGGACTGCAAGTACAGTGGACCCCCGGTTATCAGCCACTTCTGTTATTGGCCAACTCGGTGGTCGGCCGGTTTTTCGGTCATTAACATTTCACTGTCGCAACCCCAAATCCTGAAGTGCCTCCTGGTGTCGCAAAATATTTGGGGGGGGGGAATCTTATGAAATGATAGAGAATCTTTTTCCGATAATACTGACACCAAAATTACAAAATTTGATGGAAAACTTACGGAATTATGCTCTCGTGAAGTTAGCAACCTCGGTGACATTTACGCATCAGCGATTTTGCCCACTTTGAGCCCTATTTTTGGCTAATTCCATTGTTCCAGTCCACCAAACTCATAGCTATTTCTTTAGAACTCCATTTTTTCTATCGACTGAGTACAAGAAACCGCCCATTTACCAATTTTAACTACCCAATAAAGTGGTCAGAAATTAGCAATTTGGCCAATTTCATGCAAAATAAAAAATGTCAATTTCAAAACAGAACATAAGAACATAAGAAAGAAGGAGCACTGCAACAGGCCTACTGACCCATGCAGAGCAGATCCATGTTCCCCCCCCCCCCTGGGATTAGCCCAATGACCCCCCCAATGGTGAGGTTGCAAGTTCTGATAAATGTGCGGCTGAAACGTATGTTCACGAATTCCAGGACTATATAAAGGCTGAAGGATTCAAACCCCAAATGTTCAATTGTGACAAAACAGGCCTGTTTTGGAAGAAAATGCCAAACAGGACCTACATTACCCAGGAGGAAAGGGCACTGCAAGAACACAAGCCTATGAAAGACAGGTTTACTCTTTTGTTGTGTGGTAATGCTAGTGGGGACTTCATGTATCACTCAGAAAATCCCAGTGTGTTCAAGAAAAGCATTGTCATGAACAATAGGTTGTGTGTAATGTGGAAAGCTAATCATAAGGTATGGGTCACAAAGCAAATTTTCAAAGAGTAGGTTAATGATATGTTTGGCCCAAGTGTGAAAAAAGACCTCCTGGAAAAGAAATTGCCACTCAAGTGCCTCCTGTTACTGGACAATGCTCCTGCACATCCTCCAGGCTTGGAAGACCAAGTGTTTAGGGACTTCAATTTTATTAAAGTGAAGTTCTTGCCTCCTAACACCACTCCTCTCCTCCAGCCCATGGACCAGCAGGTCATTTCTAACTCCAAAAAACTCTACACTAAAGCAGTGTTTCAAAAGTGCTTTGAAGTGACCTTGGACACTCAGTTAACCCTAAGAGAGTTCTGGAGGAATCACTTCACTATCCTCCACTGCATAAGCCTTATAGGTAAGGCTTGGGAGGGAGTGAATTCCAGGACTTTGAACTCTGCTTGGCAAAAACTGTGGCCAGATTGTGTCCAAGAAAGGGATTTTGAAAGGTTTGAGGTTGACCCTGACCCTGCTGACCCTGTAGACTCTACTGTGGCACTGGGGAAGTCCCTGGGGTTGGAGGTGAGTGCAGCTGAGGAACTTTCTTCTTCAGAGGAGGAAGAGGGAGGGAAGGAGGTGCCTTCTTCACTAATTAAGAACATTTGTGCAAAGTGGAGTGGTGTGCAAAGTTTTGTCGAGAAGTACCACCCTGACAAAGCTGAAACAAGCCATATCTGCAACATGTTTAGTGACAAAACCCTGTCCCACTTCAGGGAAATCTTAAAGAGACACCAGAAACAGAGCACTCTGGACAGTTATTTTGAGACAGGGGTCCAGTGACTCTCAAGCCGATCGTAGTGGCATTAAAAGACAAAGAAGGGAAGTAACCCCAGAGAAGGCTTTGCTACCTAAAGTCTTTATGGAGGGGGATTCCCTTCCAAACACTAACTCCTCCCTCTTTCCTCCTCCCTATCTTCCAGAAGCCAGCATTAGCCTTCAATAAAGGTATGCAATATTTATATAATTGTTAAAAAAAATTATTTTTTGTGAATACGTATTTTTGTCTGGAACGGATTAATTGTAGTTACATTAATTCTTATGGGAAATATTATTTCGGTTTTCGGCCAACCTTCTGGAACGGATTACGGCTGATAACCGAGGGTCCACTGTACTGTAGTACTACAGGTTATCCATCACTAATCCAGCATCACTGGGACCTCTAGTGTGCCGGATTAGTGAGTTTGCCGGATTACAGAGTGGTTAGGTTAGAATACATTTAATTAACCTATCAATTGAGACTCTTTCTGCTACATCTCCCTCATTTTCATCACTGCTTCTCCTCCACTGGGTTGCTGCTGTGGATTTACAAGCATCTGAACAAATTCTGAGTCTGTATAATGATGAAATTTGACAGTATAATGATTTGAGTCAGTATAATGATGAAATTTGAAAGTATGCTAGCTGAAATTAGTGCCGGATTACTGATGGAACCAAATAACTGATTGCCGGATTAGTGATGGCTGACCTGTATATGATAAAAGCTAAGTCTTGGGTCAAACACTATACTAAAGAGGATTCTCTGACACATTGTGTTTATTTTCTCTTGTCTACCTACATTCATACTGGATATTAATGTGGATCTTTAAACATATAAGTAGTACAATTTAGCACTTGTAATGCATCCTTACATGGGTCTACATGACTGTAATAACATTGAAGCTCTTCTGACTCGTTTTCTTGTGCTGTATGTTTAAAAAATTATATTTAACATTAAGCTTAAGAAACTTCTCTTGTTTGTCTTGGTTTATTAAATGAGTTAATAATTATGATTGTAAATCCAAGTCCAAATAAATACTGTATAAGATTACTGTATCTTAAATTTTCTATTTTTAATATTAAAAGAGGTATTATTATATACCTGAAGCATTTATCATCATATGCAGTCCCCCCAAAAGGTGCTAAACCCATATGGCACTAACATCAGTGCTAAGTATGAAACTGCGACTTACACTGTCAATAATATATGGAAAAAATAAGATTATATTCGAGGCACATCCCAAAAGACAAGCAGTTTTTTTGTTCAAATTTCTAATTTCATGAAAAACTAATAAGATACTATACATTATAATATAAATCTATAGGGGAAGGAAGGCGGGGTAGGGGCCGTCCTCGAAAGGGTTGGAGAGAGGTGGTAAAGGAGGTTTTGTGGGCAAGGGGCTTGGACATCCCGCAAGCGTGCGTGAGCATGTTAGATAGGAGTGAATGGAGACGAATGGTACTTGGGACCTGACGATCTGTTGGTGTGTGAGCAGGGTAATATTTAGTGAAGGGATTCAGGGAAACTGGTTATTTTCATATAGTTGGACTTGAGTCCTGGAAATGGGAAGTACAATGCCTGCACTTTAAAGGAGGGGTTTTGGGATATTGGCAGTTTGGAGGGATATGTTGTGTATCTTTATAAGTATATGCTTCTAAACTGTTGTATTATGAGCACCTCTGCAAAAACAGTGATAATGTGCGAGTGTGGTGAAAGTGTTGAATGATGATGAAAGTATTTTCTTTTTGGGGATTTTCTTTCTTTTTTGGGTCACCCTGCCTCGGTGGGAGACGGCCGACTTGTTGAAAAAAAAAAAAAAAAAACATTATACACGTTGATCTATAATAAGTTTTGTGAGCATACAGATGTTATGGGCAGTACATTGTATAGATTTAATCTTGGATAACCCAAGGGTTAAACGATATGACTGTATACATAGATAAAAACAAAAACAATAGTTATGAAAAATCAGTTTTTGCCTTAAATTCTGATGCAGAGAGTTTAACAAGTGTGTATTTAGCTAGAAAGATTACCTAAAGCCATTTTTTCTTACTGTACCTTAAATTCTGGCTGCTGATGCATGCTGACCTTGATGTCAGTTCAGAAGGTCACCATGGTTGGTGTGCTGAGGTGGATGACTGAATGTGGGCAGAGGTGGCTGGCTGTGGGTCATGGGCAAAGGTGGATGGCTGTAGGCCATGGGACGAGGTGGATGACTGTAGACCATGGAATGAGGTGGATGGCTGTGGGTCATGGGTAGAGGTGGATGGCTCTGGCTCTTGGGCTGAGTCCTCAGGTATTGTCTTGAGAGACTGCTGTGTTTTACCCTGCGGTACTTTATATTACCCAGTACAGTATTTATTGTTGATTGGAGCAAGTTTTACACTGCAGCTGCAGCATTAAATTTATGCTAGAATCCTGTGTCTGAGTTGTCATTCATTGCCATGAGGAATTTCTGCATCACCCAGTTTTGATAGTGTCCTTTGATATACCTTTGAAGAGTTTTGAGAGTTTCACTACTCGTGGAGCCCGGCCATGGGCCAGGCTCTTAAATGTCTTAATCACTCCTCAGTCCAATGTCTTATCAAATATGTTTTATTTGTTAAAACACTACCTTCACATATGAGTCAACATCCTCAGAGTTGAAGATGACTACAGGAAATAACAAGGGTTAGGATAACCATCAATGAAAGGTTCTTTATAGCCAGGTACTGTACATCTTGACTGAAGGAATAAAATAATGCTTGAACTAATCAATAAACAAGACCTCACTGATCGTTGTTGTCCAGAGAGACTGCCTGATAATAAGCAAAGCGCTTTTGTCTTGACCTTTTAAAGCATGGGGATTCCAGGAACATAGGCTTGTACTTAGAATTACCTGATGCATTAGCACACAGAAGCAAGCTATAAAGATTCTTCACTGCCTTAAATCCAGGTGTACTTTTCTTCCAAAATACACCTGTCTCATCAGCATTCAATATTTGCTTGGGATTGTAGCCATGGAGGGATAATATCCCAGTCTGCATCAAAGTGGTTTCTCACCTGCAACTTACAATATTTTACATAAAATTTAAACAGCGAGTTATTGAAATGAGTTATGGTTGTATAAATTATGAGAGCCTAATTTATATGTCACATAAAATACTTCTATAATTTTTAATTTTAAACCTCCTAGAAGAAATAAATTAATACAATAATTGTATTAAATTAAGACACAGTTGCTCTAAACTTTGATATAATCAAATTGAAAAGGAACGATTCATCAAGGTATTTACCAAGACAAATAGCAGGTACCATATACATTCATACTACAGGCAGTGGTTGATAATCTATATACCATATATTACTGTACTTAATGAACAATACAGGTAATGGCATTATAATGTACAATACATAAAATTGCTGAGCTCACTATATTTGGACGAACTTATCTTGCTAAGATTACAAATGAATGAGTGCAATCCATAGTGACCCTAACAAGAGACAATTACATCATACATTTTTTCAAACCAACAAACACACCTATGTGTATTTATGGGTAACCTGCCACCACTCACTGTGATAGCTTCTAACATACAATAAGCTATTCTAAGCTACATGATATCATGTTAAGTTAAACAATTTGAAGTTCTTATTCACATTTAATGCATTAATGTTTTGCCTTGTGGCATGCATTATTACAGACTCATTCATTTAGAATAATTCATTATTTCCTTTAATAAATATCCGGTAAAATTTAACAATTTATAAAACATATTGTAAATATATATAGCTATCTATTTTCATAAAATTTCAAATAAAATTTGACAAATGAAAAACTACTCTCTCATAACATTACTGATTTCAATAATAATCTTTCTTAAAACACTCAGCAAGTACAGTAAAAACCTCAATTTAACCAACCCCGATTTAACGGATTACAAATTTAACAAACAAAATCTGTGGCTGAACATGAACCAACAACAGCTGACATTATCATCACTACAAAAAAAAAAAGCACTAAAACAAAAGCTGACAAGAGTCTTTTAAATCCAGGCTTGTCTGCTATTGTTACAGTCCATTAGGTAAATTGATTTTCAGATTTAACAGACAAGGTCCATTTATTCCAGATGTGTCTGTTATTTTCATATAGTCGGACTTGAGTCCTGGAAATGGGAAGTACAATGCCTGCACTTTAAAGGAGGGGTTTGGGATATTGGCAGTTTGGAGGGATATGTTGTGTATCTTTATACGTATATGCTTCTAAACTGTTGTATTCTGAGCACCTCTGCAAAAGCAGTGATAATGTGTGAGTGTGGTGAAAGTGTTGAATGATGATGAAAGTATTTTCTTTTTGGGGATTTTCTTTCTTTTTCTGGGTCACCCTGCCTCGGTGGGAGACGACCGACTTGTTGAAAAAAAAAAAAAAAAAAAGTGTCTGTTATTGTTACAATGGAAAAATTTTCATCTTTTATTTGTAACAGGCACCCCCCCTCCTCTCCATTTGTCCATTAAAACGAGGGTTCACTGTACATTACTTAGGGGTGACAAAGCACCACTGTGTTCAGATCATAGTAATACAAATAGGAGCGAGCTGTATCTGATAACTATCATAATAATGTCCATAAAATATATAAAAAAAAAATAAATAGAAATACTCGCAATCATGCAATTTCCCAAACAAGAAAAAAACTGTAAAACTGCAAAAGTAATGTTACCTGATGCAGGTTACAGTCATTGAATATTCCACTCAATAAGGAGTACACACATTGTGACATGCACAATAACTCCGGTACAAGAATCTATTCTTTCTAATGTCGGGTAATGCAAATTAGAAATTAAATTTTATTAATTTCCAGGAAATTATATACAAAACAATAACTTTAAAATCTGTTGTTGAATTATAAGGCACTGCTAACGGTGAAGATCATTTCAACATCTTAACTATTATAAAAGAAAGCCCTAATACAATATTTATGCACTATGTATGAAACAAAAAATAATTTTTTTACTGCAACAAATAGCATTTTAGGGCATAGTTTACCAATTTTTAGATATGGATTTTGACTTTACTCATGCCAGCACCTTACATTAAGTGAATGTTGTACACCATAGCCTGTCTGAGCCTGTGTAAATTAAAAAGCATTTGAGGCTATTTTCAAATTATTGTACTTTCAAATCAGTAAAATACATGAATTAAACTGCAATATTAAAATGTCTGGTACCACTTTTGTATGTGGAGAAGAGTAAGAGAAGATACACTAGGTGTAACCTCTTGCATCAGACACTGGCTGACTGCTGCCCAGTTTAGGTTAACGCAGCTGGTGGTGTTCACTTGTTATACAGTATCTATAAACCATTGTACGGTTTACTATATACAAATATCTGGGTCAAATGTACAAAAAAACACTAACGGCAACTTTTAAACATCTAGTATGCAAAAGTAAAGAGAAACAACCACATCCTATTTCATATACAGTTGAACACTTGTCATTACCTTTACATACATTTTGTGTAGTGTACAGAATATGCTGACAATGATTGGTGAACTTTTTACCATTCTGACTTGTGGCATCATAGCCATTGTGATAGCAGGTGTGTCAATATACCTCAGCTTGCCATTGTTAAAGCACTGTCATCTGGGACCTTCAAAATAACTTTGATAAGACAAATTATTTAATAATTAGTGCTATGTCAATTTAATTTTTGTAATGTCACTAGCACTAGTATTTCACTGGAAATTTTTTTTACGGTATTAATCACATACAATATGAAGAAGTTTTAGTTAATATCAGTGTGCTGAAGAAAGCTGATTCAGAAGTTCAATTTCACTTTTAAGGTTGTTTAAGCTATCAGAGCCAGATGGTCCTCCAGTCTCTTGTTTAGGCTGTGGAGGAATGTTGAGCATGTAAGACGCAGATGTACACACGCTCAAACTAGTTTTACTGTTTAGCTTGTTATGTGGAGGAGGGGGGTCTATAATGTTGAGATTGGATGAGAGATTCTCAGAAAGGTGTGCATCTACCATGGATGCATTAAAATCATTCTCGCTAGGTAGGAGTGACCTCAACTCAGCAGAGTTTATATTACTTATATCCAAGTCAATAGGATTCTGATCGATACACTTCTGAGAATCCAAATCCAAGAGCTGGGAAATAGCAGGTCCGTGCTGGTTCACCACACCTGGAGTATAAGCGCAGCTCACTGATACACCACCTAAAAAAAAAATGAAACTTTCATTATAGCCATTCACATAATTTTTTTTTTTCCCAACAAGTCAGCCATCTCCTACCGAGGCAGGGTAACCCAAAAAGAAAATACTTTCATCATCATTCAATACTTTCACCTCACTCATACATAATCACTATCTTTGCAGAGGTGCTCAGATACGACAGTTCAGATGTCCCTCCAAACTGTTAATATCCCAGACCCCTCCTTTAAAGTGCAGACATTGTACTTCCCATTTCCAGGACTCAAGTCCGCTCTAAGGGCAATGTGTGGTGTAAATATTATGCAGAAAATTCGGAGTGTGGAAATTAGGAGAAGGTGTGGAGTTAATAAAAGCATTAGTCAGAGGGCAGAAGAGGGGTTGTTGAGGTGGTTTGGTCATTTAGAGAGAATGGATCAAAGTAGAATGACATGGAAAGCATATAAATCTATAGGGGAAGGAAAGAGGGGTAGGGGTCGTCCTCGAAAGGGTTGGAAAGAGGGGGTAAAGGAGGTTTTGTGGGCGAGGGGCTTGGACTTCCAGCAAGCGTGCATGAGCGTGTTAGATAGGAGTGAATGGAGACGAATGATACTTGGGACCTGACGATCTGTTGGAGTGTGAGCAGGGTAATATTTAGTGAAGGGATTCAGGGAAACCGGTTATTTTCATATAGTCAGACTTGAGTCCTGGAAATGGGAAGTACAATGCCTGCACTTTAAAGGAGGGGTTTGGGATATTGGCAGTTTGGAGGGATATGTTGTGTATCTTTATACGTATATGCTTCTAAACTGTTGTATTCTGAGCACCTCTGCAAAAGCAGTGATAATGTGTGAGTGTGGTGAAAGTGTTGAATGATGATGAAAGTATTTTCTTTTTGGGGATTTTCTTTCTTTTTTTTTGGGTCACCCTGCCTCGGTGGGAGACGACCGACTTGTTAAAAAAAAAAAAAAAAAGTCCGCTAAACTTATAATAACCAGTTTCCCTGAATCCCTTCAATAAATATTACCCTGCTCATACTCCAACAGCTCATAAAGTCCCAAAAACCATTCGGCTCCATTTACACAACACATTGCCCTTAGACAGGACATCTCCACTGCCTTCAGGAGACTCCTCACTGCAGCATTTACAACCCAAGCTTCACACCCATATAAGAGTGTTGGTACCACTATACTTTCATACGGTAGTACCTCCCTGTATGGTTGCTGTCTACCAACCTACTACCATCAAAACAAATTTTAAATACATATACTAGTGTTAACGCTTCACGTTTGATCCTATGAGCTAGAACAAGGGAGACGCGAGTGTGTATGTGTACCTACTGGCTTCTACCATACAAAATTTTTAAAACTTTTGCCTTACCTTACCTTTGAATGTGCAGTCTTTAATTTAAATATTTTGACACACAGGTACATAACTGTCCACATACCAAGATAATCAAATTCAAGATTTCATATTAAAAGATTTCTTAAAAGTATCATGTCACATTTTGTTATATCATCACAATATTCATAGGATTCTGTGGACCATACTCACCTACTGAAGCCTCTGGAGAATATGGAGAAGGAGCTCCAGGGCTCAGATAATAGTGGTGATGAGGAGATGGGACTCGTGTTGCACTAGGACCAGAGGCGGGTACAAGATTAGTACAATGTACTGGAGACTGCTGGGTATAGTATACTCCCTGTCCAAGAGGACTGGGAGCAGCTTGAGGGGAGACTGTGTACATTGTTCCTCCACCATAATGATGGGGAGAAACAGGTGGCTTGACCATGTGGCCACCCATCACTCCTGAAGGTGAAGGAGAAACCTGTCCTTCAGAGGAAACAGGTGATCCAACCATATCTAAAAAAAAAAAAAAATCATTACATCTTTTTAATTATTCAGATCCTTTGTAAATTACACTAGTACCATGAATAGGACAGAATATACTTACTGGAGAAATACCTGAATAAAGATGTATATATTTTTTTTTTAATTTTTATAGTGCTAAACCCATGTGGGTCATTCAGCGTAAGTCGTCGTGGAGGCTTGATCCTCCGTCTTCTAAGCGCCAGACGGACGCGCTTCCTATTTGTACCCACCTATATCAGTATAAAGATGTACAGACATGCCACAGTGAAAAATCTTCCCCTTCAACATTATCATGCTTAATTAACCCTGTTCTCCAGGCTAAACCAGTAAACACCTCAAGTATGTTGACATGAACCACAGATGAGAGGCGTACTTTGCCACTAATTTTTTTTTAAACAATCCTGCTCTTAAATTGAGTTGACCTTATTTTGGAAAACATATGAACCCATCATGGAAATTTAATATTTTATCTGTGTTCAATGGTGAGTGATAAGAAAACTGGCAAATACCTGCCCTTTTTCCCATAGTTAAATCACCATTTTACTATAAACCAGGTGTCAAGTTTGCTTCCCAGGGATAGTTGTTGTGTGTATTCCAGTAAATTCTTATGAACTACTTCATTTTACAAACACATGATGTAATAATACTGCGAGTAGTGGCATGTGGTAAACTGGCTTGTTGGAATCAGTAAGCAAGTGCAGTATCCAGTTGACCCAAGACACAAGTTGGGGCACAAAAGCCCTTGAGTGCACTATCAAGGATCAATTATTGATCAAGGAGTCTCCAAAGTACTCTAATGAGACACTGAATCATTCATAATGAGATTAAAACTCATCAGGATGTTAAATCCAAAATTTAGCTTTTCTGTTCTTTTTTCTTTCAATCAATCATTTCATGTTTTTTTTTACAGCACATTGACCATCCCTCATTGAGGTAGAGTGACCCAAAAAGAGGCAACACTTCTTTTCACATTTAGTAATTTGTATAGGAGATGGGGTTACTATCCCCTTGCTCCTGGGCATTTTAGTCACCTCTTATGATATATGTATATGGTTTATGAAGGAAGGATTCTTCTCCACTTTCCCATGAAGTTCATAATATTTAACAGATTTATTCACTGATTTAATCAATGTCCAGGCAATGATTATCAAAAGGAATGCATTATGTCCATAAATGTGTTTTTAAAGCCCACAGGATCTGGATAGATAGTGCCAGCTGTCCATATTTGATGGAGATACAAGAGCACATCTATTATTGTTGTCAACTTATAAAGTATTATACTACTGTATTACATCTGGTGTATATGCTGGTGCTTGAAAAGTCACTTTATGTGCTGGTAGAGTGACTCAGTGTCAGAGGAAACAGCAGCCTCTGCAATACTCTATATAAATATGCACCAGACCTATTATCAGTGCAGCTAAACATTATAATATCTTTCAAAAATCCGTTTTTGTTTTATTTACTATGTCATTTTTAAAAATTACACAAAAAAATCCCAATTGCTTTGATAAACTTAAGAAATTTTTAAATGAGCTTTGTGCTTTTATGATCAAGCCAATAAGTCATGTATGGTACTTTAATATCTAGGAGAAACAAATAAAGTTTTACCACTGTAATTATCAAAATATAGTACAGTATGTACAATATGTATAAATTTTTTTTAGCAAGTCAACACAAGCTCTGCAATCTCCACCCAACAGTACCCTCATCAATAGTGTATTTTAAATAAGGTTGCATGCTATTTTACATGCGGTACACCTTAATGATGTCTAATCAGCTTCCTCTAGTGCTTACGGTAACATGCAAAAATACTCAAAAATTATTAGAGAGAGGAAGCCAGGTGAGAGGTTAAAACCCAGCTGGCAGACCAGTATACACACCAGGAAAGACAGAGGAATCAAGGCATTATTGCAGAAGTAAAGCTATTGTTATTTTTCACCAATTAATGACTTTTGGATGTGGCCAAGGAAGAAAAGGCTTTACAAGTTTACAATAATTTAAAATAAGTTAAAAAATTACATTAAATAATTTGCCAACAAATATTTTGTGGCATAGTGTAATTTGTTCATTGTAGAATGACTTTACTAAAAATGTAATCAACACGCTGGTGTAAAAAAGTTCTCCAATTAATTTTAAAATAAGTACTGTACAACCCAAATTTTGTTATTTACAATTATTACTAATTACTTAAAGGACTTGAGGATTTTAATTACCTTGTAATGAGTCCTGCAAAAATTGCTTCCACTACTGACCTATTTCATATAGTAGGATATCTGATATTGTCCAGTGGTTAAGATCATCATAAAGCCAATGTAACATTTGATAATATCTTGACCTATTTAATGATTTTACAAAAGTACATTATGTTTGAAGTGTACTTGTGTGGGCCATTGCTTCTTGATGGTTAGAAAAAATATACAATACTTTATTAAATCTATCGGTTTTCCTCTTTAAAACTAGTTTGCTTCACCATAGCTTGCAAAAAAATCTATTATACAAAATGATCAATATTTTTCTTGTAATAGAACTGGCAGTATAACCATGATTTGTCAACTTGAAAGACTTTTTGTGCTGGATATACAGGTAACCCAGTACCGAAGTCACATATATTTGGAAAAATATTTTTAGAAAAAAAAAAAAAAAAAAAAAAACAGATAGATCTGCATTTACTTCCATGTCATATTTAATACACCAAAAAATAATCATACCTGGTGGCTCCATCTTGATCTTATCCGAGAGTCTTGATGACCGCGAGGCAACTCTAATGGGTCGAGGTTCAGCACCGGAACTCTGGCTGGTAGCCAGTATACCCCTCTCTCCATATACTGAGGACCAGCAACATGCAGACTCATTACCAAACTTTCAAGTTTCCCGCTCATGATATTATGGAGTATAAATCAATGGCTGGCTCACTATTAAAATTTATTTCTCAACTCTTACTACTCCAAATAATAATAGTCTGCACCATATCTATACAAGTGACTAATATTCCACATTCTAGGTTTAGCCCATCATCAATCTTTTGCCCAACATCTAAAGATCCCACAAAGCAAAAGAGTATAAACACTCACTCACTCACTAAGTAAACCCTAATTTTACCATTTTTGTTCCATCTAACAATACCTATTCTTGTTTTCTTCCAGAAAACCCCAACACAATCTTTAGCCTATAAGATGCCCCACAATTATGAAAACTTTTGCCCTTGAATAAATCCATTTTGCTGTATATCTATTTTTTTTATCAACAAGTCGGCCGTCTCCCACCGAGGCAGGGTGACCCAAAAAGAAAGAAAATCCCCAAAAAGAAAATACTTTCATCATCATTCAACACTTACACCTCACTCACACATAATCGGTCTTTGCAGAGGCACCCAGATACAACAGTTTAGAAGCATATATAAAGATATATAATATACCCCTCCAAACTGCCAATATCCCAAACCCCTCCTTTAAAGTGCAGGCACTGTACTTCCTGTTTCCAGTACTCAAGTCCAGCTATATAAAAATAACCAGTTTCCCTGAATCCCTTCACTAAATATTACCCTGCTCACACCCAACAGCTCATCAGGTCCCAAAACCCATTCATCTCTATATGCTAACCATACCTTAGTACACCAATAGTTTTCAAGACTTTATTGTGTGCAATCATTCTTATAGATAAAAAGCACACACCTTTATAAATCATAAACAGCCTATTTACATTCCACACATTCATCAAGAAATAACCTACATGTATAGCCTTTCTCATGCACAAAATCACACAATTTTCTACATGGATGTGCTAAAGACACTACTTCCTTCCCACACACTCATCACGTGACTAGTATTAAATGTAAGTATGCCATCTCATTTTCCTCAGTGTGCAGTACCATTCAGTGGCTTAAATTTTTTCCTTAATTAAATACAGTACACATACCCATGAGTTTTCCACCGTAACCATCGCGACTTTTTTTCAGTGCCACTGTTGCACAAACTCTCTTCTCAAACTAGTGTGTTCACTACCTCTATCACATATAATATTTACTCTACTTAGATTTTTCTTCTAGGTTCCAGTGGGCTTACTAAAGTGCAATAGAAAATTCTAAATAATATTTTCCAATGAATTCTTGATATTAGCAAATTTCTACAAAAATTAGCAAATCAACATTGAAAACGTTAAAATTAGGCATAATACATTAGCAATCCATCCTCCAAGGCAAACTTTTTTTTTTTTTTTGACATTGGCACACGACCATCGGTAAAATAACTATGAATAGAGTTGTTCACATAATGCTCAAAGAAACTGGCTCCTCCTTATCCATTCACACTTCAAAAGTCTCACTTGCATTATGCATTATTGATTTATTGGTGTTACTGGATATAAAAATTAGTTAAATTGAGTTTGTTCACGTTGAGGAACTTTACCAAAGCAAAATAATGTTCCCGCAGAGACTGGCTTAAGCATACA
Organism: Cherax quadricarinatus; assembly: GCF_038502225.1. Classification (NCBI taxonomy): domain Eukaryota; kingdom Metazoa; phylum Arthropoda; class Malacostraca; order Decapoda; family Parastacidae; genus Cherax; species Cherax quadricarinatus. The sequence continues at coordinate 24,492,640 of NC_091299.1, forward strand.
ATGCAAAAATCTAGGTTGGCATTAGGACAGGTTGGCATCAGATTAAGTGAGGCACCCAAATGTTAAAATTGTAAAAGACTAATTAAGCACTGCACTAATAAAATTTTATGGCTACACATGCAAGCTTTTTCCATGCAATAAAATGCCACAAATATAACTGTGAAACAAGTAGAAATATGGTAATATAGTTTAAGAAACAAGACATTAGAGGATCAAAAAAATTAATAAATCGGTCATTTCCCAAGAAGGTAACGTGACATGAAGGAAATATATTCACCATCACACAATTTCTTGCTGTCTTTCTAGAAGTTCATGAGCATTTCTATGCAAATGACAGTATGAAGAGCAACATCCCCCATTCATTCTTTATAAGGTCAATGTCAATATTAATCTTAATGTGAAGGAAGTGTTTTTACACAAATAACCAGCACATAGAAGAGAAGAGCTTATGACAACGTTTCGGTCCGACTTGGACCATTTACAAAGTAATACTAACAAGAAGTAGAGGAGGACGGGTATATATAGGCAGGAAGAGGTGGTGGTGGCGGTGGCGGCAGAAGAGATGGAAGTAGTAAGGAGGAGGAGCCAGTCAAATACATATTACACTACCTCTTCCTGCCTATATATACCCGTCCTGCTCTACCTCTCATTAGTGTGACTTTGTAAATGGTCCAAGTCGGACCGAAACGTTGTCATAAGCTCCTCTCTTCTATGTGTGGGTTATTTGTGTATCGTTCCGGTCACGGTATTCATTTCTGAAAAAACTTTTTGTTATTTATGAAGTGTTTTTAGTTTGTTTTGGTTTACATAAAATTCGGGGAACATTTTTTTTTTATACACCAGTCGTCTCCCACTAAGGCAGAGTGACGTGAAAAAGAAGAAACACTTTCACCATCATTCACTCTATCACTGTCTTACCAGAAGCACACCAATACTACAGTTCAGATGCCCCTCCAAACTGCAAATTTTCCCACCCAGCTTTCAGGGAACATATAAAAATCAAATTATGCAAAAGTCAGGAACAAGCATTACAAAATGTAAAACAACCATAGGGGGACTTAAATGATAGCTCTAGGCCTTTTGTGTTGAATCAACACATTATCAGAAGCCTGCAATGTTGCAGAAATGAGTAAGAAGTCCAGGAAGATCTGCTCCAGGAATGACTCTAGCTAGAGTCATTCCCTTGAATGGATCTTCCTGAACTTACTCATTTCTGCAACATTGCAAGCTCCTAATGATGTGCTGATTGAAACACAAAAAGGCCTAGAGCTATCATTAAACTCACCCTTCAACTTTACCCTGCCTTGATTGGGAATGGCCAACATATTCCAAATAAATAAATCAATAATCATAACTTATATTTTCTAATTTTCTAATCAACATATTCAGTTATATAACAGAAGCATCTGTTATCTCTCCTCTAATTGTGAGGGTAAGCAGCCAGAGAGCCTCTGCCACATATGACCAATGTGCACCAGAATAATAATGGTTATTTAATACATTACAAAACCCATGCATAAAACAGAGTTAGTTCAAAAAAGACATGACTAAAAGTATACATACCTGCAGCTCCCATGTTTTCCGCAATGAATCTACCAATCTTCTCCGTATTTGTACTGTTGCCAAGTTTAGCCATTTTTCGTTTAAGGTACTGCGGATCTAGAATGAAAACAAAATATCCATGCTTGTAAAACAAAAGCCATGCAAAACTCACAATTTAAATAACAAAAAAAAAAAAAATGCATAGTACACTAAAAACATGCAAACACAAAAATAAATTGTAAATAAAACTAGCACACTGTAAATGGCAAAAATAACAATTTTAAAACTAATGGAGATGTAAACAAGGAAAAAACATTTAGTGAGACAAAACAACACCATGCACAAACTCTCTCAGAATTAAGGTATGAAATCCACAGAATTTTCATCACATTTTTATTTTCTATTGACTCGTACATAGAAACAAAGTGTGATATTACAAGTTCTTCTAAAAAGCCTATTGATCAATACAGTATTAAGTAGCTATATTTGGTAATGAGTCAAAATACTGTCTATAAACCTTTCATACATGCCTGAGCAAACTGTTGTAAGACAATGATAAATACACTATATTTGGATAAAAATGTTACTGCAACATACACATTTCATTCCTGCATGCAGGATATGGTCATAATTAAGTTGTAAAATGACAATTTTCATAAACTCTCTGGGCAAACAGAGAGAGAGAGGTGGTGTTTCAGGCAAGTGAAACACCATTCATTTGCACTTATTCTGCCGAGGTCCTCAAAATCCGCCTCAAGCATGCTATAAATTACTGTGTGTTAATAATTCACATCCCATTTCAATTAATGCCACATAAAAGGAGGCACAATAAGGTGAAGTGACATACATACATATATGCTTCATTATACTTCTACAGAAAAAATACTTAATTACTATATTATGTATGTACAGAGTAGTGGGGACTAATCCAGTGGCCTCATGTGAGGCTGGGGATTCACCCAGCATCCTCATATATGTAAGATCACTACCATACCAACTAGGCAATCATCTCGTGTATATCCTGGGTTGCTGGGGATGTACCCAGCATGCTCACATATCACTATCATACCAACTAGGTGACCATCTCACACATGTCAGCTTGCTGTATCAGTCCTCTGTACTCCTTATACAATTTGTTACTTTTATAAGGTTGCACACTTCTTGTTTCTCTTAATTTTAACAAGCACCCTCATGTTGGAGAACTTAAGACTCAAACAGTGATAGTGTAAGCATGGCTTCACTCACTGTGCCTCCTGATTCTGGCACACTATTAGAAGAAACATTACAATACACACTTGTCACTTTCACTGCTTCCTTATGTCCACATTCTCACCCATTCAATGTCTAATGATATTTATTAACATGAAGAGATCTTTGTAACAATAGCAAATGGTACTATGACATACACAAATGTGCATGCATGTGCACACACATACATATACAATTATTATGCCAGGAGCTGTGACTTGACCCCTGCACCCACATATAGGTGAGCGCCCCCCAACACACGCAAACGCACACACACACACACATGCACACACATGCACACGTGCACTCTCACATGCACAATAGAAATCATAGTAACATAATGGGTACATGAAATCCATTCACAATTCTCAAACTACAATCTCCTAACAAACTACCAACGACAACTGCACAACAGTAATAATGAACATGAAGAAACAATTTTTTTAGACAAGAATTTCATATTGTATATACACGGGCAAATTTAATTCAAAATATAGCCATAATTGCTTCATAAAAATACAATTTTCAATTATTTATAAACAGAACCGAATCATATTAAAAGAGTCGAGTTCAGGTTTTCCTTATCCAAATTCTATTAATCATGGCAAAGAGTAGCAATATAAAAAGGAAATTTTAGGTGGTACTAAGAATACATTATGAGTTCCTCAACCTAAATAACTTCTTAGTTCCTCCAGCCTTCACAAAAAAATATCAAGTATTTTCATAATTTGTGTTTACCCCTTATTTCACACTGTCTAATTAACCCTGTCACAAGCTTCTAAGAGTATTTTTCAAGGCAGTAACGTGGTAACAGAGAATCCAAGACAACCTACACCAGATACTATAGAGTCTCCTTTAAGGAAATCCACACTACATATACAGTTTCCTTCAAGGCATATAAACAATATATTTCAATACTATTTATACCAAACAGAGTATCTTTCCAGGCAGTCTGTGCCATGTTTAATATCAGTAATAAAGCAGAAAGTCATCTACAAGACCTCATATGCCAAATAAAATATATACTGGTATAATAATAATAATAATAATTATAAATTTATGAGGATTATGAAGCATGTATGGTAAAGTACTGAATACAGTACTGTACATGGCACAGAGAAAAATAAAAACACTGAGCTACATCAGATGGATTTACAAAGACATGGCTGCACAGATCAGTTGTTAAAATAAATTTCAAAACCACTGTGGCTGGAACACTTATTAACTAAGTCACACATTGGGAAGGTAGACTGAATGACCTTCTGTGAACATTGTGAATCAATTATTTCATCTGTGGACAAGCTCAATATTCAGTGGTACAAAAAGTTTTTTTTTTTCAACAAGTCAGGCATCTCCCACAGAGGCAGAGTGACCCAAAAAGAAAGAAAATCCCCAAAAAGAAAATGTTTTCATCATCATTCAACACTTTCACCTCACTCATACATAATCACTGTTTTTGCGGAGGTGTTCAGATACAACAGTTTAGAAGCATATATAAAGATGTAAAACATTTCCCTCCAAACTGCCAATATCCCAAACCCCTCCTTCAAAGTGCAGGCATTGTACTTCCCATTTCCAGTACTCATGTCCAGCTATAAAAATAACCAGTTTTCCTGAATCCATTCACTAAATATTACCCTGCTCACACTCCAACAGCTCATCAGATACCAAAAACCATTCGTCTCCATTCACTCCTAACACTCACACGCACGCTTGCTGGAAGTCCAAGCCCCTTGCCCACAAAACCTCCTTTACCCCCTCCCTATAAACCTTTTCAAGGGCGACCGCTACACTGCCTTCCTTCCCCTACAGATTTATATGCTCTCTATGTCATTCTACTTTGATCCATTCTCTCTAAATGACCAAACCACCTCAACAACCCCTCCTCAGCCCTCTGACTAATACTTTTATTAAATCCACAGCATTTACAACCCAAGCTTCACACCCATAAAAGAGAGTTTGTACCACTATACTTTCATACATTCCCTTCTTTGCCTCCGAAGATAACGTTTTTTTGTCTCCACATATACCTCAACGCACCACTCACCTTTTTTTCCTTCATCAATTCTATGGTTAACCTCCTTCATAAACCCATCTGCTGACATGCCAACTCTCAAATATCTGAAAACATTCACTTCTTCCATACTCCTTCTCTCCAACGTGATATCCAATTTTTCTTCATCTAAATAATTTGATACCCTCATCACCTTACTCTTATCTATGTTCACTTTCAACTTTCTACCTTTACACACCCTCCCAAACTCGTCCACTAACCTTAGCAACTTTTCTTTAGAATCTCCCATAAGCACAGTATCATCAGCAAAAAGTAACTGTGTCAACTCCCATTTTGTATTTGATTCCCCATAATTTAATTCCACCCCACTCGCCAACACCCCAGCATTTACCTCTTTTACAACCCCATCTATAAATATATTAAACATCCATGGTGACATTACACATCCATGTCTAAGACCTACTTTTACCGGGAAGTAATCTCCCTCTCTTCTACACACCCTAACCTGAGCCTCACTGTCCTCATAAAAACTCCTTACAGCATTTAGTAACTTACTACCAATTCCATATACTGTACTTGCAACATCTGCCACATTGCTCCCCTACCCACTCTATCATATGCTTTTTCTAAATCCATGAATGCATTGAAAACTTCCTTACCTTTATCTAAATACTGTTCACATATATGCTTCAATGTAAACACTTAATCTACACATCCCTTACCCACTCTAAAGCCTCCTTGCTCATCTGCAATCCTACTCTCTGCTTACCGCTAATTCTTTCAATAATAACCCTACCATACACTTTTCCTGGTATACTCAGTAAACATTTTTTTTTTTCTTTTTTTTTTTCAACAAGTCGGCCATCTCCCACCGAGGCAGAGTGACCCAAAAAGAAAGAAAATCCCCTAAAAGAAAATACTTTCATCAACATTCAACACTTTCACTTCGCTCACACATAATCACTGTTTTTGCAGAGGTGCCCAGAATACAACAGCTTAGAAGTACATACTTATAAAAATACACAAAATATCCCTCCAAACTGCCAATATCCGAAACCCCTCCTTTAGAGTGCAGGAATTGTACTTCCCATTTCCAGGACTCAAGTTCGGTTATATAAAATAACCGGTTTCCCTGAATATTTTTTTTTTATTATTATCACACTGGCCGATTCCCACCAAGGAAGGGTGGCCCGAAAAAGAAAAACTTTCACCATCATTCACTCCATCACTGTCTTGCCAGAAGGGTGCTTTACACTACAGTTTTTAAACTGCAACATTAAAAATTACCCTGCTCACACTCCAACATCTCATCAGGTCCCAAATACCATTTGTCTCCATTCACTCCTATCTAACACGCTCATGCACGCTTGCTGGAAGTCCAAACCCCTCGCCCACAACACCTCCTTTACCCCCCTCCCTCCAACCTTTTTGAGGACGACCCCTACCCCACCTTCCTTCCCCTACAGATTTATAAACTCTCCATGTCATTCTACTTTGATCCATTCTCTCTAAATGACCAAACCACCTCAACAAACCCTCTTCAGCCCTCTGACTAATACTTTTATTAACTCCACACCTTCTCCTAATTTCCACATTCCGAATTTTCTGCATAATATTTACACCACACATTGCCCTTAGACAGGACATCTCCACTGCCCCCAACCGCCTCCTCGCTGTAGCATTTACAACCCAAGCTTCACACCCATATAAGAGTGTTGGTACTACTATACTTTCATACATTCCCTTCTTTGCCTCCACAGAAAACATTTTTTTGCCTCCACATATACCTCAATGCACCACTCACCTTTTTTCCTTCATCAATTCTATGATTAACCTCATCTTTCATAAATCCATCCGCTGACACGTCAACTCCCAAATATCTGAAACATTCACTTCTTCCAAACTCCTCTTCCCCAATTCGATATCCACTTTTTCTTTATCTAAATCATTTGATACTCTCGTCACCTTACTCTTTTCTATGTTCACTTTCAGCTTTCTACCTTTACACACACTCCCAAATTCGTCCACTAACCTGGGAATTTTTCTTTAGAATCTCCCATAAGCACAGTATCATCAGCAAAAAGTAACTGTGTCACTTCCCATTTTGTATTTAATTCCCCATAATTTAATCCCACCCCTCTCCCGAACACCCTAGCATTTACTTCTTTTACAACTCCATCTATAAATATATTAAACAACCATGGTGACATCACATCCCTGTCTAAGACCTACTTTTACCTGGAAGTAGTCTCCCTCTCTTCTACACACCCTAACATGAGCCTCACTACCCTCATAAAAACTCTTTACAGCATTTAGTAACTTACCACCTATTCCATATACAGTGGACCCTTGACCAACGATGGTATCGTTTAACGTTAAATCCGATTAGCGATACATTTTAACGCAAAAATTTTGCCTCGACTAGTGCTAAAAAACTCGACCAACGCGATTCATTCCGTTCGAGACACGTCCACATGTGGCCTGCGCAGTGTTTACAAGCCAGCCACCGCGATCGCATCCAAACATACAATCGGAACATTTCATATTATCACAGCGTTTTTAGTGATTGCACCTACAAAATAAGTCACCATGCACCCCAAGAAAGCTTCTAGTGCCATCCCTGTGATAAAAAGGGCAAGAATTAGTATGGAAATTAAGAAAGATTTTGAAGGGTTTGGGGCTAACCCTGAGACGCCTATGCCAGTTGTGGAATCCATTGTGCCTACTTCAAAGATTAAGGAAATGTGTGCAAAGTGGGTTGAACTGCAAACCTTTATGGATGAAAATCACCCTAACACAGCTATTGCAAGCCGTGCTGGTGACTATTACAATGACAATGTTGTGGCCCATTTTAGACAAATTGTAAAGGAACGGGAGGTACAGAGCTCTATGGACAGATATATTGTGCGACAGAGGTGCAGTGACTCTCAAGCTGGTCCTAGTGGCATTAAAAGAAAAAGGGAAGTAACCCTGGAAAAGGACTTGACACCTCAAGTCCTAATGGAAGGGGATTCCCCTTCTAAACACTAACACCATCCACACTCTCCCCTCCTCCCATCCCATCAATCATCACCAGATCTTCAATAAAGGTAAGTGTCATGTAATTGTACATGTCTTCTTCAGTTTGTATGTATTAAAATTAATATTTCATGTGGTAAATTTTTTTTTTTCAATACTTTGGGGTGTCAGGAACGGATTAATTTGATTTTCATTATTTCTTATGGGGAAAATTAACTTAGACTAACGATAATTTCGACTAACGATGAGCTTTCAGGAATGGATTAATATTGTTGGTCAAGGGTCCACTGTACTTGTAACATCTGCCACATTGCTTCCCTATCCACTCTGTCATATGCCTTTTCTAAATCCATAAATGCAATAAAAACTTCCCTACCTTTATCTAAATACTGCTCACATATATGCTTCAATATAAACACTTGATCTACACATCCCCTACCCACTCTAAAACCTCCTTGCTCATCCGTAAACTTATCCCCCTATAATTTTTACAATCTCTTTTGTCCTCCTTCCCTTTATATAAAGGAACTATACATGCTCTCTGCCAATCCCTAGGTACCTTCCCCTCTTTCATACATATATTAAACAAAAATACCAACTACTCCAACACTATATCCCCCCCCCCCCTGCTTTTAACAATTCTGTCATGATCCTGTCAGTTCCAGCTGCTTTACCCCCCTTTCATTCCATGTAATGCCTCACGGACCTCCCCTACACTCACACCCTGCTCTTCTTCACTCTTGAAAGATGTTATACCTCCCTGGCCAGTGCACAAAATTACTGCCTCCCTTTCTTCATCCACATTTAGAAGTTCCTCAAAATATTCCTGCCATCAACCCAATACCTCCAGCTCCCCATCTACTAACACCCCTACTCTGTTTTTAACTGACAAATTTATTCGTTCCCTAGGCTTTGTTAACTTGCTTATCTCACTAAAAAAAATTTTCCTATTTTCATGAAAATTTCTTGACAGTGCCTCTCCCACTCTATCATCTGCTCTCCTTTTGCCCTCTCTCACCACTCTCTTCACCTTTATTTTACTCTCCATATACTCTGCTCTTCTTATAACACTTCTGCTTTGTAAGAACCTCTCATAAGCTACCTTTTTCTCTTTTATCACACCCTTTACTTCATCATTCCACCAATCACTCCTCTTTCCTCCTGCACCCACCCTCCTATAACCACAAACTTCTGCCCCACATTCTAATACTGCATTTTTAAAACTATTCCAACCCTCTTCAACCCCCCCACTACTCATACTTGCACTAGCCTACCTTTCTGCCAATAGTTGCTTATATCTCACCCTAACTTCTGAGGATCCTCCCTTAGTTTATACACTTTCACCTCTTACTTCTTGTTGCAATTTTCCTCTTGTCCCATCTACCTCTTACTCTAACTGTAGCTACAACTATATAATGATCCGATATAACAGTCGCCCCCTCTATAAACATGTACATCCTGAAGCCTACCCATCAATCTTTTATCCACCAATACATAATCTAACAAACTACTTTCATTACGTGCTATATCATACCTTGTATACTTATTTATTCTCTTTTTCATAAAATATGTATTACTAATTACCAAACCTCTTTCTACACAAAGCTCAATTAAAGGCTCCTCATTTTCAATTACCCCTTGCCCCCCAAATTTACCTATTACTCCCTCCACCTCCACCTCCACCCCCTCCCCCATACACAGAGCAGGGGCAGGAGCTGAGTCTGGACCACTGCAACCACAATTAGGTGAGTACACATACATACATACATACATACACACTCACACACACACACACACACACACACACACACACACACACACACACACACACACACACACACACACACACACACACACACACTCACACTCACACTCACACTCACACACACACACACACACACACACACTCACACTCACACTCACACTCACACTCACACTCACACTCACACTCTCTCTCTCTCTCTTTGATCTGTTCTGCACCACTATTAAGTGATCTATTCGTACTGCACAATTATCAAGTGGTCATAAAGAGCTAAAAAATTCATAAAATTATGAGCGAATTAGACTGGTAAGCCAGTAGAAGGATTAGCCCCAATAACATAAGTTTTACTGAGTAGGTCATCATATGACTAACTCAACATTGGCAAAAATTTCCCAATTTCTCCAGACTAATAAAATATTGCATCCCCAAATTTAAAAGTATACTTGTTAAAATAAAAGAAAAAAAATTTTGCCAACTATTATTTAATAGCTAATAATACACAAATTCAAACTGCATACTACTATGTGACCTGTCGTCTGCTGAAGAATCTAACTGTATAATACTACAGCCCCTCCATCTCATATATTACAACTACCCCTGCCTTCATCTTAGTGTTTTATCCTGACTAACTGCACCACTAAAACTTTTTCCAGATTAACTCATCAGCCATATTACCTTTATAATGTATTGCAAAGCTCCTTCTTATCAACTGCAATTACCTGTATGAGTTTGTAGAGTGAGATGAAAGAGGAGAGGATCCAGCTCTTGGTCCCACTTTTTAATTTTTGATAAACTGACATGACTAAGCCTTTCATCATATCTCCAGATGTTTTTCAACCCCAGTATGTGTATGAATACATCTGATACTGGACTAATCTTTCACTACTACTGTATCAAGACCTAATATGCAAATCTGTCCCAAAATATTCTTGTAATTGTTCAGTTCTAGCCTTCAACTACAGTGCTACTTTAATTTAGTTTTACTGATGCAAATAATATTTATGTGCAAGTGCATCACAAGTCGTTCTGCTTTGCAATCTTCCCTTCCAACCAGTTAATCAATCAAATTGTTATCCATTTATAATCTCTTTTTACCTAGTTGGTCATTGTCTACTAAGGTGGGAGTGAGCCAAATGGAAACATTCACCATCATTCTTGCAATAGCTCTCTTGTCAGAAATGAATGGACATCACAATTAAACTGATCCTCCAAACTGCAATACTAATATTGCAATGCTGCTTATCAGGCAACATAAGCTAATGTTGTATGTGACTGACACACACCTTAATGTTGTATGTGACTGACACACCTTAATATTGTATGTGACTGACATAAACCTTAACAGGTTCACATTCACACTTCATCTCTTGTTACTATCTTAACACTCTCTTCCTCTTCATTCTCTAAGAGCAGCACAACATCTATACACAAAAAACTTATGCTGTACCTTCAAGGATAAATTTTCATACCTTTTGCTTTTGTGTTAATCTAACCTTTTGTTACATAATCTTTTATACTCCTATTCTGCGTACAAAAGAAAGTATTGCATATGCACACTAATACAATGAAAGAGAATTTAAGACAATGGTGCTTGAGGTATGTGTTAGAAATGAGTGATAAATGCAGCTTAAGACTGCACCCTCAGTAGGCACTATGCATCACAAGTAGGTCAGAACTTCACATAAAATGAAACACTGAAACTGTCATTATTTCATAACTTAATATAGTCCCCTATAGACTTGTATATAAAAATAAAAACATATGGCAAAAGTGATTTTTAGCTGACTCACGAATCCCTTTTTTAACATTTAATATGCATCAGTACTGTCATTCTAACAAAGAATAAATAAAAAGAACGAGACGAAAAAATGCATTAAGATGGGTAAGGTCGATTGGTGTACACATACAGATCAGACAGGTGGGTAGGTCAACAGATGGGTAAGGTAGACAAGCACATACCATACAAATACATCATACAGTGGGCGAATGAGAGGGTGGGTTAACAAACAGGTTAATGGGCAAAGTTGGGAGTGCATGAGTACCTTTGTGCCCAAGTGTGAGTGACTGTGATATGTGCTTGCATATTGGTTAATGAATATGGGTAGAGCAACACGTTAAATAATATAGTGTAGTATGGTACATGACAGTCTTACGCAAACATAACCCAGAAGGTACTTGATATGACAAATGTTCTAAACATTGGATAACACTACATGAACAAAATGTAACATTTACACAGACTATATTGCACAATAACAATAAAAAGTCTTATTGCTCTTAGTAACCTCAAGATGTTAAGATATTTTTGTATTAATCAATATTACTGACTGTCATGCACTGTACTACCAATCATTATTTTTTGCTATATGATATGAATATAAAAGTGCAGATACTTAATGGCCGCACACTGAGAACTTTTTGAGGGTTCTGACAGCACAGTAAATCCTCTCATAATGTGAACCTACATAGTATGATTTTGACTGAATATCGTTAAAAAATTGCAACATCCCTTTCAAAGGAAACCCTTGATATTATACTCCATAAATCTGTTCCATTTCTCCATGGGGAAGTGGAACAGAATCCTTCCCCTGTAAGTCATGCGTATAATAAGAGGTGACTAAAGTGCCGGGAGCAAGAGGCTAGTAACCCTTTCTCCTGTATACATTACTAAATTTAAAAAGAGAAACTTTTGTTTTAGGTCACCCTACCTCGGTGGGATATGGCTGGTTTGATGAAAATCTATGAAAAATTATGTAATGTATAAAAGTTTTCGTTGTAACCTCCATACATTTTCTGCAATGAGCTTGCTGAGTTGCAAGCGGTGCCCCATAGCCCTCAGAGCTTCCCACTGATCACTAGCAAGTCACTACACTAGATGGCATTTTGCTTACCTAACAAATGTTTTCCTGTCTATAAACTTATGAATGCTTAATTTATATAGTTTGAAGAGAAAATTTTGTGCATTGATACCAAGAATACTTCAGAGTTCAGTAGAAAACTATGATAACTTTATTGGGCAAACCTTAAATTAGTAACCAATTTGTACAGAAACAACCACTTTTTAAACCATTACAATACCACTGCTTCATTTTTCTTGGTCAATACTTTCTCAAATGTATTCATCTTTAGTATATGTTTGTTTGGTAAAGGTGTGGTGAGCTCTTGTATATATGATATTATTTCTAAGAAAATTTGACTTTCATTTTTATGAATGTTGAAATGTTGACGGACTCAGCTAATGCTGCTTCCGACACATGTACATTATTTTCTCTTTGATTTGGCTTTATCAAACGAATTTATTCTTGATAATACAGTATATTCGTTTCATGAATATATGGCGAGTACAGTACCTACATGTTTGGTAAAATTTAATATGGAAATGTGACTTTTAAATTTATCACATTTACACGTGTTCCCATCATTCAATTGATAAGCCTTGCTATATCCAACTCGGCACAGCAAGGCCAAATCAATCCTCTCTACACAAACATTTCCAAGTCAATAAACAATGTCTATTAGAATGTATGGTAAGAAAAATTATTTTTGACATATGTATTAGGTTAAAAAGCAAACCAAAAAAAAAAGTTGTTTGGCATTTCTGGAGGTTTTAAGAATGTAATCCAATTTTTCCCACTATTCTTTGCTTTCCAAAATGGTGTTCTAGACAAGATAACAATTTTTGGGATAGCCCAGCATTATGAGAGGGTTTACTAAAGTTATACTGGAAATTTAATTGTTGCAATCTCAATTTCTCATTCACATTTGTACACATTCAATATCTTATCACTTATTTCCAAGGCAATGTCATAAAAAATCACGTTCCATTAATGGTACAACACATTTCAATTAAAATATTTTTAAACAAGTTAAGAATTGGAGAGCAAACTGAACCATCCTGAAAGATAAGATACAACAACCATCAACAAACTTGTATTCTCACTAAATACAAACACAATTTTTTTTAATGTACGAGTGAAAAGGATAAGTGTGAGTCCTTAATATAAATAAATATATAGAGTATGATTAATATAACATACATTTATTCCTTGTTACAGCACTAAGCTCTTGAAAATAATAAAACTCCGAACCCTTGTTTAACAAATGTATGGTGATAATGGTTCAGAGAACCGACAAGTTGATAAATTAGACACGTGCAACAATTGAATATCTTTATTGTGGAAACGTTTTGCCACACAGTGGATTCATCAGTCCAATACAAAGAGCAGTGAAGATCAGGAGTTTGAGGTAATCAGTCCCTCAGCCTGGAGTCGATGTAATCAATTCTTCAATCTTGATAAGACTGACGTAATCAGTCCATCAATCTTGATAAGATTGATGGACTGATTGCACTGACTCCAGGCTGAGGGAATGATTACCTCAAACTCCTTCAGATCTTCACCGTTCTTCTTTGTGTTGGACTGGTGAAGCCACTGTGTGGCGAAACGTTTCCACAATAAAGATACCCAAGTGTTGCACATGTTTCTAATTTATCAACAAACTTATGGTTAGGCTGCAGTCATACAACTCACGGTGGTCAATGTACTAAAGCATAAATTATAGGTTGTCACCAGTGCTGGACAAGTGAAGAAACTCAGCTGGTTGAATGTGTAATCACATTTCTTAACTCATCTATTTTAATATATGTATCCTAATTTGGTTTAAGAAATTTAATACCACAGTCATAACTGAAGACTTAATCAATACCTTAAGTTGCAACACAAAATACATTACATTAAATACCCTTATGTGATGTGATTTTTCATTTTTTTCCAGGAATTCCAATTTTTAGGATGAAGTGTATCTTTTCCTAAATAGCTGAACAAAGAAAAGGCTGTGGGCCCAGATAAGTTGATCTCAAGACTGCTGAGTAGATGTGTAGACCAGCTAGCAACACCTCTAACTCCCATCTATCAACACTGCCTAGCACAGTGTAAATAGCCTTCTCTGTGTACATAAAAGTGATGCAACAAGTATTCTAAGTCACAAGTATTAATTCTTTCCTTCTCCACCATTTTGTTTCTCCCTGGATTTGCATGTTTCACATGAAATTCAGGAAAACCCAGTAAAATCACACCACTAGATATTTTATGACTCACTTTAAACATTTCAGTAATTAATTAAAAACTTTTATTCTAAAATTTAAAATATAAGCATAATTTAAATATTGTGTACCTGTACTGTACATGTTTACAATTAATAAACTTTACTGTATACTGTATCTGTTGACAATAAACAGAGTTACTGTATACTGTCTCTGATGATAATAAATAAGAGTTATTGTATATTGTATCTGATGACTAAAGTTACTGTATCTGTTTACAATAAATAAGAGCTATTGTACAGTGTATCTGCTGATAATGAATAAGAGCTACTGTACAATGTATCTGTTTACAATAAATAAAACTCTTTGTCGAGTCAAATTTAAGTTTTACGTATATTACACGTTTGTATAACGTTAAGAAACAAACCTATGTATTTTACTAAGAAACTTACTGATTAATGACATTCCAGTAATGATACCAACTACACATCAAACAAACCTCATGATCAAAAACTGTTGGCACTAACTTCTTACAAAATCAACTGCAGAGTTAGCAAGCTTTGTGTTCCCATTGATATACTGATATTTATATAATTAAATGCTTTTGTATATTATCCACTGAGAACACTACTACTTACAAAGGTTCTCAGTAGAGATATCTTGATCAGACTGTGTTAATACCTTTCTGTATTATAAGTCCAGCTGTCATTCTTCTCTGTGATGATTCATGAAAATAAATGCTTTTTCTTTGACATCTGATATTAATGATCCTGCCCTATCATTTGAGGATTTAACTTGTAGTAGTACAATATACTATCTTTGTCATTAACTCAAAATTAAGCATCAGACTGTAATTAATATGACTAGAAACTAAGGATCCAACAGTGATTGGATTCACATCACAACCCTCCTTGGCTACTTGGACTAGATAAGTTGTATATGTATATATCTGGTGTTTACATTAACTTCCCAAGAAATTACAAGGCAGTAAGAAATAACAGGGACTTGTACTTAATAAATACCCTCATTAAAACCTAACTTATCACAAAATAATATTTAGCGAGATGACTCTCATGTTAATATAATGAGCAGTTAAATTTAGGCTAATTTCCTGCATAACCCACTTTCCTCCCTTCAAAATGGTTGATACCCATTTCCCATATCACTGCAGTATATATATCTATATATAGAATACATATATTGCCCACATATATTGTATATACAGTATATATGTATAACTAAACTCTCAAACTAGCACCTAATGTAGCATTTTATACCTATGCTAACATCTTCTCATGCTGCCTTTGCTCTGTTTGCAGCTGCAACACAATGAAGGAGATTTTTACGTATATCTTAGTGAACAACACTCATCCAGATACATTCAACCCCACAAATTTGGAGGGTTCCTAATTCAGAGAATTCAATAATCAAAACTTTATTTAAGACAGATGTTTTCTATGAAACCCAAAATGAGCCTAAATCTGAAAAAAAAAAAAATTATGAAGCCAATTTTGCATTTCAAGCAGATTCTAGGTTGGTGGAGTTTCTTAAAAATGTAACCGTTTTCCTCTTAAATTTGGGAATTTGATCGTATATCTATGATTAGATTCACTTTTGGGTTTTATGGGTTGTGTATACAAAGTGCAAGCACTGTACATTGCTGAATTTATCTGTGCCAAATACAACTAGGTTAAACATTAAGAATTTCTATGTCCCCTTACTAAACACAATCCAAAAGGATTCTTGAACTCTGTGTTGTCCATTTCACATAAAAAAAAAAACACACACACATAACAATAAATTCATCATTTCCAATTTGGAGATGCATGAAAATAGGAAACATTACCACTTATTGTACAAGTTGTCTCTTTATTTGTGTGTTTCTTTATTATTTCTAGGAAGCAAAAGCCATGAAAACAATAAGTTTATAAATATACCTGCACAGAATGTTTCTTAATATTCATTTTTTCAGTAATGAAGTTCATTTTTTCACTAGTGCCAATTATGTATAATTACATAATTTCCCTCAGTCATCTTTCTTTTTCTGGGCCACACTGCCTCAGTGGGAGACAGCTAGCATGTTAAAAAAAAAAAAATATAGACTGACATTAAAATTTTGCATGCAAATTAATTTGTAATTATCCAAACAAGTTTTTAATAATAATCATCACTGTCTATGCCTCATGGCTTCAACTTCACCATCGAATGTTCAAGATATTTACACAAATAAATCAAGGACGGTACGTGGGAGTTGCTCACACGTAAGCTCTTGAGGCTGACTAGACGAATCATCCCACATGTCCTCCAATTCATCGCACTCAGAAGCCGAGCCCAATGGGGCCTGCGCACATCCTCCTGGGTTATAATATACAGAATTATCTGCATGATTACTAGATGGACTCTGACTACTACTAAGCTTGGCAAGGCCTCCAGCACGAAAACCTCTCTCTAATAAGAGTGCTGCCTTGTTGGCATGAACTGGCTGGCCCGAAGGAGTACCATATTCACCAAAATCATCGTCTAACTGAACGATGGACTCTCGAGGATTTTTCTTGGGTGGCAAGGAGGGTGGGGCATCTAATTTTGTATTGCTATCATCATCAGTTGAAACTGAGGTAGCAGTTACTGCAGC
The DNA here is from genome assembly GCF_038502225.1 of Cherax quadricarinatus. Taxonomy (NCBI): domain Eukaryota; kingdom Metazoa; phylum Arthropoda; class Malacostraca; order Decapoda; family Parastacidae; genus Cherax; species Cherax quadricarinatus. The sequence continues at coordinate 24,509,897 of NC_091299.1, forward strand.
AACAGCTCTAGCCTGACCCATGACAAACTCTAAGTTTGAATAGCAGGATGCATAAGAAGCATCTCCATACACAGCATCTGCAGGGATGGGATTGTTGTTGGAGGAGTCTGGTAACCCTGTAATGTCCTCATACACTGCAAATCCTTCACCAACAGCAGAAAGCAAGTCATTAACACTGCCTTGACTTATAACATCATCAAGCATATCAGCATCTGAATAAACACTTGCATCATCTGACCAAAATGGTGACGGCCGTTGAGGACCAACAGCTTTGGGAGACAGGCCTCCTGTTTTTCTGCGTTCTAATGTTGCTGTTAATCTCTGTCGAATATCATCCACACTCTGGTCAGGAGACATTAACAAGGGAGGTGAGGAACTTGGGAATACCAAACCAGCAGATGCAACTGGTGATTTTGATTGGGACAACAAAGGGGGTGATGAAGCTGGAGCTGGCCGAGATTGTGAAGCAGCAGGTGGACTGGCCAATTTAAGATCCGCTGGTGGCTTGGGTTTTGTATCCTCCATGCTTAGCGAATCAAGAAAACCTGGAGACCGTGGGGAGTGTGATGGTGTTTTGTGACGAAGGTTATCATCTCCAGCCACCGAACTGATAAGAGGAGAGTCCAAGCCCAGAATACGTTGGAACAAACCATAATTGTTCTTAAGCCTTTTAAATGACGTGAAAGGCCTACCTGAATCAAGAGGCAGGTACTGGAACGGTCGTGGTTCACTGGTGCTCTTGTCTGATGGACGCAGTAGCTGCACGTATACCTTCACAGGATTTTCTATCTGCAAACAAAGGCAAATTTTAATAAAGTAAAATAAATTATTACTCAAGGGTAAGAATGCTTCTGCTTTTAGGGCTAAAACATAACTATTTATAATGGAAGGTTTCAATCATAGCAAACTGGGGGAAGTGGGACCCACATGGGGCACCTGAAACATTGAGCACTAAGCTGATGGAGGTGATTAGAGAAAACTTCCTTTGTCAGCATATTAAAGACATGACAAGAGAGAATATAAGCAAGTAAGACTGAGCCTAGTGTTTAGCACAGGTACATCTGACATACAGTAGGTGAAAAACAATACAAGAGCTCTCTGGTTAGGATATGATAATCAACCCCTGCAAACATAAACAGACAAGTACAAATGGGTGACACACGCACACGCACGCACACGCACGCACATACACGCACGCACACACGCACGCACGCACGCACACACGCGCACACGCACACACGCACACACGCACACGCACACACGCACACGTACGTTTGTGGTGTGCATTATCTCTGGTTATTACTCTAACTCTAGGAGCTTCCAGTAAGGGCCATCTAGAGTATTACATGTGACCTCTTGTGTAATTTAACCCTTCCTTTGTACCATTCATAATGGTGTACAATGTTATTGCATCAATTATCACCAATCAGGCATTCTATATGCACTAAACTTGTGTATAAACAGTATATGGTTTTCTTCCTTTATCTTAGCAAGATATACTGAATAAGATACAGGATGAGGGCACTTACCTCTAGTGACTTATATCTGGGTGTCTTAAATGATATTGCAACTTGTTTATGAACATCAGAGGCTTGAAAGTCGCCATAAGCTTCCCAGTCTATCATCCCATCCTTCACCTCATAGAAGCGAACGAGGATGTCCTCTGCAAAGCCAAAGTTCTGTCACATCATGGCCATAACTTTACTGTTTATTTACAAATTAATTATATTAAATATCTGCCCAATTAAGAACAAAACAGCACAATATCGTGACTGTTACTATACACAAATAACCTGCACAAGGAGAAAATTAGGACAACATTTCGGTCTGACTTGGACCACTGACTAATGTGACTCGTCAATGGCCCAAGTTGGATCAAAACATCATCATGACTTCTTTCTCCTTGTGTGGGTTATTTGTTTATCTGCCCAATTATCTCGAAACTCAGGAACGTGAGTGTCCCAACTGTCCCTGCCCTGCCCAGGAGCTAGAGACCAGAAAAAAAAGACCATCTTCTTGAAGCGGTAACTCTCTCCCCATGCTGCTGCTTTGAAGCTGGAGACCAAATAAAAGGAGGAGCATCCTGCTTATCATAACTAAAAAATACTGTTAATCTAATCCTGAATCAAATATTCTTTGGCATGTTGATAAATACATAAAGGTTTTCTTCCTTTTAATTATAGTAAGCTATACGAGAGAAGGGGTTACAAGCCCATGGCTCCTGGCATTTTAGTTGACTTTCACAGCACGCATGGCTTACAGAGAAAAGATTCTTATTCCATTTCCCCATGGAGTTGAAAGGAAATAAGAACTATTAAGAAAAAATCAAAGAAAACTCAGATGAGTGTATATACATAAATATGTACATGGATGTGTAGTGTGAAATAATTGTAAGTAAAAGTAACAAGATACACCTGTTATCTTGTGGTTTATGAGACAGAAAAAAGACACCAGCACTCCCACCATCGTGTAAAACAAAATTACAGGTTTCCATCTTACACACATTTGGCAAGACAGTAGTACCTCCCTGGGTGGTTGCTGTCTACCAACCTACTACATACCAAATGAGTATCTAACAAGTTAGGTAAGGAAAAAAATTGGATATCAGATTGGAGGGAGAGATTATGGCAGAAGCGATTTTTCTTTTTATCACGTTGGTCATTTCCCACCAAGGCAGGGTGACCTAAAAAGAAATACCCAAAAAGAAAGGAAACAAAAATTTCATCATCATTCAACACTCTCACCATCACTCATACATGATCACTGTCTTCGCAGAGAAGCTCAAACTCCCAAACTCCCAAACCCCTCCTTTAACCCTTTGACTGTCGCGGCCATATATATACGTCTTACGAGGTACCGTGTTTGACGTATATATACATACTCATAAGGTAGTAGGTTGGTAGACAGCAACCACCCAGGGAAGTACTACCGTCCTGCCAGATGACTGTGAAACAGAAACCTGTAACTGTTTTGCATGATGGTAGGATTGCTGGTGTCTTTTTCTGTCTCATAAACACACTAGATAACAGGGATATCTTGCTACTCCAACTTACACTTTAGTCACACTTCACAGACATGCACATGCATATATATATACATACATCTAGGTTTTTCTCCTTTTTCTACATAGCTCTTGTTCTTCTTTATTTCTTCTAATGTCCATGGGGAAGTGGAAAAGAATCTTTCCTCCGTAAGCCATGCGTGTCGTATGAGGCGACTAAAATGCCGGGAGCAATGGGCTAGTAACCCCTTCTCCTGTAGACATTTACTAAAAAAGAGAAGAAGAAAAACTTTATAAAACTGGGATGCTTGAATGTGCGTGGATGTAGTGCAGATGACAAGAAACAGATGATTGCTGATGTTATGAATGAAAAGAAGTTGGATGTCCTGGCCCTAAGCGAAACAAAGCTGAAGGGGGTAGGGAAGTTTCGGTGGGGGGAAATAAATGGGATTAAATCTGGAGTATCTGAGAGAGTTAGAGCAAAGGAAGGGGTAGCAGTAATGTTGAATGATCAGTTATGGAAGGAGAAAAGAGAATATGAATGTGTAAATGCAAGAATTATGTGGATTAAAGTAAAGGTTGGATGCGAGAAGTGGGTCATAATAAGCGTGTATGCACCTGGAGAAGAGAGGAATGCAGAGGAGAGAGAGAGATTTTGGGAGATGTTAAGTGAATGTATAGGAGCCTTTGAACCAAGTGAGAGAGTAATTGTGGTAGGGGACCTGAATGCTAAAGTAGGAGAAACTTTTAGAGAGGGTGTGGTAGGTAAGTTTGGGGTGCCAGGTGTAAATGATAATGGGAGCCCTTTGATTGAACTTTGTATAGAAAGGGGTTTAGTTATAGGTAATACATATTTTAAGAAAAAGAGGATAAATAAGTATACAAGATATGATGTAGGGCGAAATGACAGTAGTTTGTTGGATTATGTATTGGTAGATAAAAGACTGTTGAGTAGACTTCAGGATGTACATGTTTATAGAGGGGCCACAGATATATCAGATCACTTTCTAGTTGTAGCTACACTGAGAGTAAAAGGTAGATGGGATACAAGGAGAATAGAAGCATCAGGGAAGAGAGAGGTGAAGGTTTATAAACTAAAAGAGGAGGCAGTTAGGGTAAGATATAAACAGCTATTGGAGGATAGATGGGCTAATGAGAGCATAGGCAATGGGGTCGAAGAGGTATGGGGTAGGTTTAAAAATGTAGTGTTAGAGTGTTCAGCAGAAGTTTGTGGTTACAGGAAAGTGGGTGCGGGAGGGAAGAGGAGCGATTGGTGGAATGATGATGTGAAGAGAGTAGTAAGGGAGAAAAAGTTAGCATATGAGAAGTTTTTACAAAGTAGAAGTGATGCAAGGAGGGAAGAGTATATGGAGAAAAAGAGAGAGGTTAAGAGAGTGGTGAAGCAATGTAAAAAGAGAGCAAATGAGAGAGTGGGTGAGATGTTATCAACAAATTTTGTTGAAAATAAGAAAAAGTTTTGGAGTGAGATTAACAAGTTAAGAAAGCCTAGAGAACAAATGGATTTGTCAGTTAAAAATAGGAGAGGAGAGTAATTAAATGGAGAGTTAGAGGTATTGGGAAGATGGAGGGAATATTTTGAGGAATTGTTAAATGTTGATGAAGATAGGGAACCTGTGATTTCGTGTATAGGGCAAGGAGGAACAACATCTTGTAGGAGTGAGGAAGAGCCAGTTGTGAGTGTGGGGGAAGTTCGTGAGGCAGTAGGTAAAATGAAAGGGGGTAAAGCAGCCGGGATTGAAGGGATAAAGATAGAAATGTTAAAAGCAGGTGGGGATATAGTTTTGGAGTGGTTGGTGCAATTATTTAATAAATGTATGGAAGAGGGTAAGGTACCTAGGGATTGGCAGAGAGCATGCATAGTTCCTTTGTATAAAGGCAAAGGGGATAAAAGAGAATCCAAAAATTATAGGGGGATAAGTCTGTTGGCGTATGACAGGGTGGATAGGGGGGCAATGTGGCAGATGTTGCAAGTGTATGGTGTAGGAGGTAGGTTACTGAAAGCAGTGAAGAGTTTTTACGAGGATAGTGAGGCTCAAGTTAGAGTATGTAGGAAAGAGGGAAATTATTTCCCAGTAAAAGTAGGCCTTAGACAGGGATGTGTGATGTCACCGTGGTTGTTTAATATATTTATGGATGGGGTTGTAAGAGAAGTAAATGCGAGGGTCTTGACAAGAGGCATGGAGTTAAAAGATAAAGAATCACACACAAAGTGGGAGTTGTCACAGCTGCTCTTTGCTGATGACACTGTGCTCTTGGGAGATTCTGAAGAGAAGTTGCAGAGATTGGTGGATGAATTTGGTAGGGTGTGCAAAAGAAGAAAATTAAAGGTGAATACAGGAAAGAGTAAGGTTATGAGGATAACAAAAAGATTAGGTGATGAAAGATTGAATATCAGATTGGAGGGAGAGTGTATGGAGGAGGTGAATGTATTCAGATATTTGGGAGTGGACGTGTCAGCGGATGGGTCTATGAAAGATGAGGTGAATCATAGAATTGATGAGGGAAAAAGAGCTAGTGGTGCACTTAGGAGTCTGTGGAGACAAAGAACTTTGTCCTTGGAGGCAAAGAGGGGAATGTATGAGAGTATAGTTTTACCAACGCTCTTATATGGGTGTGAAGCATGGGTGATGAATGTTGCAGCGAGGAGAAGGCTGGAGGCAGTGGAGATGTCATGTCTGAGGGCAATGTGTGGTGTGAATATAATGCAGAGAATTCGTAGTTTGGAAGTTAGGAGGAGGTGCGGAATTACCAAAACTGTTGTCCAGAGGGCTGAGGAAGGGTTGTTGAGGTGGTTCGGACATGTAGAGAGAATGGAGCGAAACAGAATGACTTCAAGAGTGTATCAGTCTGTAGTGGAAGGAAGGCGGGGTAGGGGTCGGCCTAGGAAAGGTTGGAGAGAGGGGGTAAAGGAGGTTTTGTGTGCGAGGGGCTTGGACTTCCAGCAGGTATGCGTGAGCGTGTTTGATAGGAGTGAATGGAGACAAATGGTTTTTAATACTTGACGTGCTGTTGGAGTGTGAGCAAAGTAAAATTTATGAAGGGGTTCAGGAAAACCGGCAGGCCGGACTTGAGTCCTGGAGATGGGAAGTACAGTGCCTGCACTCTGAAGGAGGGGTGTTAATGTTGCAGTTTAAAAACTGTAGTGTAAAGCACCCTTCTGGCAAGACAGTGATGGAGTGAATGATGGTGAAAGTTTTTCTTTTTCGGGCCACCCTGCCTTGGTGGGAATCGGCCAGTGTGATAATAAAAAAAAATAAATCTTACTGCGGCTTTTTGTTGGGTTATTATTGGCTTTAGGTGTGTTGCTGCAGTTGATCCCCAAGCACAAATAGCATAGGTGAGGTATGGATAAATAAGTGAGTGGTATAGTGTGAGAAGGGCATTTTGCGGCACGTAGTATCGTATCTTGGAGAGGATCCCAACCGTTTTGGTTACTTTTTTGGTTATGTGTTGGATATGGGTGTTGAAATTCAGGTTGTTGTCAAGGTATAGGCCTAGGAATTTGCCCTCATTATGTCTGGTAATTAGAGTGTTGTCGATCTTAATGTTAATTTGCGCATCTCCTGCTCTGCTACCAAACATAATATACAGTGGACCCCCGGTTAACGATATTTTTTCACTCCAGAAGTATGTTCAGGTGCCAGTACTGACCGAATTTGTTCCCATAAGGAATATTGTGAAGTAGATTAGTCCATTTCAGACCCCCAAACATACACGTACAAACGCACTTACATAAATACACTTATATAATTGGTCGCATTCGGAGGTGATCGTTATGCGGGGGTCCACTGTAGTAGGTTTTGTCAGTGTTAAGAGTAAGTGATTAAGGACACGTGTGGAATGTGGAATGAGTTGCAAAGTTTTGTTAAAAAGTATCACCCTGACCAAGCTGAAACAAGCCATATCTGCAACATGTACAATGAAAGTGTTGTGTCCCACTTCAGGGAAATCTTAAAGAAACGCCAGGGGTCCAGTGACTCTCAAGTTGCTCCCAGTGGCATTAAAAGAAGAAGGGAAATAACCCCAGATAAGGACTTGCTACCTAAAGTCCTAATGGAAGGAGATTCTCCTTCCAAACAATAGTGTACACCTTCCTCCTATCACCTCCTCCCGTCTTCCATCCACGCAGAAGTCTTCAGTAAAGGTAAGTGTAATGTTATTATTATTTTTTTAAATGCATGTACTTGATTTCTGATTGTTTTCATTATGTAAATCTTTATTTAATTTGAAAAAATATTTTATTTTAATATTTTTGGGTGTCTGGAACGGATTAATTTTATCTCCATTATTTCTTATGGGGAAAATGGTTTCGAGTTTCGTGAATTTCGACCTTCGGTGGGCTCTCTGGAACGGATTAATCACGAAACTCGGGGGTCCACTGTATTTATAAATAAGAAATATTGTATAAAAACATAATAAAACATTACAGAGAATGTAAAGAAATTAACTGGTTATATAGTGTACATACACACTTACCTTGGAGCAGATGCTGGTGGAGGTTGAAGGTGGGAAAAGATAGGCAGAGTGGCGTATGCTGTCAGTGGCCGTATAAACACCAGCAATAACACTGGAGGAGTTCGTTTCGTTTCGTCCTTTTTCTATCTCTTAATCACTTAACTTACTTGCTACACTCTTAATGCTGCACTTTATCGCCGAACATAACTGCTACTGCAGCTTAGAAATTATTGTAATGCCCTTGGCTGGCATTATAGCCTTTATCGACTCCTCCTGCTTTAGTATCATACATATGGTAGAAGTACTATGCTGGTACTGTCTGGCCAAGTCCACAACTCGCACACCTCATTGGTACTTATCTATGATTTCCTGCTTTAATTCCATGGACATCATCCTCTTTTTCTTCTCAGCACTGTCCTTTGTACTTACTTTCTTAGGACCCATGATTAGAAAAAAAAAAATTGGCAATAATAACATGAGAAATGCTTCCACAGCGACATAAACACATGCACAGCTCAGCTGCTGATGTGGCATTTGCTGCGCCACCTAGTGTCAATTTTCTGAAACTCACTCATTATTATTATTATTAATTAAGGGAACTGAAGCTCGCTTGTTGTTATTATTATTACAGTGGACCCTCGGTTTTCGTGTTTAATCCATTCCAGAGTAATCGGCAAAAAGGAAAACCATTTTCCCCATAAGAAATAATGTAAATCCAATTAATTCGTTCCAGACACCCAAAAGTATTAACCCCAAAAATTTTTTTACCTTAACCCTTTGAGGGTCCGTGCCGTAGATCTACAGCTATACGTTGAGGGTCCAAACCATAGATCTACGCCATAAGCTCAGCTCACTCTGATAAGCTGTGAGCAGTAAATCTGGGACTAGATATGAGAGAATACATCTATGTGGTATGTGTGCACCACATAAAACAAATCCTGCAGCACACAGTACATAATGAGAGAAAAAACTGAGGCCGTAATTTTCGATTAAAACAGCAACTTTGCAGTGGTTTTTCCTATGTTTTTTATAGTTGTATTTGCAATTTCTTGGTCTCATTTGATAGAATGGAAGATATATTACAGAAATAGAGATGACTTTGATTGGTTTTAGTATTGGAAATGGGTTGAAACTGAGCTCAAAATAGCAGAAATGTTAAATTTTTGCCGATGTTCAAGAGTAAACAAATAATCCCACACGTCTAATACACACCAGCTGGTGGATGTAATATACGTTCATAAATGTGGTGATATTATTTATACAATTATTACAGTATTGCATAACAGTAAATCTTCTATTTTTCATTCTGAATAAAAATTCATTATGTGAATAAAAAATAAAAATGAAATTCATTTGTAAAGCCTGAAAACGTAACTAATGAACAGAGAAAAATGTTAGTTTAGTTCCAGGAATGCCTGCATTGTTTATTCTGGACCCTATTTTGAAATTAGAAAATTTTGAACTTTGCATTAAATTGGCCAAATTACCAATTTTCGACCACTTTATTTTGTAGTTGAAACAGTTGACTTGGCAATTTCTTGTGCTCAATCGATAGAATAGAAGTAATACTAGTGAAATAGCTAAGAATTTGGTCAACTGGAATAATATAATTGGCCTAAAATGGGAGTCAAAGTCGGCAAAATTGCCGATGAGTAAATATCGCTGACACATCAAAATTCGCGAGAGCATAATTTCATTAATTTTCCATCAAATTTCACACTTTTTGTTTTATTACCTTCAGAAAAAGATTCTCTACCATTTCATAAGAAAAAATAACAAAATTATTTTTTGAAAATTCTTGGACACTGGTGTGCACTTTGAAATTTGGCCTCTGGACCTTGAAAGAACATAAGAAAGAAGGAACACTGCAACAGGCCTAATGACCCATGCGGGGCAGGTCCATGTCCCCCCTGGATTAGCCCAATGACCCACCCCCCCAGATTAGCCCAATGACCCACCCCCCCAGATTAGCCCAATGACCCACCCCCCTGGATTAGCCCAATGGCCCACCCCCCCCGGATTAGCCCAATGACCCACCCAGTCTGGTCATCTCCACTCAAGGATGGAGCACGGCACCAGACCCAGCAGCACAAGCTAGTCAGGTCTAACTCACACCCACCCACACCCACTCATGTATTTATGAAACCTATTTTTAAAACTACACAACGTTTTAGCCTGAATAACTGTACTCGGGAGTTTGTTCCACTCATCCACAACTCTATTATCAAACCAGTGCTTTCCTATATCCTTCCTGAATCTGAATTTTTCCAACTTGAAACCATTGCTGCGAGTCCTGTCTTGGCTGGAAATTTTCAGCACGCTATTTACATCCCCTTTATTTATCCTGTGTTCCATTTATACACCTCGATCATATCCCCCCTAATTCGAGAGAGTGCAGATTCAGGGCCCTCAGTCTATCCTCATAGGGAGGATTTCTGATACATGGGATCATCTTTGTCATCCTCCTCTGTACGTTTTCCAGAGCATTTATATCCATTCTGTAATAAGGTGACCAGAACTGAGCAGCATAGTCTAAATGAGGCCTAACCAAGGATATATAGAGTTGAAGAACAACCTGAGGACTTCTATTATTTATACTTCTAGATATGAAGCCAATAATTCTTACAAAAATAAAAGTGAATATGTAATTGTAGTTCATTGTTGAGATGTATTATGTTGTTTTTACTGCTTAAGACTACATATGTAACAAAAATAATAGTACAGTGGAACCCTGACTTACGAGTGTCCCAACTTACGAGTTTTTTTTCGATACGAGCCGTCCCTGGGTCAATTTTTTGCTCTGAGTTACGAGCCAACATTTGAGTTACGAGCCAGCTCCTCCCTCCCTCTTCCCCCTCAACCCAAAACCTGGACAACTCTCTTGTTTATCTATGATTTGATGCTTTAATTCCATGGAAATTCTCTTTTTCTTCTCAGCAATAATAATAATATAATATTACAGTTAAGTCATTCAATAAGTCTGTCAAGTCGTTCATTAAGTCAGTCAAGTCAATCAGTAAGTCAGTCAAGTCATTCAGTCAGTCAAGTCACTCAGTAAGTCAGTCAAGTCATTCAGTAAGTCAGTCAAGTCATTCAGTAAGTCAGTCAAGTCATTCAGTAAGTCAGTCAAGTCATTCAGTAAGTCAGTCAAGTCATTCAGTAAGTCAGTCAAGTCATTCAGTAAGTCAGTCAGATCACTCAGTAAGTTAGTCAAGTCATTCAGTCAGTCAGTCAAGTCACTCAATACGCCAGTCAAGTCACTCGGTAAGTCATTCAGTCAAGTCACTCAGAAAGTAACTCAGTAAGTCAGTTCAGTCAGTCATTCAGTAAGTCAGTCATTCATTCAGTCAGTCAGTCACACAAACTCATGTTAACCTCTTTTTGTGTGTACAAAGTAAACAGTTCAGCTACGGCTAGAGGTTATCTTCTCTAATATCTTTGTTAATACTAAGGCTTAAGTGCTTATACCTCTTCGTGCCACTTTCAGCAACACTAGTATAGCTATTGGGTGTCATGATTGCTTGGCAGATACAAGATATAGTAATTAAAATATTATAACACAATTGACAAACACAGCTGCCTTGTAGCAGAGAAAGACTGGACATGTATGAATTAAGAATGCTGGGATGGTGGGTGGTGGTGTCTGGGAGTGGTAGCGGATGGTAGGGGGCTGTGTCGGGGGGTGGTAGGGGATGGTGGGGGGTTGTGTCGGGGGGGGGCTGTGTTGGGGGGTGTCGGGGAGTGGTAGGGGATGGTGGGGGTTTGTGTCGGGGGGTGGTGTCGGGGAGTTGTAGGGGACGGTGGGTTGGTGTGGGGGGTGGTAGGGGATGGTGTTGGGGTGTGGTAGGGGAGCGCTCCCCGGCTGCTATACAACAACGTGGCCGCTTGAGCATAAGAGAATTAATTATACGACGTGTTACATAAAATTGTGCAGCAATTCTTCAATGGTGGTCTACTGTATTATTATATTAGCGATAGAGCTTCAGTTCCCTAAATTAATAACAATTAATAATAATAATAATAATAATAATAATATAACGATAGAGCTTGGACTTCCAGCAAGTGTGCATGAGCGTGTTAGATAGGAGTGAATGGAGACGAATGATACTTGGGACCTGACGATCTGTTGGAGTGTGAGCAGGGTAATATTTAGTGAAGGGATTCAGGGAAACCGGTTATTTTCACATAGTCGGACTTGAGTCCTGGAAATGGGAAGTACAATGCCTGCACTTTAAAGGAGTGGTTTGGGATATTGGCAGTTTGGAGGGATATGTTGTATATCTTTATACGTATATGCTTCTAAGCTGTTGTATTCTGAGCACCTCTGCAAAAGCAGTGATAATGTGTGAGTGTGGTGAAAGTGTTGAATGATGATGAAAGTATTTTCTTTTTGGGGATTTTCTTTCTTTTTTTTGGGTCACCCTGCCTCGGTGGGAGACGACCGACTCGTTGAAAAAAAAAAAAAAATTATTATAATAACGACAGAGCTTCAGTTCCCTAAATTAATAATAATAATAATGCATAATACGTCCGTAATAATAATTCAGATTGCTTCTGCTAGTTGGCACAGCTGGTAAGCAGTAAACATGTTTACATCCCTGTAGGGGCAGTTCTCTCGTGCTTGCTTGCATTTTTTTACAGTCATTTGGCCAAATTTCTTTTTTCTAACCATGGGTCCTAGTGATCTACTGCAGTTAGCCTCAAAAATACTCTGTTTTCTCTTACAGTAAGAACATGGGAAGATACTAGAGTCAGATTGGGACAGAAATGGCTGATGCTTCTACAGCTGCTGCCTCTGCCACCATACTATGGCCTATTTTATTCATTCTCGAGTATATGTTTCTGTGCTAATTATATTGTTTATTATGACACATTAGATGAATTGTGATAGATAGATAAGCCATACAGTTGATAATGGCCCGGTGGCCTGGTGGCTAAAGCTCCCGCTTCACACACGGAGGGCCCGGGTTCGATTCCCGGCGGGTGGAAACATTTCGACATGTTTCCTTACACCTGTTGTCCTGTTCACCTAGCAGCAAATAGGTACCTGGGTGTTAGTCGACTGGTGTGGGTCGCATCCTGGGGGACAAGATTAAGGACCCCAATGGAAATAAGTTAGACAGTCCTCGATGACGCACTGACTTTCTTGGGTTATCCTGGGTGGCTAACCCTCCGGGGTTAAAAATCCGAACGAAATCTTATCTTATCTTATCTTATTCAAGTATTTTTTCTCCTCGCTCCAAAGTGCAGGAACGAATTAATGGCTTTTCAATTAATTTAAATGAGGAAAATTAATTTGATATACAAGTAAATTGAGTTACGAGCTAGCTCCTGGAACGGATTAAACTCGTAAGTCGAGGTTCCACTGTATTTCTTACCTTAAATTGTGGGTGCTGGTGTTTGTGGATGATTGTGAAGAGACTGGAGAGTTATGCTGTGGCCCTACTGGGCTGAGGTGGATGGTACTGAAGTTGATGGTTATACTGGAGTGTCTAAGTTATTCAGTAAGTCAGTCTAGTCACTCAGTAAGTCAGTCAAGTCATTTAGTGACTTAACTGAGTGACTTGACTGACTGACTTACTGAATGACTTAACTGACTTATTGAATGACTTGACTGGCTTACTGAGTGCCTTGAATGACTGACTCAGTAAGTCAGTCAAGTCACTCAGTAAGTCATTCAATAAGCCAGTCAAGTCATTCAATAAGTCAGTCAAGTCATTCAATAAGTCAATCAAGTCATTCATTCAGTCAAGTCACTCAGTAAGTCAGTCATATCATTCAGTCAATCAAGTCATTCAGTATGTCAGTCAAGTCACTCAGTAAGTCAGTCAAGTCACTCAGTAAGTCAGTCAAGTCACTCAGCAAGTCAGTCAAGTCACTCAGTAAGTCAGTCAGTCAAGTCACTCAATCTAGTCACTCAGTCAAGTCACTCAGTAAGTCAGTCAAGTCACTCAGTAAGTCATTTTATAAATCAGTCAAGTCATTCAGTAAGTCAGTCAAGTCTTTTAGTAAATCAGCCAAGTCATTTAGTAAATCAGTCAAGTCATTCAGTCAGTCAGTCATTCAGTAAGATAGTCAGTCATTCAGTCAGTCACACAAACTCTGGTTTACCTCTTTTTCTGTGCACAATGTAACACTTCATACGGCTACAGGTAATCTCTTGTCTAATATCTTTGTTTCTTTGTTAATTCTAAGACTTAAATGTTTATACCTTTTCTTGCCACTTTCAGCAACACTGGTATGGCTACTGGGTGTCATGACTGCTTCAGATACAAGATTTTTTTTTTTTCAACAAACCGGCCATATCCCACCGAGGCAGGGTGGCCCAAAAAGAAAAACAAAAGTTTCTCTTTTTACATTTAGTAATATATACAGGAGAAGGGGTTACTAGCCCCTTGCTCCTGGCATTTTAGTCGCCTCTGACAACACGCATGGCTTACGGAGGAAGAATTCTGTTCCATTTCCCCATGGAGGTAAGAGGAAATAAACAAGAACTAGTAAGAAAATAGAAGAAAACCCAGAGGGGCGTGTATATACAGTGGACCCCCGCATAACGATCACCTCCGAATGCGACCAATTATGTAAGTGTATTTATGTAAGTGCGTTTGTACGTGTATGTTTGGGGGTCTGAAATGGACTAATCTACTTCACAATATTCCTTATGGGAACAAATTCGGTCAGTACTGGCACTTGAATATACTTCTGGAGTGAAAAAATATCGTTAACCGGGGGTCCACTGTATATGCTTGTACATGTATGTGTAGTGTGACCTAAGTGTAAGTAGAAGTAGCAAGACGTACCTGAAACTTTGCATGTTTCTTCTTCTTCTTTCTTTCAACACACCGGCCATATCCCACCAAGGCGGGGTGGCCCAAAAGGAAAAACGAAAGTTTCTCCTTTTCTTTCTTTCTTTCAACACACCGGCCGTATCCCACCGAGGCGGGGTGGCCCAAAAGGAAAAACGAAAGTTTCTCCTTTTACATTTAATAATATATACAGGAGAAGAGGTTGCTAGCCCCATGCTGCCAGCATTTTAGTCGCCTCTTGCAACACGCATGGCTTACGGAGGAAGAATTCTGTTCCACATCCCCATGGAGGTAAGAGGAAATAAACAAGAACAAGAAAGAAAATAGAAGAAAACCCAGATGGGTGTGTATATATGTTTGTACATGTATGTGTAGTGTGACCTAAGTGTAAGGAGAAGTAGCAAGACATACCTGAAATCTTGCATGTTTATGAGACAGAAAAATGGACACCAGTAATCCTACCATCTTGTAAAACAATTACAGGCTTTCGTTTTACACTCACTTGGCAGGACGGTAGTACCTCCCTGGGCAGCTGCTGTCTACCAACCTACTACCTAGAAGATACAAGATATAGTAATTTAAATATCATAACACAATTCACAAACACAGCTAGCTTGTAGCAGAGACAGACTGAACATGTATGAAATACGAAGGCTGGGATGGTGGGGTGTTGTCGGGTAGTGGCAGGGGATGGCAGGAGGGCTCCACGGCTGCTCCACAATTAGGTGGCCGCTTGACCAAAAGAGAATTTTTTTTTCCTTTCCAATAAATTGAACCGTGTTAAATTAATTTTACGACGTGTTACGTAAAATTGTGCCGCAATTCTTCAATTGTGCAATACCCAAATCGCTGAATCACTGAAGAAGGCACCCTATACCACCATCACAACCACTACCACCCACTACCACCATCACTTTCGTATTTTTCTACAAACTTTTTCTTGAATTACAGTGGACCCCCGGTTAACGAACTTTTTTCATTCCAGTAGTATGTTTAGGTGCCAGTACTGACCGAATTTTTTCCCATAAGGAATATTGTGCAGTAGATTAGTCCATTTCAGACCCCCAAACATACACGTACAAACGCACTTACATAAATACACTTACATAATTGGTCGCATTTGGAGGTGATCGTTAAGCGGGGGTCCACTGTATATTGTGTTTCTCACATTCTTTATGAAAGGGCTGGCACTAGAAGCTTTCTTTGGGCCCATGGTGGCTTATTTAGCAGTCACACACAATAAACAAGTGCCAAAAACAATGGAGTATTACGAAATGTTTCGTATGACCTGGCATGATATGTTCATTCACCGAGAAACAACACAACACTACCTGAAAATGCATGTGGGAGGCAGCTTTGTCTGTGCACTGGACAAGTTCCATACCATCGACGAAAAGAAAGGAAATAAACGAAAACGGAACCAAAATACTGATGAAAAAGTCAACGAAAACGGAAATCGGCGATAACGGAGATCGATGAAAAGAGAGGGTCCACTGTATCATTATTATTATTATTATTATTATTAATTTAGGGAACTAGAGCTTAATAATACAGTACTTGACTGACTCTATACATGGGTAGCAAGACCTTGAGACCACTCTTGTAGACAATGGAAGGCAACCAACCTTTCGTGACCTTATCACAAAGAAGAATGATTTCTTTGCCTCCAGCCACACTGCTTGTACAGTCACTTAACTTGCATATTATGAGATCACTTGTCGCTTCTGCAAACAAAAATAGAAAATAACATTAGTTCATTCAACAGAAAATTAAATAATACTGTATTAACTATTGTAAATAACCAAAGATTTCAGCACTGCTCAGAAAACAACTGTTGTAAATGTCAATGAAAACCCATGCTGCCTTTCAAATGACCACAGAATATAAAACGCAGGTAAATATGGTAAGTTAGAAGACAATGATTAATTCCAACATATTTTACAGGCTGCTTTTGCTAGCAGCAATAAAAGCAGTATAGCTGAACAACAGAATGGGCAAGAGAACAGGTAGTATTACAACAACTGGAAATTTGATAAAATGAGCCAAAATTACATCACAAAATATTTCCTGAACATAAAGGTAAATCAAAAGGAAGTTAACAGAGACACAATGAAAGAACTCTCTATACATGGGATGAAAAATGTGTGTGATAAATAACAAAAAAAGGCACAATACCGTGACTGGAACGATACACAAATAACCTGCACATAAAAGAGAGAAGCTGCGGCGTCTGGTTGTCTTTGTTGTGGACGTTTCGCCATCCAGTGGCTGGCTGGATGGCGAAACGTCTACGATAGGGATGCCCGGGTGTTGCGCATGTGTCTTAATTTCACCTTGTCGGTATTATATACCATTCTTGTACTACTACTACTACTACTACTACCCCCACCTCTTCCTGCCTATATATAGCCGTCCTGCTCCACTTCTGGTTAGTGTGACTTTGTCAATGGTCCAAGTCGGACCGAAACGTCGTCGTAAGCTTCTCTCTTTTATGTGCGGGTTATTTGTGTATGTGATAAAACTATTTCAGTTAAAAATACTTACTTTTATCAAAAATTGCATCTGAAACTACTGCTTTCAAAGGATAAGTAAATTTCCCTTTTTCAGGTCCTTCTAGGAAAACTTGAAAACACAATCGTAGTGCATTGAGGTCTATACTCTGAGGCTGGTTTCTGTGTGAAAATCCAGCTGAAACAGAAACACAAAATCATAGGTAAGTCTTATGTTAAACCAATCTAATTATCACTCAAAAATGGATTACAACCTTTAACCCTTAAATGGTCCAAACGTATATATACGTTTTTTCAACATTTGAAAGTATGTAAAAAAATGTAGATCTTTCTTGCTTTACATTTAAAAATGTGCAAAAAACTTTTATCTACATTTTTTTTTTTTATTTTTGAAAATATGTAAAAAAAAACGTAGATCTACTTTTGGAGCACTACGGATTTGAACGTCGATTTGTTTGGACCGTTTAAGGGTTAAGGAGAGGCCTGTTCAAAGCATTTTTTTTTAAACTGTCCAAGTCCTCTGATTTTTCAAGTTGAAAGAGTATATGTATTGAAATATGATAATGTAGAAGTTTCATGGTGATACCCCTAAAAAAAAAATTAAAATAACTTTTTTTTTTATAAATACCTATATCAGTAGTAAGAGTGAATTTCCTGCCTCAATAAAAAAAAATACAGCAAATAGCTTGCAATTTTCTGCAATCTTCCTTGGACAAGCAGACAAAAATAATTACTACTACTGCTGCTATACATACTGTATGGCAGATTCACTGCAAAGTTTATTCATCAACATGTCATATGTTTTCATTCAAAGTTCACTATATCCATGGCCAGGCTCCGAAACTAGTAAGACTCTCGAAACTTATCAATAAAAGCAGCATATGACCTTCCTCAACATTTTTTGGCCTTCTATTCTTATATAAATTTTACATTGCTAATGGCACATCTTGCTTCACCATGTACAGTACCATCTTGATTGTTTGACCACCATCAACACTTACAATTCAAACCATAGACTTCCTTTCACAGTTCCTTGTCTCCTTTACAGTGGAAACAAGACACAAATGCAGTAATACAATCCTTTACTGACAATGTTTCACATTATGTCGCTAGATAGAGCCCACTGCATGGACCATACATTGTCAATAAAAAATTATATTATAATGCATTTGTGTCTAGTGTTTCCAACAAGCTGGTGTTCTATACCATTTTTCTCTATATCCTTTGTGAAGCTACACTATTATAACATTCCTTTAAAGTCTTATTTAACTTACATTAGTGACTACAAGAAGCAAATGCACCTGCTTGTTGTCAATACTTGACCCCCAATTGGTGCCTATCAAGTACACAATTATATTCATCCACATACTGTACAGTGAGCTCTTATGAAATTATATGAAGGTGTTAATTAGAGAAGGCACCTTAGAAAGTTTCAATTCCAGCTAAATATTAAAATTACTGATCTTTCATAGAGAACTATCAGTGGCAACTAATACAGATGATCATGTAATATTGTATTAAATTATTATAAGTAGCTTCAAAAGTTATGCAGAGAAAGTAAAAAGATAATGACGAACTAATTTTTATTTAATAACAATCATTTACACACACATTCCAACTCATCTCTATACCTTTTTTTAATCGCCTTTTTTGGGTAATTTTACACACATTATAATAACAAAATACATGAATCCAAAAATAAACTTTAATTAAAGAGTTTTCTTCATAATTTGTAGCTCATCTAAACGTCTGCATGTGTTGATAATTTGTTTCTAATATACACAGGAGAAGGGGTTACTAGCCCCTTGCTCCTGGCATTTTAGTCGCCTCTTACAACATGCATGGCTTACAGAGGAAGAATTCTTATCTTGATAATATAATATAAAAATAAATGTACTCTATATCACACTTCCAGGATTCAAGGCCAACTAACCTTTGTCCCTAAAACCCCCTTCATAAATGTTACCTTGCTCACGCTATTACAGTAGGTCAAATCTGTAAAATCTTTTGTTTCCACTCACCCTCATCTAACACAGTCACACGTGACTGTAGATTGCTCAAGCCCAAACCTAAAACCTCCTTTACATTCTTCCATCCAACCATTCTTTGGACAACCTTTACCTTTCCTTCCTTCTTTCCCAGATTTATGCACACTCTTGGTCATCCTATTCTGCTCCATCCTCTGTAAATGCCCAAACCACCTCAACAACCCTTCTTCTGCCCTCTTTATATCTTTCATAACCTCCCACTGTCTTTCAAATTCATACACACAGATTTTTTTTTTTTTTTTGCCTAATATTCACACCACATATTGTTCTCAAACTTCATGAGGAAGTGGAGAAGAATCCTTCCTCTGTAAGCCATGCATGTAGTAAGAGGCAACTAAATTGCCAGGAGCATGGGACTAGTAACTCTTTATCCCATATAAATTACTAATGTAAAAAGAAAAAAAATCTTTTTCGGGTCACCTTGCCTTGGTGGGAGATGGCCAGTGTGTTAAAAAAATAAATAAAAAAGCATTGTTCTCAAACAAAATGTCCTCAATGTTTTTTTTTTTAACAAGTCGGTTGACTCCCACCGAGGCAGGGTGACCCAAAAAAGAAAGAAAATCCCCAAAAAGAAAATACTTTCATTATCATTCGACACTTTCACCTCACTCACACATAATCACTGTTTTTGCAGAGGTGCTCAGAACACAACAGCTTAGAAACATATACCTATAAAAATACACAACATATCCCTCCAAACTGCTAATATCCCGAACCCCTCCTTTAGAGTGCAGGCATTGTACTTCCCATTTCAAGGACTCAAGTCCTGCTATATAAAAATAACCGGTTTCCCTGAATCCCTTCACTAAATATTACCCTGCTCACACTCAACAGATCATCAGGTCCCAAATACCATTCGTCTCCATTCACTCCTATCTAACACGCTCATGCACACTTGCTGGAAGTCCAAGCCCCTCGCCCACAAAACCTCCTTTACCCCCTCCCTCCAACCTTATCGAGGACGACCCCTACCCCACCTTCCTTCCCCTACAGATTTATACGCTCTCCATGTCATTCTACTTTGATCCATTCTCTCTAAATGACCAAACCACCTCAACAACCCCTCTTCAGCCCTCTGACTAATACTTTTATTAACTCCACACCTTCTCCTAATTTCCACACTCCGAATTTTCTGCATAATATTTACACCACACATTGCCCTTAGACAGGACATCTCCACTGCCTCCAACTGCCTCCTTGCTGCTGCATTCACAACCCAAGCTTCACACCCATATAAGAGTGTTGGTACTACTATACTTTCATACATTCCCTTCTTTGCCTCCATAGGTAATGTTTTTTGTCTCCACATATACCTCAACGCACCACTCGCCTCTTTTCCCCTCATCAATTCTATGATTAACCTCATCCTTCATAAATCCATCCGCCGACACGTCAACTCCCAAGTATCTGAAAACATTCACTTCTTCCACACTCCTCCTCCCCAATTTGATATCCAATTTTTCTTTATCTAAATCATTTGATACCCTCATCACCTTACTCTTTTCTATGTTCACTTTCAACTTTCTACCTTTACACACACTCCCAAACTCATCCACTAACCTTTGCAATTTTTCTTTAGAATCTCCCATGAGCACAGTATCATCAGCAAAAAGCAACTGTGTCAATTCCCATTTTGTATTTGATTCCCCATAATTTAATCCCACCCCTCTCCTGAACACCCTAACATTTACTTCTTTTACAACCCCATCTATAAATATATTAAACAACCATGGTGACATTACACATACCTGTCTAAGACCTACTTTTACTGGGAAGTAGTCTCCCTCTCTTCTACACACCCTAACCTGAGCTTCACTATCCTCATAAAAACTCTTTACAGCATTTAGTAACTTACCACCTATTCCATATACTTAAAACATCTGCCACATTGCTCCTCTATCCACTCTATCATATGCCTTTTCTAAATCCATAAATGCAATAAAAACTTCCCTACCTTTATCTAAATACTGTTCACATATATGCTTCAATGTAAATACTTGATCTACACATCCCCTACCCACTCTGAAACCTCCTTGCTCATCCTCATTGTTATATACACAAAAGGGTGGTACCACTATACTATGGAACATTACACTTTTTAGCTCCATAAACTTTCTCTCCATGGATACCTCAACAATTCCACCTACAATTTCCCCTTTATCTATTCTTTGGTTCACCTCAACTATCATTATGCCCTATGACATGGCCTCTTTCAGCTAAAAAGCCATGTGAATGGTGTTATGGTAACTGTAATCTTCATCAGGTAGTGGTTCCTCAATCTCAGATATATTACTTACTTTGAAAAGGGTCAACACGTATTTCTTCTCTTAGCCTCAAGGCATCTTCAACATCCCTTTTTTTAACACACTGAATACCGAGGTTGCTGAAGACGCACTGCATGGAGTCATTGTTGATAGTCATAGTACACACACCCTTTTTACATCCCTCCTTTCCGACTAGATTGTGCGGATGTGGGCGATAGGGTGGATCCACAGTAACACATGACACAACTACCACTGCAGGGCCTTTATAGCCCATTACCTAAGTAAACAATTTATAAGTTACACAAAAATAATATTAATTACCAGTAAAATAACCTTATACAAAAATTAAACTTAACTGTGCCTTTAGCAAGAGAAATGCTATATGATGATGTCACATGTAAACATTTTGTAAAAATACAAATATTCTGAGGATTTACAGATATTTTGAGGATTTACAAGTCTTGTACATAAAAAGGTCAGTTAGGTTGAAAGAAAAGTATTCAGGGTATTTAAAGCTTTGGTAAAATCTTATAAAAGAGCTAAATAAGTGAAGAAGGGCTGCCAGACAGAAGAAATAATTTTTATCAATATGCCAGACCTGGATTGCTTTTATATCCACAGCAGAGGTCAGACAACTATGTATGATGGTACCATGATTCTTTAATATCTTCTTTAATGAATTACCTAAGCCAGATTTTAAATGATGAATTAGATGGTATAAACTGAAAAACAATGGAAGGGGATGAAAAACAAGAACGTATTTGCGTGACAATTAGTGAAAGTGGACTTAAGAAGTCATTTGTAGCACAGCTTTCTCAATAAAATATCCGTGAATCTTACTTCACGTATGTCAGTATTTTATACCATATCTTACCCAGCAACAGCCTGGCTGGTCAAGCAAGCACCACAAGCCTGGCCCATGGCCAGGCTGCAGTAGGAAAACTCTCAAAACTGGTCACAGGCATATCACACGTGGAGGATGTAAGGAAGAAAGAGGTACAGTAGCGCTTGCAATGATGTACACTATACGTATTATCTCGGCAACACCTGCTGCCTATCACATTGTATTCTACTCAAATTTCTCAATTTTCACACTAATGATTTGTTAAATATTACCACCAATATGAATGGTTTTCTTTGCCTCCAACCGTCTCCTCACTGCAGCATTTGCAACCCAAGCTTCACACCCATATAAGAGTGTTGGTACCACTATACTTTCATACATTGCCTTCGTTGCCTCCATAGATAATGTTTTTTGTCTCCACATATACCTCAACACACCACTCACCTTCTTCTCTTCATCAATTCTATAATTAACCTCATCCTTCATAAATCCATCCGTTGACACGTCAACTCCCAAATATCTGAAAACATTCACTTCTTCCATACACCTCCTCTCCAATTTTATATCAAATTTTTCTTTATCTAAATCATTTGATACCCTCATCACCTTACTCTTTTCTGTGTTTACTTTCAACTTTCTACCTTTACACTCTCCCAAACTCATCCACTAACCTTTGCAATTTTTCTTAAGACTCTCCTATAAGCACAGTATCATCAGCAAAGGGTAACTGTGTTAATTCCCCTTTTGTATTTGATTCCCCATAATTTAATCCCACGCCTCTCCTCAACACCCTAGCATTTAATTCTTTTACAACCCCATCTATAAATATATTAAACAACCATGGTGACATGACATCCCTGTCTAAGTCCTACTTTACCGGAAAGTAATCTCCCTCTCTCCTACACACCCTATCCTGAGCCTCACTGTCCTCATAAGGTAATGTACTACCTATTCCATACACTTGTAACATCTGCCACATTGCTCCCCTATCCACTCTATCATATGCCTTTTCTAAATCCATAAATGCAATGAAAACTTCCCTACCTTTATCTAAATACTGTTCACATATATGCTTCAATGTAAACACTTGATCTACACATCCCCTACCCACTCTAAAGCCTCCTTGCTCATCCGCAATCCTACTCTCTCTCTTAACTCTAATTCTTTCAATAATAACCCTACTGTACACTTTTCCTGGTATACAGTGGACCCCCGGTTAACGATATTTTTTCACTCCAGAAGTATGTTCAGGTGCCAGTACTGACCGAATTTGTTCCCATAAGAAATATTGTGAAGTAGATTAGTCCATTTCAGACCCCCAAACATACACATACAAACGCACTTACATAAATACACTTACATAATTGGTCACATTCGGAGGTAATCGTTATGCGGGGGTCCACTGTACTCAGTAAACTTTTTTTTTTTTTTTTACAAGTCGGCCGTCTCCCACCGAGGTAGGGTGAGCCAAAAAAGAAAGAAAATCCCCAAAAAGAAAATACTTTCATCATCACTCAACACTTTCACCTCACTCACACATAACCACTGTTTTTGCAGAGGTGCTCAGGACACAACAGTTTAGAAGCATATACCTATAAATATACACAACATATCCCTCCAAACTGCTAATATCCCGAACCCCTCCTTATTCCCCTATAATTTTTACAATCTCTTTTGTTCCCCTTCCCTTTAAAGGAACTATACATGTTCTCTGCCAATCCCTAGGTACCTTCCCTCTTTCATACATTTATTAAACAAAAATACCAACCACTCCAACACTATATCCCCCCTCCTTTTAAGATCTCTGCCATGATACCGTCAGTTCCAGCTGCTTTACCCCTTTCATTCTATGTAATGCCTCACGCACCTCCCCCACACTCGCATCCTGCTCTTCTTCACTCCTAAAAGATGATATACCTCCCTGCCCAATGCATGAAATTACCGCCTCCCTTTCTTTGTCGACACTTAAAAGTTCCTCAAAATATTCCCGCCATCTACCCAATAACTCCATCTCCCCATCTACTAACTCCCCTACTCTGTTTTTAATTGACAAATCCATTCATTCCCTGGGCTTTCATAGCCCTTTCAGGGTCGAGAGGCCCTCTCCTAAACTTGTTCTCAGGGTCGAAAATTTTTCGGAAAAAAGAATTATTTTTTTCTTGTGAAAAGATAGAGAATCTTTTCCTGATCATAATGACACCAAAAGTATGAAATTTCATGGAAAACTTACGGAATTATGCTCTCGCAAATTTAGCGGTCTTGACGATGTTTACGCACCGGCGATTTCGCCAACTTTGAGCCCTATTTTTGGCCAATTCCAGTGTACTAGTCAACAAAAATCATAACTATTTTGCTAGAACTCCATTTTTTCTATCGAATGAGTACAATAAACCACGTATTTACTGATTTCAACTATCCAATAGTGGTCAGAAATTAGTAATTTTGCCAATTACACACAAATTTCAAAAGATGCCAATTTCCAAATAGGGTCCAGAATAAACAAGACAGACATTCCTGGCACTAAAATAAAATTTCCTCTGTTCATTTGTCACATCCCCAGGCCCCTCTTACATATCTTTTGCTTTCCACTTTGAATTTTTCTCACAAAAAATAGATTTACTGTTATGCAGACTACTGCTTTAGTGTAGAAATGGTATAAATAATATCAGTGCACTTGTGAAAGAATATTAGACTCACTAGTTGATGTGTATTGGATGCGTGGCATGATTTGTTTACTTTTGAACTTTGGCAAAAATCGAACATTTCTGCCACTTTGAGCTCAATTTCAAGGTACTTTTCACTGTGAAACCAATCAAAATCATCTCAATTTCTGTAAAATGTCTTCCATTCTATAAAATGAGACCAGGAAAACTAGAATACAACCATAAATACTATACGCAAATACAGTGCAAAGTCGCTGTTTTAAACCAAAAACACTCAAAGTTTTTTTTCTCATTACGCACTGTGTGCTGTAGGATTTTTTTTATACTGTGCTCACTGACTACATAGACCCATTCTTTCATATGTAGGCCTACCAGCTTTCTCTCGCTAGATTTGAAGGCGCTATAATTTATACGTACTAGTACGTCAATAACCCTGGTGCGTAAGCCGTACTAGTATGTCAAAAACCCTGAAAGGGTTAACTTGTTTAACTCACTCCAAAAAATTTTCCTGTTTTTATTAAAATTTCTTGAAAGTGCCTCTCCCACTCTATCATCTGCTCTCCTCTTGCACTCTCACCACTCTCTTCACCTTTCTTTTACTCTCCATATACTCTGCTCTTCTTATAACAATTCTGCTTTGTAAAAAAACTCTCATAAGCTACCTTTTTCTCTTTTATCACACCCTTTACTTCATCGCTCCACCAATCACTCCTCTTTCCTCCTGCACCCACCCTGCTATAACTACAAACTTCTGCCCCACATTCTAATACAGTGGAACCTCAAAAATCGAACTGCTCCCAACACAACCAATTATGTAAGTGTATTTTTGTAAGTGCTTTTATAAGTGTATTTTTAAGGGTCTGAAATGGACTAATCTAATTTACATTATTCCTGATGGGAATAAATTCATTCGGTAAAGGCACTCGAACAGACTTCTGGACCGAAGAAAGTTCAATATTTGAGGTTCCACTGTACTGCATTTTTAAAACTATTCCAACCCTCTTCACCCCCCCCCCCCCACTACTCATACTTGCACTAGCCCACCTTTCTGCCAATAGTTGCTTATATCTCACCCGAACTTCCTCCTCCCTTACTTTATGCACTTTCACCTCTCTCTTACTTGTTGCTGCCAATTTCTTCTTGTCCCATCTACCTCTTACTCTAATTGTAGCTACAATTAAATAATGATCCGATATATCAGTTGCCCCTCTATAAACATGTACATCCTGGAGCCTACCCATCAACCTTTTATCCACCAATACATAATCTAACAAACTACTTTCATTACGTGCTATATCATACCTTGTATATTTATTTATCCTCTTTTTCATAAAATATGTATTACTTATTATCAAACCTCTTTCTACATATAGCTCAATTAAAGGCTCCCCATTTTCATTTACCCATGAGACCCCAAATTTACCTACTACTCCCTCCACAACATTTTTACCCTCTTTAGCATTGAAATCCCCAACCACAAGTACTCTTACACTTGGTTCAAAACTCCCTATCCATTCACTCAACATTTCCCAAAATCTCTCTCTCTCCTCTACACTTCTCTCTTCTCCAAGTGCATATATGCTTACTATAACCCACTTTTCACATCCAACCTTTTACATGTATTTTACTCCACATAATCCTTGAATTAATACATTTACACTCCCTCTTTTCCTGCCATAGCTTATCCTTCAACATTATTGCTACTCCTTCTTTAGCTCTAACTCTATTTGAAACCATTGACCTAATCCCATTTATTTCTCTCCACTGAAACTCTCCCACCCCCTTCAGTAAACAGTAAACCCTACCATCACATAGTCTCTCCTGTTAATGCTACACAAAGCACATTACAGAGAATGAACACTGAAACAGGCCTTCTCTATTCAGTCTATATTTGTCTAACCTATTTTTATGTTACCCAAGTAATAGCTTTTAGTATATCCTTTTACTCATTTTATTTTTTTTTTATTATCACACCGGCCGATTCCCACCAAGGCAGGGTGGCCCGAAAAAGAAAAACTTTCACCATCATTCACTCCATCACTGTCTTGCCAGAAGGGTGCTTTACACTACAGTTTTTAAACTGCAACATTAACACCCCTCCTTCAGAGTGCAGGCACTGTACTTCCCATCTCCAGGACTCAAGTCCGGCCTGCCGGTTTCCCTGAATCCCTTCATAAATGTTACTTTGCTCACACTCCAACAGCACGTCAAGTATTAAAAACCATTTGTCTCCATTCACTCCTATCAAACACGCTCACGCATGCCTGCTGGAAGTCCAAGCCCCTCGCACACAAAACCTCCTTTACCCCCTCCCTCCAACCCTTCCTAGGCCGACCCCTACCCCG
Source organism: Cherax quadricarinatus (assembly GCF_038502225.1). Lineage (NCBI taxonomy): Eukaryota > Metazoa > Arthropoda > Malacostraca > Decapoda > Parastacidae > Cherax > Cherax quadricarinatus. The sequence goes on from NC_091299.1 coordinate 24,536,854, forward strand.
CCTTCCTTCCACTACAGACTGATACACTCTTGAAGTCATTCTGTTTCGCTCCATTCTCTCTACATGTCCGAACCACCTCAACAACCCTTCCTCAGCCCTCTGGACAACAGTTTTGGTAATCCCGCACCTCCTCCTAACTTCCAAACTACGAATTCTCTGCATTATATTCACACCACACATTGCCCTCAGACATGACATCTCCACTGCCTCCAGCCTTCTCCTCGCTGCAACATTCATCACCCACGCTTCACACCCATATAAGAGCGTTGGTAAAACTATACTCTCATACATTCCCCTCTTTGCCTCCAAGGACAAAGTTCTTTGTCTCCACAGACTCCTAAGTGCACCACTCACTCTTTTTCCCTCATCAATTCTATGATTCACCTCATCTTTCATAGACCCATCCGCTGACACGTCCACTCCCAAATATCTGAATACGTTCACCTCCTCCATACTCTCTCCCTCCAATCTGATATTCAATCTTTCATCACCTAATCTTTTTGTTATCCTCATAACCTTACTCTTTCCTGTATTCACCTTTAATTTCCTTCTTTTGCACACCCTACCAAATTCATCCACCAATCTCTGCAACTTCTCTTCAGAATCTCCCAAGAGCACAGTGTCATCAGCAAAGAGCAGCTGTGACAACTCCCACTTTGTGTGTGATTCTTTATCTTTTAACTCCACGCCTCTTGCCAAGACCCTCGCATTTACTTCTCTTACAACCCCATCTATAAATATATTAAACAACCACGGTGACATCACACATCCTTGTCTAAGGCCTACTTTTACTGGGAAAAAATTTCCCTCTTTCCTACATACTCTAACTTGAGCCTCACTATCCTCGTAAAAACTCTTCACTGCTTTCAGTAACCTACCTCCTACACCATACACTTGCAACATCTGCCACATTGCCCCCCTATCCACCCTGTCATACGCCTTTTCCAAATCCATAAATGCCACAAACACCTCTTTAGCCTTATCTAAATACTGTTCACTTATATGTTTCACTGTAAACACCTGGTCCACACACCCCCTACCTTTCCTAAAGCCTCCTTGTTCATCTGCTATCCTATTCTCCGTCTTACTCTTAATTCTTTCAATTATAACTCTACCATACACTTTACCAGGTACACTCAACAGACTTATCCCCCTATAATTTTTGCACTCTCTTTTATCCCCTTTGCCTTTATACAAAGGAACTATGCATGCTCTCTGCCAATCCCTAGGTACCTTACCCTCTTCCATACATTTATTAAATAATTGCACCAACCACTCCAAAACTATATCCCCACCTGCTTTTAACATTTCTATCTTTATCCCATCAATCCCGGCTGCCTTACCCCCTTTCATTTTACCTACTGCCTCACGAACTTCCCCCACACTCACAACTGGCTCTTCCTCACTCCTACAAGATGTTATTCCTCCTTGCCCTATACACGAAATCACAGCTTCCCTATCTTCATCAACATTTAACAATTCCTCAAAATATTCCTTCCATCTTCCCAATACCTCTAACTCTCCATTTAATAACTCTCCTCTCCTATTTTTAACTGACAAATCCATTTGTTCTCTAGGCTTTCTTAACTTGTTAATCTCACTCCAAAACTTTTTCTTATTTTCAACAAAATTTGTTGATAACATCTCACCCACTCTCTCATTTGCTCTCTTTTTACATTGCTTCACCACTCTCTTAACTTCTCTCTTTTTCTCCATATACTCTTCCCTCCTTGCATCACTTCTACTTTGTAAAAACTTCTCATATGCTAACTTTTTCTCCCTTACTACTCTCTTTACATCATCATTCCACCAATCGCTCCTCTTCCCTCCTGCACCCACTTTCCTGTAACCACAAACTTCTGCTGAGCACTCTAACACTACATTTTTAAACCTACCCCATACCTCTTCGACCCCATTGCCTATGCTCTCATTAGCCCATCTATCCTCCAATAGCTGTTTATATCTTACCCTAACTGCCTCCTCTTTTAGTTTATAAACCTTCACCTCTCTCTTCCCTGATGCTTCTATTCTCCTTGTATCCCATCTACCTTTTACTCTCAGTGTAGCTACAACTAGAAAGTGATCTGATATATCTGTGGCCCCTCTATAAACATGTACATCCTGAAGTCTACTCAACAGTCTTTTATCTACCAATACATAATCCAACAAACTACTGTCATTTCGCCCTACATCATATCGTGTATACTTATTTATCCTCTTTTTCTTAAAATATGTATTACCTATAACTAAACCCCTTTCTATACAAAGTTCAATCAAAGGGCTCCCATTATCATTTACACCTGGCACCCCAAACTTACCTACCACACCCTCTCTAAAAGTTTCTCCTACTTTAGCATTCAAGTCCCCTACCACAATTACTCTCTCACTTGGTTCAAATGCTCCTATACATTCACTTAACATCTCCCAAAATCTCTCTCTCTCCTCTGCATTCCTCTCTTCTCCAGGTGCATACACGCTTATTATGACCCACTTCTCGCATCCAACCTTTACTTTAATCCACATAATTCTTGAATTTACACATTCATATTCTCTTTTCTCCTTCCATAACTGATCATTTAACATTACTGCTACCCCTTCCTTTGCTCTAACTCTCTCAGATACTCCAGATTTAATCCCATTTATTTCCCCCCACTGAAACTCTCCTACCCCCTTCAGCTTTGTTTCGCTTAGGGCCAGGACATCCAACTTCTTTTCATTCATAACATCAGCAATCATCTGTTTCTTGTCATCCGCACTACATCCACGCACATTTAAGCAACCCAGTTTTATAAAGTTTTTCTTCTTCTCTTTTTTAGTGTGTGAGTTAATTGTTCTACCATATTGTACTACTACTACTACTACTACTACAACTTATATCACTACTACTACTACTACCACTAGTATTGCACCTCACTCAGACCCTATATATACCCTCTGTGTCCATGTACTGTTTGTAATGGCTTGACAAAGCTCCTGGAGAGCTAAACGTTGCCGCAATAAAATGTCACATTTGTTGCACTTGTGTCCTTTTACTTTACATATTGTCGGTAATTCTACCAACATTATTACACCCTTCAGCTTTGTTTCACTTAAAGCCAGGACATCCAGCTTCTTCTCATTCATAACATCCACAATCATCTCTTTCTTATCATTCGCACAACATCCATGCACATTCAGACATCTCACTTTGGCAATTTTCTTCTTATTCTTTTCAGTAATCATTATAGGACAAGGGGTTACTAGCCCATTGTTCCTGGCATTTTAGTTGACTTTTACAATACGCATGGCTTACAGAGGAAAGATTCTTATTCCACTTTCCCATGGATATAAAAGGAAAAGTAATAAGAACAAGAACTATTAAGATAAAATCAAAGAAAACTCAGATGAGTGTGTATAAATAAATGTGTACATGTATGTGTAGTGTGACCTAAGTGTAAGTAGAAGTAGCAAGATGTACCTGTAATCTAGCAATCCTACCATCATGTAAAGCAATTACAGGCTTTTGTTTTACACTCACTTGGCAGATGGTAATACCTCCCTGGGTGGTTGCTGTCTACCAACCTACTACCTATATTCTTATATACTTCTGGTTAGCAGCATGTCCAGCCCATTTTGATATATTAATCTTCACCTATGAAGTCATCCAGTTTTCACTTTATCTCCTTGAAAACTTGTACATATCTACCTTTTCCTGTTTCAACATTCCCAGCTGTGGCAATTACCAACCTTCCCAAACATGGATATACAGTGGAACCTCTACTTGCGAGCGCATCCACGTGTGAGTTTTTCTAAATATGAGCAGTCGATGGGTCAATTTTTTGCTTCCATATGCAAGCAAAATTTCCATAAGTGAGCAGACCTCAAGGCAGGTTTCTTGACGCTGGTGAGGGGCTCTTGCTCTTGATCTAGGGAATAGTATCTCATTTGTTTGTTGGACTATCTTATTGAAACTTGGGCAATGTATGATGGAAAGATGCTTCTTAATGTACAACAAAAATGAAAGAAATCTAAGCATAAATAATGGAGTTCACTTCTCAGCAATTAGCCACACCTTAGCGGTATTTTCGTATGGTTTTTATGGTTGTAGTCTCGTTTTTTTGGTCTCATTTGATAGAATGGAAGATATATTACAGAAATAGATATGATTTTGATTGCTTTCACGACGAAAAGTACCTTGAAATTGAGCTCAACGTAGGAGAAATGTTCGATTGTTTTGGCTATGTTCAAGAGTAAACAAATGACGACACTGTCCATTCCAATATGCAGTCGTGAATGGGTTGACATTGTTTATAGAATTATTGCAACAAGGCATAACAGTAAATCTTATATTTTTTGTGTGATAATGGGAGCCCGTTGATTGAACTTTGTATAGAAAGGGGTTTAGTTATAAGTAATACATATTTTAAGAAAAAGAGGATAATTAAGTATACAAGATATGATGTAGGGCAAAATGACAGTAGTTTGTTGGATTATGTATTGGTAGATAAAAGACTGTTGAGTAGACTTCAGGATGTACATGTTTATAGAGGGGCCACAGATATATCAGATCACTTTTTAGTTGTAGCTACACAGAGTAAAAGGTAGATGGGATACAAGGAGAATAGAAGCATCAGGGAAGAGAGAGGTGAAGGTTTATAAACTAAAAGAGGAGGCAGTTAGGGTAAGATATAAACAACTATTGGAGGATAGATGGGCTAATGAGAGCATAGGCAATGGGTCGAAGAGGTATGGGGTAGGTTTAAAAATGTAGTGTTAGAGTGTTCAGCAGAAGTTTGTGGTTACAGGAAAGTGGGTGCGGGAGGGAAGAGGAGCGATTGGTGGAATGATGATGTAAAGAGAGTAGTAAGGGACAAAAAGTTAGCATATGAGAAGTTTTTACACAGTAGAAGTGATGCAAGGAGGGAAGAGTATATGGAGAAAAAGAGAGAGGTTAAGAGAGTGGTGAAGCAATGTAAAAAGAGAGCAAATGAGAGAGTGGGTGAGATGTTATCAACAAATTTTGTTGAAAATAAGAAAAAGTTTTGGAGTGAGATTAACAAGTTAAGGAAGCCTAGAGAACAAATGGATTTGTCAGTTAAAAATAGGAGAGGAGAGTTATTAAATGGAGAGTTAGAGGTATTGGGAAGATGGAGGGAATATTTTGAGGAATTGTTAAATGTTGATGAAGATAGGGAAGCTGTGATTTCGTGTATAGGGCAAGGAGGAATAACATCTTGTAGGAGTGAGGAAGAGCCAGTTGTGATTGTGGGGGAAGTTCGTGAGGCAGTAGGTAAAATGAAAGGGGGGTAAGGTAGCTGGGATTGATGGGATAAAGATAGAAATGTTAAAAGCAGGTGGGGTTACAGTTTTGGAGTGGTTAGTGCTATTATTTAATAAATGTATGTAAGAGGGTAAAGTACCTAGGGATTGGCAGAGAGCATGCATTGTTCCTTTGTATAAAGGCAAAGGGGACAAAAGAGAGTGCAAAAATTATAGGGGGAGAAGTCTGATGAGTATACCTGGTAAAGTGTATGGTAGAGTTATTATTGAAAGAATTAAGAGTAAGACAGAGAATAGAATAGCAGATGAACAAGGAGGCTTTAGGAAAGGTAGGGAGTGTGTGGACCAGGTGTTTACAGTGAAACATATAAGTGAACAGTATTTAGATAAGGCTAAAGAGGTTTTTGTAGCATTTATGGATTTGGAAAAGGCGTATGACAGGGTGGATAGGGGGGCAATGTGGCAGATGTTGCAGGTGTATAGTATAGGAGGTAGGTTACTGAAAGCAGTGAAGAGTTTTTACGAGGATAGTGAGGCTCAAGTTAGAGTATGTAGGAAAGAGGGAGATTACTTCCCAGTAAAAGAAGGCCTTAGACAAGGATGTGATGTCAACGTGGTTGTTTAATATATTTATAGATGGGGTTGTAAGAGAAGTAAATGCGAGGGTCTTGGCAAGAGGCATGGAGTTAAAAGATAAAGAATCACACATAAAGTGGGAGTTGTCACAGTTGCTCTTTGCTGATGACACTGTGCTCTTGGGAGATTCTGAAGAGAAGTTGCAGAGGTTGGTGGATGAATTTGGTAGGGTATGTAAAAGAAGAAAATTAAAAGTGAATACAGGAAAGAGTAAGGTTATGAGGATAATAAAAAGATTAGGTAATGAAAGATTGGATATCAGATTGGAGGGAGAGAGTATGGAGGAGGTGAATGCATTCAGATATTTGGGAGTGGACGTGTCAGCGGATGGGTCTATGAAAGATGAGGTGAATCATAGAATTGATGAGGGGAAAAGGGTGAGCAGTGCACTTAGGAGTCTGTGGAGACAAAGAACTTTGTCCTTGGAGGCAAAGAGGGGAATGTATGAGAGTATAGTTTTACCAACGCTCTTATATGGGTGTGAAGCATGGGTGATGAATGATGCAGCGAGGAGAAGGCTGGAGGCAGTGGAGATGTCATGTCTGAGGGCAATGTGTGGTGTAAATATAATGCAGAGAATTTGTAGTTTGGAAGTTAGGAGGAGGTGCGGGATTGCCAAAACTGTTGTCCAGAGGGCTGAGGAAGGGTTGTTGAGATGGTTCGGACATGTAGAGAGAATGGAGCGAATCAGAATGACTTCAAGAGTGTATCAGTCTGTAGTGGAAGGAAGGCGGGGTAGGGATCGGCCTAGGAAAGGTTGGAGGGAGGGGGTAAAGGAGGTTTTGTGTGCGAGGGGCTTGGACTTCCAGCGGGCATGCGTGAGCGTGTTTGATAGGAGTGAATGGAGACAAATGGTTTTTAATACTTGACGTGCTGTTGGAGTGTGAGCAAAGTAACATTTATGAAGGAATTCAGGGAAACCGGCAGGCCGGACTTGAGTCCTGGAGATGGGAAGTACAGTGCCTGCACTCTAAAGGAGGGGTGTTAATGTTGCAGTTTAAAAACTGTAGTGTAAAGCACCCTCCTGGCAAGACAGTGATGGAGTGAATGATGGTGAAAGTTTTTCTTTTTCGGGCCACCCTGCCTTGATGGGAATCGGCCAGTGTGTTAGTTAATAAAAAAATTAAAAAAAAAATTACAAATTATTTATACTGTAATAATAATATGTAATAATAATAATATGTATAATAATAATAAGTATAATAATAATACATATAATAATAATAGTATAATACAATAATTATAATAATAATATAATACGTATAATAATAATAATACAGTAGACCGTTATTTAGCACGGTAGTTATGTTCCTGAAAATGCCGTGTTAGGTAAAATCGTGCTAAACGAACTGAAGAACTTATGGGAAAAATAGGGTTACGTTCCTGGGAGCTCCAAAAAGCCAAACAACTTTTTTTTTTAGACCAACAGATCTTACAAAAATAAAAGCGAACACGTAATTGTAGCTCATTGTCGTGATATATTACTGCTTAAGACTATAAATGCAATAGAAATAATAGTATTTCTTACCTTAAATTGTGGTTGCTGGTGTGTGTGGAAGATTGTGAAGAGAGTGGATATGGATGGTGTGGCCCTACTGGGCTGAGGTGGATGGTTGTTAGTTGTTGACAGAAGTGGATGGTAGAGGTTCTGGTACTGAAGTCGATGGTTGTATTGGAGTGTGTATAAATTCTGTAATGGTTCTCTGGGCTGTTTTACCCTGCAATACATTATACAGCTGATGGTAAGGCATCATCAGCTGGTCTAGACCCCGTTTCAAACCACTGCTTCTAGATCTGTCAGGGTCCTCTTCAGTGAAAAAGTCTGCAACTTTACCATAAATATGTAACTGCTGCAATGTTAACTGTTTTTCTTCAGGTTCTTCTTCATTTCTTCTGTTATGTCCCTCCCTTGTATCTGTGCATCGAGCTCTGCTAACATTTCCTTTGGACTCCTGTCTTCATCATCATCATCTTCTAAGAGCATATTCACATCGTCTTCATTCATATCTTCAAAACCATCACCTTGTAATCTCTTTGCCAGCTGAACAATTTCCTGAACCTGACTCTCAAGCAAGAGAAAACCAGTGAAAGAATTAACCACAGAAGGCTATAACTTTCCCCAGCCTGCATTTAGTGTTGATTGAGGCACTCAGGTTGGTATTGCCAAGTTGGAGTCCATTGATGCAACTAGTTTTTTCATAACTTTTTTTGTGTAGTTACACTTGAATGACTAAACTCCCCGATCCAGTGGCTGCATTAAAAATGTTGTATCTGGAGGTAAAAATACAACTTTTACATATGGGGTCACATCCAGCAAAGCTTGTGGATGAGCACAGGAATTATCAAGAATGAAGAGAGCCTTGAATGCAAAGTTCTTGCTGTGCAGGTTTGACCTCCAAATTACTGGTAAGGTGTTTTTATCTACACCTTTCAAAGCACAAGGATTCTTAGAGCGGTAAATAACCATGGGCTTACACTTGAAATCACCTGATGCATTACCGCAAAGGAGCAAGGTGAAGCAGTCCTTTGCTGCCTTGAAGCCCAGCGCACTCTTCTCTTGCTGACTGATGTAAGTTCGTGTTGGCCTTTTATTCCAAAAAAACACTTGTCTCGTCAGCATTAAACACTTGATGTGACTCATAGCCACCCTCAGAAATAATTTCCTGCAATTCAGCAGAAAAATTACTTGCTGCTGTGTGATCAGCTGAAGCACTTTCACCAGAAAACTTAATATTATGTAACTTATTATGCAACTTAAAGGTGTGGAACCATCCTGTGCTAAACACACTCTTTTTCAGGCTTTCCTTCCTTATCACACACTGCTTTAAACAACTGTAAGGCCTTTTCCCTAATTAAGAGGAAATTAAGTGGTGCACCTTTCTTTGTCTTTTGTTCAACCCACTCAAGCAACAAGTTTTCTGTTTTATTTACTTGTTGGAACCTACATGTCATTCTTTTCATGAGATGACATCTTGGGTTATTCATTACACAAGCTTGTATATTCGCCTCGTTCTTTTTAATTGTACGAACCGACGCTTCATTAAGACAATAGGCCCTCATTATATCCACCACACATGATCTACACTTAAGCTTGTCTAATACATCTCAATTTTCTTCACAATTCCTAGACTTCAACGCTTAAACATTTTCTTGTCACTTTCAGCAACACTTGTATGCTTACTGGGTGCCATTACTGCTTGGCAGATTTAAAAATGGCAATAAAATTAAGAAAATATGTATGTATATAAACACAGCTAGGTTCCCGAGTACCTCCGTCCTGCACGCGTATGAACCGAACTGGAGGCTGGGAGCGTGGTAGAGGTGGGTGTGGGTGGCAGGGGTGATGGCAGTAGGCCTCCCCCATTGACTCAATGGTATAACCCACTGTGGGTGACCGGGCGACCACGCGCTCTAAATTTTTTTCCCCTCCCGCAAATAGTGTTAAATTGATCATACAACATGTTACATAAAAATGTGTCGCAATTCTTCAATTGTGCTATACTCAAATTGTGCCAAATAAACTTGTGCTAAATAACGGTCTACTGTACATATATAATAATAATGTACTACATAATAATAATTATAATAATAGACAGCTTCAAAAGGCCGTCACAAGATGGCTGTGTTTACCACAACAAAGAGGGAGCGGTTGTGGCTGCCTCCACCCGTTACATAATGACATATTTTATTCATTCTAGAGTATATATCAGGTTTCTATGTTATTTATAGTGTTTACTATTTCATATTAAATGTGTAGTGTAGCCCAGGGATGCTACACTACACAGAAGGGAAGGGGAGTTGGGGATTCCCGACTCCCTCTCCCCTCCTCGCCTTCTTCAATAAGCCAACAAGAGTCTTCAATAAAGGTATGTGATGTTCATTTATCATTAAAATTTGTGTTTTATATTTATTTCTCATTGTTTTCTGTATGTAAAAGTATAGTTAATCTTTAAAAAATGTATTTTTTTTGTTAATATTTTTGGGTGTCTGAAATGGATTAATTGGATTTACATAAATTCTTATGGGAAATATTATTTCTGTTTTTGGTCTTTTCGGATTTAGGCCGGCCTTCTGGAACGGATACAGCTGATAATGGAGGGTCCACTTTATTTTCATTAAAAAAAAAAATTGGCAAATCTGAAAAAACTTCACTCTCACAGGAGTTAAGAATTTTTTTTTTTTAACATGCCGGCCATCTCCCACATAGAGGTATCTGCATGCCTCTGGCAGGACATCAATAGTATGAATTATGGTGAAAGCATTTCTTTTTCAGGGTGACCTGAAAAAGAAATGCTTTCACCATCATTCATACTACTGATGTCCTGCCAGAGGCATGCAGATACCTCTGAAAAATCACTGCCTTAAAGGTTAACCATCTTGTTAACACACAGCTATCTGACATTAACCATTACATATTTTCCATATTATGACGAAGTATTATTGTTCTTAGTTATTTTTCTTTTTCTTTTTTTTTGGAGGGGGGGAGGGGAACATGAATAAACAATTTTTTTACTAAAAATGCTTTTAAAACAGTAGATAAGTGACATGAATTTCCATCAACAAATTTGTGACTATTACACCCTGCCCATTATAAGAGAATACAAACCACACAAACACTGATATATAAATAATGAGTAATAATTAAAAACTACAATAGCCATAATATAATGAGACACTTTACTGACCTGAATAGCTGGGTAAGTCTTATTTTCAGCTGTACTTCTGACTCCAGGTATGGAACCTGCAGACCGTCCTTCACAGATGTACCTAAAACGCAATGCCTTTGCTTGCGGCTGCTCCAGGATACGCACCTGTGTTATGAAAAATGCATAACTCAATAAAATGGCAAATCTGATAAAACACCTCAAATGCCTAAAAACTTTTATCACATTTTCTGTGTCCCATCAAGGCAGTTGACCCAAAGAAGGAAACACACACATCATCAATCATTCAACACTTGTCTTGTAGGAGGTACACAAACATCCATTTACTTGAACTTCTGAACTGTAACATCCACACCCATCCTTCAGAGTGCAAGCACTGTACCTCCTACATCCAGAACTCAAGTCTGGCTAACAGCAACACGTCAAACCCCAAAAATTATTTGTCTTCATTCACTCCACCCTAACAAACTCGCACAATAATGTACAGTGGAACCCTGAGTTTTGGCCGCCCTAAATATTGACTGCTTCAAGTTTCGACTTCTTTTTTTGGCTAAATTTTGCCCCGAGTTTCGGCCATTGCCCCGTGTTTCAACCGGTGTACCAGACCCGTCTGCGCCTGCACGCTTCCCCGTGTAAACGTCGCGAGCCACTCTAGCTTTGTTTATCCTTGAGTGAACATTACCCTGCATGCTCATCCGAACATTTCACAATAAATTCATTGTGTTTAGTGCTTGTTTATTGATAGTGGCTGTGAAATAAGCCACCATGAGCCCAAAGAAACTTCATAGTGGCACTAAGGCAGTGGTTGAGGGAGTGGTTGAGGCAGTGGTGAAGGCAGTGGTGGAGGCAGTGGTGGAGGCAGTGGTGGAGGCAGTGGTTGAGGCAGTGGTTGAGGCAGTGGTTGAGACAGTGGTTGAGGCAGTGGTTGAGACAGTGGTTGAGGCAGTGGTTGAGGCAGTGGTGGAAGCAGTGGTGGAGGCAGTGGTGGAGGCAGTGGTTGAGGCAGTGGTTGAGGCAGTGGTGGAAGCAGTGGTGGAGGCAGTAGCTGAGGCAATAATAAGTCCTCTCTCCTCCTCCATATCTTCCAGATGCCAACAAGAGTCTTCAATAAATATTTAAATGTTTATGTATTGTATTACTCATTTAACCCTTTGACTGTTTCGGTCGTATATATATGTTTTACGAGCCAATGTGTTTGACATATATATACTCAAAAATTCTAGCAGCTTCAAATCAAGCGGGAGAAAGCTGGTAGGCCCACATGTGAGAGAATGGGTCTGTGTGGTCAATGTGCACTGTATAAAAAAATCTTGCAGCACACAGTGCATAATGAGAAAAAAAACTCCGACCGTGTTTTTGGATTAAAGAGCCGACTTTGAGGTGTATTTTTTGTATAGTATTTATGGCTGTACAGTGGACCCCCGAGTTTCGGCAGCCTTGACTTTCGTGAAATTCGACCTTCGGCGAGTTTTTTTTTTTTTAAATTTGGCCTCGAGTTTCGTGAAAAGACTTGTGTTTCGGCGACCGTCCGGTATCCGTCCACCCGTCACCGCGCACACCAAGCCAGTCTCCCACGCCATTCATGCTCAGTGTGCCACTCTTTACCAACACGTGACCATCACCCCGCGGGTTCATACAATACATTTCATAATAATCCATTTTTTTTGTGCTTGCAACTGCTAAGTAAGTCATCATGGACCCAAGGAAAGCTAGTCCAAGCCCTTTGGTAAATAAAGTGAGTGACGGGGATGTGGAAGAGTTGGTGGAGGACCACAGGGAAGGGCTAACCACTGACGAACTGCAAGAGCTTCAACTGGAACAGCATCAGACCACAGCTGAGGAACTTGCTTCAGAGGAGGAGGAAGAGGGAGTGGATGAGGTGCCTTCTTCAGTGATTAAGGACATGTGTGGAATGTGGAATGAGTTGCAAAGTTTTGTTGAAAAGTATCACCCTGACCAAGCTGAAACAAGCCATATCTGCAACATGTACAACGACAGTGTTGTGTCCCACTTCAGGAAAATCTTAAAGAAACGCCAGAAAAAGACCTCTTTGGACAGATTTTTGTGCGACAGGAGTCCAGTGACTCTCAAGTTGTTCCCAGTGGCATTAAAAGAAGAAGGGAAGTAACCCCAGATAAGGGCTTGCTACCTAAAGTCCTAATGGAAGGAGATTCTCCTTCCAAACAATAGTGTACACCTTCCTCCTATCCCCTCCTCCCGTCTTCCATCCACGCAGAAGTCTTAAGTAAAGGCAAGTGTAATGTTATTATTATTTTTTTAAATGCATGTACTTGATTTCCGATTGTTTTCATTATGTAAATCTTTATTTTATTTCCATTATTTCTTATGGGGAAAATGGTTTCAAGTTTCATGAATTTCGACCTTCGGCGGGCTCTCTGAAACGGATTAACCCGTAAACGGTCCAAACGTATATATACGTTTACTACCGTACTGCCCCAACTTTTTTGAGAAAAAAAACATTTTTGTTTTTTAATAGGAAAAAAGAGCATATGGTACCCAGGCATCCCCACTTATTTTAATATGGTGCACAGTGAGTGCTCACACCCATTCTCACATGTCTGGGCGACTCAGGCTTATTGTGGCAATGTTAACCCTTAAACGGTCCGAACGTATATATACGTTTTTTCAACATCTGAAAGTATGTAAAAAAATGTAGATCTTCTTTTTTGTTTTACATTTGAAAATGTGTAAAAAAAAAGTAGATCTACTTTTCTAGCACTACGAATTTGAACGTCGATCTGTTTGGACCGTTTAAGGGTTAAATGTAGGACGCATAAAACATATACTATATACGTTTGGGGCACTAGCGGTTAAAACGTATATATACGTTTGGACCGTTTACGGGTTAATCACGAAACTCGGGGGTCCACTGTATTCTCATTTTCTTGTTCTCATTTGACAGAATGGAAAACGTATTACAGAAACAGAGATGATTTTGATTGGTTTTACTATGAAAAGGACCTTGAATTGGAGCTCAAATTAGGGGAAATGTTTGGTTTTTGCAATGTTTAAGAGTAAACAAATGACGACATTATCCAATAAATGTCCAACTAGCCATTCTAATATGCAGTCATGAATGGGTTGACATTATTTATACAATTATTACAATATTGCAGTAGTCTGCATAACAGTAAATCTTCTATTTTTTGTTTGAATAAAAATTCAAAATAGAAAGCAAGAGTAATATCAGAGGGGCCTGGAGACATGGCTGATGAACAAAGAAAATGTTATTTTAGAGCCAGGAATGCCTGCATTGTTCATTTTGGACCCTATTTTGAAATTGTCATATTTTTTAATTTTCGTGAAATTTGCCAAATTGCAAATTTCTGACCATGTTATTGGGTAGTTGAAATCAGTAAATGGGCAGTTTCATGTACGCAATTGATAGAAAAAATGTTCTAAAGAAATAGCTATGAGTTTGGTTAACTGGAACAATGGAATTAGCCGAAAATAGGGCTCAAAGTGGGTGAAATCGCCAATTCGTAAATATCGAGGTTGCTAACTTCGTGAGAGCATAATTCCGTCAGTTTTCCATCAAATTTCGTTCTTTTGGTGTCGTTACCATCGGGAAAATATTCTTTATCATTTCATAAGTTTTTTTTTTTTTTAATTTTTCAACACCAGGAGACACCTCAGGATTTGGGGTTGTGACAGCCAAGGGGTTAAAAAATTTATTTTTTTGTGAATATTTTTGTGGGTCTGGAACAGATTAATTGTATTTACATTATTTCTTATGGGAAATATTGCTTCGACTTTCGGCTATTTCGAGTTTAGGCCTAGCTCCTGAAACGGATTAAAGCCGAAACTCGGGGTTCCACTGTAGTACAGTAGGGCCCCACTTATACAGCAAGTTAGGTTCCAGGCTACTATTGGAAAGCAAACATCGCCGGAAAGCAGAACGCCATTTTTTTTGCACTTATAAATGCATATAAATGCCAAACAACAAGTTTACACTAACTTATACGTATTAAGTTAGTAATAGAACTTGGCATCAAAAAACAAAATAAAAAGTAAAATACACAGACAGCACATTCATTACTTACCTTAACCCTTAAACTGTTCAAACGTAGATCTATGTTCACTCACATAGCGCTCCAAACGTAGATCTACGTTTTTTTTACATGCTTTCAAATGGAGAAAACCAAGGCCGGAGCGCTATGCGCGTAAACGTAGATCTACATTTGGACAGTTTAAAAGTTGAAATATTTGTAGCCTTAATGTAGGACGAGAGAAGAGTAGTACTTATTTGTAGGAAGTCAGGTGTAGGTAGCCCCGGCTCCCCATCCTAAACTTAATGTATATGGCATTTAAAGCAGCCCAGATATATAAAATATACATACAGTACACTCATTATTTACCTTAAAATATGTGTAATCTTAATGTAGGATGAGAGATGAGTAGTATTTATTTGTAAGAAGTCAGGTGTAGGTAGCCAGTAGATGTAGCTATGTAGTCTGCCTGGCTACACAGCTGCACCTACCTACATAGCTACACCTATTTAATGCAGCCCCGAGCCATATGATTACCATCTACATATCCTGATCACTGAGTTTAATCGTTTCTAACAACTACCTTTAGATGCCATCATAATCGAAAGGAGAAGCAATAATTCATGCGGAGAATTGTAAAAAAAAAAAAAAAAAAAGCAGATTCATACACGTTTTCTCTGGTGTTGGATTAGAGAAAACGTAATGTTTTCCCTCTGCCAGGCTACCACACCTCCATAGCATATAAACATAGCATGTTTATATGCTATGTAATGTATTTCTTACATAATTTTGAAGAAAATATCATAGAAGGATTAATGAAAATTTCTATATTAATGTAAAATAAGACATTTAATGTGCCCAAGAGTGATCATTATTATGTATTAAGTATTAATACTATGGCATTAAAACTAGAGGGACACTCTTAGTGATTTTAATGTGTACTTGCACACAAGCACAGTGTGTAAGTATATTTAGGTAGGTACACATAAGTACAATTATCAATGTACATATAAGTCACTAAATGCTGTAAGGAGTTTTTATGAGGATAGTGAGGCTCAGGTTAGGGTATGTAGGAGAGAGGGAGATTACTTCCCAGTAAAAGTAGGTCTTAGACAGGAATGTGTAATGTCACCATGGTTGTTTAATATATTTATATATGGGGTTGTAAAAGAAGTACATGTAAATGCTAGGGTGTTTGGGGAGAGGGGTAGGATTAAATTATGGGGAATCAAATACAAAATGGGAGCTGACACAGTTACTTTTTGCTGATAATACTGTGCTTTTGGGAGATTCTAAAGAAAAGTTGCAAAGGTTAGTGGATGAGTTTGGGAGGGTGTGTAAAGGTAGAAAGTTGAAAGTGAACATAGGTAAGAGTAAGGTGATGAGGGTATCAAACAATTTAGATAAAGAAAAATTGGATATCACATTAGAAAGAGGGTGTATGGAAAAAGTGAATGTTTTCAGATATTTGAGGGTTTATGAAGGATGAGATTAACCACAGAATTGATGAAGGAAAAACGGTGAGTGGTGGAGTTAAAAAAAATACGTTATCCATGGAGGCAAAGAAGGGAATGTATGAAAGGATAGTCGTACCAACACTCTTATGTGGGTGTGAAGCTTGGGTTGCAAATGCTGCAGCAAGGAGGTGGCTGAAGGAAGTGGAGATGTCCTGTCTAAGGGCAATGTGTGATGTAAATATTATGCAGAAAATTCGGAGTGTCGAAATTAGGAGGAGGTACGGAGTTAGTAAACGTATTAGTCAGAGGGCTGAAGAGGGGTTGGTGACGGGTTGGTTCAACATAGAATGACTTGGAGAGCATATAAATCTACAGGGGAAGGAAGGTGGGGTAAGGGTCGTCCGCACGTGTGAGCGTGTTAGATAGGAGTGAAGGGAGACAAATGGTTTTTGGGACCTGACGAGATGTTGGAGTGTGAGCAGGGTAATACTTTGTGAAGGGATTCAGACAAAGCGGTTAGCCGGACTTGAGTCCTGGAAATGGGGAGTACAATGCCTGCACTTCAAAGGAGGGGTTTGGATACTGGCAGTTTGGAGGTTGACTTTTAAACTCATATTTGAGTGCCTCTGCAAAGACAGTAATTATGTATGAGTGAGGTGAAAGTGTTGAATAATGATGAAAATATTTTCTTTTTTGGGATTTTCTTTCTTTTTGGGTCACCCTGCCTTGGTGGGAGATGACCGATGTGTTAAAAAATAATATATATAAAAAATATGCAATAACTTTAAAACGCTTGAAATTTTGGAAAGTTTCCAGACATAACAGAGAGATGAGCTCACAGAGAATATAAACAAACTGGGTGGGGCACTCCGTATTAGAAAGACAGGGAGCTGTAGAGCGAGTTTTGGTCATAATCTGAAATTGCTATATTAGTGGAATGCCGTAAAGCGGGGCCCTACTGTATAGTACAGTGGACCCCCGGTTAACGATATTTTTTCACTCCAGAAGTATGTTCAGGTGCCAGTACTGACCGAATTTGTTCCCATAAGGAATATTGTGAAGTAGATTAGTCCATTTCAGACCCCCAAACATACACGTACAAACGCACTTACATAAATACACTTACATAATTGGTCGCATTCGGAGGTGATCGTTACGCAGGGGTCCACTGTACTATATTTTTTTTTGCTAACATATTGAACGTCTCCCACTAAGGCAGGGTGACCAGAAAAAGAAAAAACACTTCTTTTTGCCCTTAGTAATATATACAGGATAAGAACCCCTTGCTCCTGGCATTTTAGTTGCCTATTATGACACACATGGCTTACAGAGAATGGAAAAGAATCCTTTTCCCATTAGATAGTA
Organism: Cherax quadricarinatus; assembly: GCF_038502225.1. Lineage (NCBI taxonomy): Eukaryota > Metazoa > Arthropoda > Malacostraca > Decapoda > Parastacidae > Cherax > Cherax quadricarinatus. The sequence continues at coordinate 24,554,245 of NC_091299.1, forward strand.
CTATAATTACATATACATGTATATTTATTGTCTCTGAAAAAGAGTTTCATTAAAAGGGTGACAAAATGGTAAAATATAAGATAAGGCTACTATAGCGGACTACTCTACGCTACGTCTCCTCAGTGATTACAATCATGATAGATCTCTAAGGGTAGTTCTCAATGGAACAGAATCAGCAAGACATCCTATTGGGGCAAGTGTTCCACAAGGACATGTGTTGGGACCATTGTTATGGAACATCTACTTCAATGACCTTCTTCATCTCATCCCAGAATCCCATGCATATGCAGATGACTGTACACTGACATTCACTTATCCAAGAGAAGAAATGCCAACTGCTCTAAGCTACATCAGTCACCAGCTAAGAGCTATATCAGCTTGGGGAAATAAATGGCAAGTAACATTTACACCTGAGAAAACACACATGATGATGGTCTCTAGGTATCGTGATGGCAATGCCGGAGCAGCAATATGAATTGGTGAGTGTTGGTACCTGAGGAAGAAGTTGATATCCTTGAGGTGAAATTTGACTCCAAACTGGCCATGAAGAACCATTTTGTAAATCTTGCAAACAAGGCAGCCAGGAAGCTTACAGCACTTTGATGTATCTTGCATCTGCTTCATAGTAAGGGTTGCAAGATTCTGTATGAGGCACAATTACGCTCACACCTTGAGTAAGCTCCACTTTCTTGATTTGCCTGCCTCCCCTCTCATCTACGGCTGCTTGACAGAGTAGAGAACAAAGCAAGATGTCTCATCTCTCACCTGGACCCATCCTGGATAGATCTGTCATTTCAGCAGAACCTTCACACAGAGGGACGTGAGTGGCCTTACTGTTATGTTAAAGGCCAACATTGTCAAAGTACCACACCTGGCTCCACTTCGAGGACAGTGAGAAGCAAGCTTCTATACCAGAAGATGGGCAGAAAGCAGCAACTTCACTCTGGCTGTACCCTTCTCCAGAACATCACTTCATCTGAGATCATTTATCCCCAGGATGACGCGAGTCTGGAACACATTCGTACAGCATAATGATGTCAACAAGATGCAGTCAGCTGATCAAATGAAAATACTGGCCCACAGATGGCTCCAACTTTATCCTGTTCCCTACTTGTATGATTCATAACAATAAAAATGCTTTCAAATGAGCTGATGTAGGTAACAGCTCTTAGCTTGTCAATAAAGTTAGGAATCCTTAACTTGTAAATAGCTTGTCAATAAATCTAGGGATCCTTAACCAAACCTTGTCAAACCCTGTGTAAAAAAAAAATCCTTTATGTGTACTAATCTGTTGGCTAACCCAAAATACATAAAATCTGTATATACATATTTATTTTGGTATTGTCAACAACAAAAACTTTATATCTGTTATATGTGTTGATGATACTGATGATCACTGACCCCCAGCCCAGCCTAGTCACAGGCCACATCTACTGAATTGAAAAAGAAATATTACAGAAATAAGAACTCTTAAGTAACAGTCACAAAAATAAAGATAATTGTAAAGTGAATGTAAGTAAAAGTTTCTAAGATTTATGTCATAAATGTTCATGACAAAAAAAGAAATGTCCAGCAATGCTGCTAATGAAAAGCGTTAATAGATTTCCGTTTCCCATCCGTATGACAGGACGGTATTACCTCCCTGGATATGTTATCTCCCTAGATGACTGCTGTCTACCTTTTCATTGAATTATGACTCCATAGAGTTAACCTTAACAAGACACCAATATACAATCTTAATACTGTATTACTACCTTGCTTACACTTCAAATAACCACTGATAATCCCAGGGAAGAATAAATGACCTACTTCTTACAAATTTATGATTTTCCTAATGTAATACAGATAACTTTTTTCTAAAGACATTATTTTCACGTTCTCAAACCCTGATCCCAGTCCCGTGAACAACCTAATTAATGAACTTAAAAACAGCTTTTTTTTTTTTTGGAGGTGTGTGAGGGTTTAGAGGCAAGGCCTTGAGCATCTAGCAAGCATGTGTGAGCATGTTTGATTAGAGTGAGGGGAGATAAGTGGTTTTGAAGATTTGACATGCTGTTGGAGTAAGTGTGTTACTCACATAGGCTTTGCGCTTGCTTTCCAGGTCGGGATCAGCTCTGGAAACAGCTGTTAGCGTAGAAAAATTAGCTTCACTCTGCGCTCCAGCACCACCACCCATCTGTACCCCTCCATACGCAGACATGTCAGAGTCAGCATATTCTGGGGCATCCTGGCCGATGATGTCAACTGTAGAGAAAAGTCAATATAACAGAATGTAACTTTCATTTATGTATAAACTATCTATAATGATCAGTTAATATACAGGAGGGCCCCACTTTTACAGCAGGTTAGGTTCCAGGCTACCATTGTAAGGTGAAACATAGCCTTGTTTCACTTTCAACTGCATATAAAAGCCTGATAACATGTTTACACTATCATATATTAAGTAACCAACAAAGCTAGGCCTAAAAAATACATATACAGTACACACATTAAAATATTTTCATCCTTAGCTTTCAGCGAGTGGTTAATATATTTATCACAGGAAGTCTGTATAAATGAAGAATGGGTATACAGTAGACCATCATTTAACACGAGTTTACTTGGCACAATTCGGTTATAGCACAACTGAAGAACTGCAGCACAATTTTATACAACACTTTGTAAAATTAATTTAACACGGTTCAGCTTGCGGGAGGGGAAAAAATTACGAGTACGTGGTCGCCCACGGGATTGGCTGTGGGTTACACCACTGAGTCAACGGAGGAGACCTACTGCCATCCCATGCCATCCTCTGCAACCCCCACCACTCTCCCAGCCTTCAGTTTGGTTCATACATGTGTAGGATGATCCTCTGGGAGCACACTAAGTTTGTTTAGATACATATTTTAATTGCCATATCTTTAAATCTGATAAGCAATCATGGCACCCAGTAGGCATACAAGTGTTGCTGAAAGTGGCAAGAAAAGGTATAAGCATTTAAGTCTTAGAATTAACAAAGAAAATAGATACAGTGGAACCTTGACTTACGAGTGTCCCAACATACGAGTTTTTTGTAATACGAGCTGTCACTGGGTCAATTTTTTGCTCTAAGTTACAAGTCAACATTTGAGTTACGAGCCAGCTCCCCCCTGCTTCCCCCTCAAGCTGAAACCTGGACACCTCACTTGTTTATCTATGATCTCATGGTTTAATTCCATGTAAATCATCCTCTTTTTCTTTTCAGCACTGTCCTTTACACTAACTTTCTTAGGACCCATGCTTAGAAAAACAAAATTTGGCCAAATGACTGTCAAAAATGTGAGCAAAGCATGAGAGAACCACTCCCACTGTGAGGCAAACAGTGGACCGAGTTGGTGGCATTTATTATTATAATAATAATAATAATAATAATAATAATAATAATAATAATAATAATAATAATAATTATAATAATTATAATAATAATAATTATAATAATTATAATAATAATAATTATAATAATAATAATAATATTATTATTATTAATTTAGATAACTAAAGCACAAATCCAATTCCCAATGTCAAGGTTCCTTGATGCTGGTGAGGGGCTCTTGATGTAGGGAATTGGATCTGTGCTTCAGTTCCCTAAATTATTAATAATAATAATAATAATAATAATAATAATAGGGCTTCAGTTCCGTAAATTAATAATAATAATTATTATAATAATAATGATAGAGCTTCAGTTCTCTAAATTAATAATAATAATAATACATAATACATACTAATAATACAGTGGTCCCTCGCTTTTCATAATTAATCCGTTCCTGGAAGTGTGACTATTATCAAAATTGACAATTTTTGAATCCATTTTCCCCATAAGAAATAATGTAAATCCTATTAATTCGTTCCAGACACCCAGAAGTATCAACGACAATTTTTTTTTTTTACCTTAAAGATAGATTTACATGCACAAAAGAATGAACATTCAACATGACAGTTACCTTTATTGAAGGCTGTTGTTGTAATAAAGTTGGTGGAATTACCGACAATATTTAAAGTAAAAGGACACAAGTGCAACTAATGTGACATTTTATTGTGGCAATGTTTCGCTCTCCAGGAGCTTTGTCAAGTCATTACAAACAGTACATGGACACAGAGGGTATATATAGGCTCAGAGTGAGGAGGAGGAGGAGGAGGAGGAGGAGGAGGAGTAGTAGTATTAGTAGTAGTAGTATTAGTATTAGTAGTAGTATTATTAGTAGTAGTAGTATTATTAGTAGTAGTAGTATTATTATTAGTAGTATTATTATTAGTAGTAGTATTATTAGTAGTAGTAGTATTAGTAGTAGTAGTATTAGTAGTAGTAGTATTAGTAGTAGTAGTAGTAGTATTAGTATTAGTAGTATTAGTATTAGTAGTAGTAGTAGTAGTAGTAGTAGTAGTAGTAGTAGTAGTAGTAGTAGTAGTAGTAGTAGTAGTAGTAGTAGTAGTAGTAGTAGTAGTAGTAGTAGTAGTAGTAGTAGTAGTAGTAGTAGTAGTAGTAGTAGTAGTAGTAGTAGTAGTAGTAGTAGTAGTAGTAGTAGTAGTAGTAGTAGTAGTAGTAGTAGTAGTAGAACAATTAACTTGCACATGAGTAAAGGATATAAAAGCTATTACTTGGGAAACAAAAATTGGTTAGACAAATATTTCTATTGGAGGCTGGATAGAGGTCTGTTTCAATGTGCATTCTCTGTAATGTGCTTGTGTAGTATAACAGGAGAGACTTTGTGATGGCAGGATTAACTGTTTTCAGGATTCTTGCTAAGACTTCAGAGATGGTGAAGCTGCCTTTGTTTTGTTTAATTGTATTAGAAACAGCTATTAGTGAAGTTTCTAATACAATTAAACAAAACAAAGGCAGCTTCAACATCTCTAAAGTCTTAGCAGGAATCCTCCTGAAAACAGTAAACCTTGTCATCACATAGTCTCTCCTGTTAATATTACACAAGCACATTACAGAGAATGAACATTGAAACAGGTATTCTCTAATCCAACCTCTAATGGAAATATTTGTCTAACCAATTTTTATGTTTCCCAAGTAATAGCTTTTATATCCTTTAACTCATGTGCAAGTTAACTGTTCTAACATATTGTTGTGTTATTATTATTATTATTTACTACTACTACTACACTACTACTACTATACTACTACTACTACACTACTACTACTACTACTACTATACTACTACTACTACACTACTACTATACTACTACTACTACTACTACTACACTACTACTACTACTACACTACTACTACTACTACACTACTACTACTACCACACTACTACTACTACTACACTATTACTACTACACTACTACTACTACTATACTACTACTACTACTATACTAAACTGTAGTGTAAAGCACCCTTCTGGCAAGACAGTGATGGAGTGAATGATGGTGAAAGTTTTTCTTTTTCGGGCCACCCTGCCTTGGTGGGAATCGGCCAGTGTGATAATAAAAAAAAAAATATAAAAATACTACTATACTACTACTACTACTACTACTACACCTCACTCTGAGCCTATATATACCCTCTGTGTCCATGTACTGTTTGTAATGGCTTGACAAAGCTCCTGGAGAATGAAACGTTGCCACAATAAAATGTCACATTAGTTGCCCTTGTATCCTTTTACTTTACAAGGCTGTTGTTGTAATAAAGTTGGTAGAATTACCGACAATATTTAAAGTAAAAGGACACAAGTGCAACTAATGTGACATTTTATTGTGGCAATGTTTCGCTCTCCAGGAGCTTTATCAAGCCATTACAAACAATACAAGGACACAGAGGGTATATATAGGCTCAGAGTGAGGTGCAATACTAGTGGTAGTAGTAGTAGTAGTAGTAGTAGTGACAAAAGTTGTAGTGGTAGTAGTAATACAATATGGTAGAGCAATTAATTCGTACATGAGTAAAAGGATATGAAAGCTATTACTTGGGTAAGATAAAATTAGGTTGGATAAATATAGACTGGATAGAGGCAGCCTGTTTCAGTGTTCACTCTGTAATGTGCTTTGTGTAGTATAACAGGAGAGACTATGTGATGGCAGGGTTTACTGTTTTCAGGAGGATTCTTGCTAAAGTAAAGTCAATCAGGACCTTAATCTTCCTCTACCTCCTGGAGATTTTGTTGACTTGATTGAACTCTGTTAATTTCAACTGTTTTTCTTTTAATAACAAGCTCTACAAACAAACCTACGGCATGGGAATGGGGTCCCCCATCAGTGCCGTCCTAACCAACTTATACATGGAACACCTAGAGTCCAAACACTTCGCCAACATCATCCCTTCAAGCGTCACTTGGTTACGTTACGTGGACGACGTCCTCGTAATAACTCCCAAACGTTTTGACGTAGGGAATCTTCAGGCAAGGCTCAACGCAGTTGAACCGGCGATCCAGTTTACACTAGAAGAAGAGTCCAATGACAAGCTGCCTTTCCTCGACGTCCTCATTCACAAAGTAGACAACAACCTAAGATTTCAAGTTTATCAGAAACCTACCAATAAAAACGATCTCACACACTTCTATTCCAGTCAAGATACCAAGACCAAAAGAGGCATCATCATCGGGTTTTTCCGAAGAGCATACCGAATTTGTAGTCCTGAGTTTCTTGACGAGGAATGTTCATACATTCACCAAACATTCACTGAGTTACATTTTCCTCCCTTTTTCATCAAAGACTGCAAGAAAAGAGCTCTTCAGATCATTAATTCTCCACGCACCAACACCACTCCCAACAAAGTTATAATTCTTCCCAACAGCCAGGTTGCACTGAACGTTCCTAGAGTACTTTCACAAGCCAACACCAGAGTTGCCATCACTTCTAGCACTTCAATAAAGGATCTAACCAGGACAAAATCAAAGCACCACGAACCAGCCAACGCAGGAGTTTACACTATACCCTGTGGAGGCTGTGACAAGATTTACGTGGGTGAAACAGCAAGAAACCTCGACACCCGCCTCAATGAACACATTTACGCACGTAGGAACGATAACTTGAACGCCTGTGTACAACACCAAAATTCTACCAATCATCTCATGAAATTCAGGGACGCCCAATTAGTGATCAAAGAAACTAACTTCCATAGACGCAAGTGCCTCGAATCAGCACTGATCGCTGTTTCGAATACAATTAAACAAAACAATGGCAGCTTCACCATCTCTCAAGTCTTAGCAAGAATCCTCCTGAAAACAGTAAACCCTGCCATCACATAGTCTCTCCTGTTATACTACACAAAGCACATTACAGAGTGAACACTGAAACAGGCTGCCTCTATCCAGTCTATATTTGTCCAACCTAATTTTATCTTACCCAAGTAATAGCTTTTATATCCTTTTACTCATGTACGAATTAATTGCTCTACCATATTGTATTACTACTACCACTACAACTTTTGTCACTACTACTACTACTACTACCACTAGTATTGCACCTCACCCTGAGCCTATATATACCCTCTGTGTCCATGTATTGTTTGTAATGGCTTGATAAAGCTCCTGGAGAGCGAAACGTTGCCACAATAAAATGTCACATTAGTTGCACTTGTGTCCTTTTACTTTACAAGGCTGTTGTTGATGAATGTAAGACAGGGAGGAGGAGAGTGGAAAGAGAGGTTATTGTTTAGAAGGGAAATCCCCCTCCATAAGGACTCTAGGTCACTTCAGGGGTCACTTCCCTAGCTTAAATATAGATTTACATGCAGAAAAGAATACCAAATAAATGTAAAGCACTAATAAAATGTAAATGAACATTGGTAATAGGGGTAGTTGATGAGTGGAATGGTCTGCCTAGCAGGGTGATCGAAGCTTTTAGCTTCGATCACTGGGTAGTTTCAAATTTAAGTTGGATAAATACATGAGTGAGAGGGGTTGGTTTGAATCAGGCTTGCACATGAGTAAATAGGTTTATCAAAGCTTATTGCTTGGGTTGCAGTTATGCTGTCAGTGGGTTGGATTTGTGAAGGACTTGCCTAGTATGGGCCAACAGGCCTATTGCAGTGTTCCTCCTTTATTATGTTCTAAAAGCTATGACTTGGGTAGTTTCAAATTTAGGTTAGATAAAAACATGAGTGAGAGGAGTTGGATTTGAGTCAGACTTGCACCTGAGCTTTTTACTTGGGTAGCATTTGTTCTGTTAGTGGGTTGGATTTGTGAAGGACCTGCCTAGTATGGGCCACCAGGCCTGTTGCGATGTTCCTCCTTTCTTAAGTTCTTATGTTCTTATTTAACATCACACTTAGCTTTATTGAAGACTTGTTTGTGTGAGGGAGGGATGGCAAGTTTATTGTTGGAGAATGACACTAATATCAACTCCACGGCTTATTTATCTATCACAATTCAACTAATATGACATAATAAACAATACTAATAACATAGAAACATGGAATATATACTCTAGAATGAATAAAATAAGTCATTATGTTTGCCACAAGGTGTTGTGTTGTTGTTGGGTGTATAAGGGCCACTGAGAGTAAGCCGTCCATAATGGTGGTGAAGTAGCACCTGAGGTGGCGGTGTTTTCTGTAGCCCTATATAACTCCAACAACATTGGAGGTGTTAGTAGTATCGTTGAATCGCTGAAGAAGGCACCCTCTACTACCATCACAACCACTACCACTGTCTACCACCATCACTACCACCTTCTACCACTATTGCAACTGCTACCACCATCACTACCACCTTCTACCACTATTAAAACTGCTACCATCATCACTACCACCTTCTACCACTATTAAAACTGCTACCACCATCACTACCACCCTATACCACTATCACGACTGCTTCCACTCTACCACCACCACCTTCATATTTTTCTACAAACTTTTTCTTAAATTATGATAGGGAAGCTGTGATTTCGTGTATAGGGAAAGGAGGAATAACATCTTGTAGGAGTGAGGAAAAGCCAGTTGTGAGTGTGGGAAAAGTTTGTGAGGCAGTAGGTAAAATGAAAGGGGGTAAGGCAGCCGGGATTGATGGGATAAAGATAGAAATGTTAAAAGCAGGTGGGGATATACTTTTGGAGTGGTTGGTGCAATTATTTAATAAATGTATGGAAGAGGGTAAGGTACCTAGGGATTGGCAGAGAGCATGCATAGTTCCTTTGTATAAAGGCAAAGGGGACAAAAGAGAGTGCAAAAATTATAGGGGGATAAGTCTGTTGAGTATACCTGGTAAAGTGTATGGTAGAGTTATTATTGAAAGAATTAAGAGTAAGACGGAGAAAAGGATAGCAGATGAACAAGGAGGCTTTAGGAAAGGTAGGGAGTGTGTGGACCAGGTGTTTACAGTGAAACATATAAGTGAACAGTATTTAGATAAGGCTAAAGAGGTCTTTGTGGCATTTATGAATTTGGAAAAGGCATATGACAGGGTGGATAGGGGGGCAATGTGGCAGATGTTGCAGGTGTATGGTGTAGGAGGGAGGTTACTGAAAGCAGTGAAGAGTTTTTACGAGGATAGTGAGGCTCAAGTTAGAGTATGTAGGAAAGAGGGAAATTATTTCCCAGTAAAAGTAGGCCTTAGACAAGGATGTGTGATGTCACCGTGGTTGTATAATATATTTATAGATGGGGTTGTAAGAGAAGTAAATGCGAGGGTCTTGGCAAGAGGCGTGGAGTTAAAAGATAAAGAATCACACATAAAGTGGGAGTTGTCACAGTTGCTCTTTGCTGATGACACTGTGCTCTTGGGAGATTCTGAAGAGAAGTTGCAGAGATTGGTGGATGAATTTGGTAGGGTGTGCAAAAGAAGAAAATTAAAAGTGAATACAGGAAAGAGTAAGGTTATGAGGATAACAAAAAGATTAGGTGATGAAAGATTGGATATCAGATTGGAGGGAGAGAGTATGGAGGAGGTGAATGTATTCAGATATTTGGGAGTGGACGTGTCAGCGGATGGGTCTATGAAAGATGAGGTGAATCATAGAATTGATGAGGGGAAAAGGGTGAGTGGTGCACTTTGGAGTCTGTGGAGACAAAGAACTTTGTCCTTCGAGGCAAAGAGGGGAATGTATGAGAGTATAGTTTTACCAATGCTCTTATATGGGTGTGAAGCATGGGTGATGAATGTTGCAGATAGGAGAAGGCTGGAGGCAGTGGAGATGTCATGTCTGAGGGCAATGTGTGGTGTGAATATAATGCAGAGAATTCGTAGTTTGGAAGTTAGGAGGAGGTGCGGGATTACCAAAACTGTTTTCCAGAGGGTTGAGGAAGGGTTGTTGAGGTGTTTCGGACATGTAGAGAGAATGGAGCGAAACAGAGTGACTTCAAGAGTGTATCAGTCTGTAGTGGAAGGAAGGCGGGGTAGGGGTCGGCCTAGGAAAGGTTGGAGGGAGGGGGTGAAGGAGGTTTTGTGTGCGAGGGGCTTGGACTTCCAGCAGGCATGTGTGAGCGTGTTTGATAGGAGTGAATGGAGACAAATGGTTTTTAATACTTGACGTGCTGTTGGAGTGTGAGCAGAGTAACATTTATGAAGGGGTTCAGGGAAACCGGCAGGCCGGACTTGAGTCCTGGAGATGGGAAGTACAGTGCCTGCACTCTGAAGGAGGGGTGTTAATGTTGCAGTTTAAAAACTGTAGTGTAAAGCACCCTTCTGGCAAGACAGTGATGGAGTGAATGATAGTGAAAGTTTTTCTTTTTCAGGCCACCCTGCCTTGGTGGGAATCGGCCAGTGTGATAATAATAAAAAAATTCTCACATTCTTTACCAAAGGGCTGGCACTAGAAGGTGTCTTTGGAGCCATGGTGACTTATTTAGCAGTTTCAAGCACTAAAATAAATGGAATATTATGAAATGTATCATATGAACTCGTGGGATCATCCTCACTCACTGATAAACAATGGCACACTGGCTGGGGAGTGTGAGGCGGCTCAAGGCTATGTGTACACGTCCCAGACGAACGACTATTTGCGAGTCAAACGACAATTCACAAGCCAATGTTTTGATGAAAATAACGTTACGATTTTCGAAAATTACAACTATCGATCCTTACGATTATCGTGGGACCACTGTAATTCAGAATGCTGCCGCTAGTTGGCAAAGCTGAAGCCAAAACATCCGGCAAGCAGTACACATGTTTACATTGCCATGGGAGTAGCTCACTAGTGCTTGCTTGCATTTTTTTACAGTCATTTGGCCAAATTTCTTTTTTCTAACCATGGGTTCTAAGAAAACAAGTGCAAAGGACAGTTGCTGAGAAGAAAAAGACAATGATTTACATGGACTTAGCCAGGCAATACCAGCTTAGTGCATCTACAATATGTAGATACTAAAGCTGTATCAGTTATGTTCAGTGATTAAACAAAACAATGTTGTTGTTGTTAGAGGTTTACAGGGCCACTGACAACATATGCAACACCTTCAACATCCCCCACCCTCAACCTCCCCCACCATCTCTGCTCCAAGTGTTTAAGTACATATACACTTTATATAAACAGTTTAATATTTCTTTACATTCTGTAGTGTATTATGATTTATTATGTTTTTATAAATGATATTTCTTATTTATAAATACATGGTTTCAGTGTTTTCCTCAGAAAACTAGTGATCTACTGCAGTTAGCCTCAAAAACACTCTATTTTCTCTTAAGATAAGAACATGGGAAGATACTATAGTCAAAGTGGAACAGGAAATTGCATACGCTTCCCCCACTGCCTCTGCCACCATATTATGGCCTATTTTATTCATCCTAGAGTACAGTAGACCCCCGGTATACGATATTAATCCGTTCCTGAAAGCTCATCGTATGCCAAAATTATCGGAAGGCAAATTAGTTTTCCCCATAAGAAATAATGGAAATCAAATTAATCCGTGCAAGACACCCAAAAGTACTATGAAAAAAAAGTTTTACCACATGAAATATTAAGTTTAATGCACACAAACTGAAGAAGACATGCACAGTTAGTAGTACTCTACTAACAATAGAATACATGACACTTACCTTTAATGAAGATCTGGTGATGATTGATGGGATGGGAGGAGGGGAGTGTCGAAGTTGTTAATGTTTAGAAGGGGAATCCCCTTCCATTAGGACTTGAGGTAGCAAGTCCTTTTCTGGGGTTACTTCCCTTCTTTTAATGCCACTAGGACCAGCTTGAGAGTCACTGGACCTCTGTCGCACAACAAATCTGTCCATAGAGCCCTGTACCTCCCGTTTCTTTAAGATTTGTCTAAAATGGGCCACAACACTGTCATTGTAATAGTCACCAGCACGGCTTGCAATAGCTGTGTTAGGGTGATTTTCATCCATAAAGGTTTGCAGTTCAGCCCACTTTGCACACATTTCCTTAATTTTTGAAGTAGGCACAATGGATTCCACAACTGGCACAAGGTTCTCAGGGTTAGCCCCAAACCCTTCAAAATCTTTCTTAATTTCCATACTAATTCTCACCCTTTTTACCACAGGGTTGGCACTAGAAGCTTTCTTGGGGCCCATGGTGACTTATTTTGCAGAAACAAGCACGAAAAACACTGAGATAATATGGAATGTACCGAATGTATGCTTAGATGCAAGCACACTGGCTGGCTTGTAAACACTGGCGCGCATGGGGCAGTTCAAGCCTCACGTGGGTGCGTCCCGGACGAATCGCGTGTGGCGGGTTTTTTAACGAGTGGCGAGGCAAAATTTTTGTGTTAAAATGTATCATATACCAGATTTAACGTATACCGATGCCATCGTATGCCGGGGGTCCACTGTACATATCATGTTTCTGTGTTAATTATACATGTATTGCTTATTATGTCATATTAGATGAATTGCGATAGATAAATAAGCCATACAGTTGATAACAGCATCATATTCAAGTATATTCTTGCCTCCAGAGTGCAGGAACGGATTAATGCCTATTCAATTAATTTAAATGAGGAAAATTGATCTGATATACGAGCAAATTGAGTTACGAGCTTGGTCACGGAATGGATTAAACTCATAAGTCAAGGTTCCATTGTATTAGACAAGAGATAGCCAGTGGCCATAATGAAGCCCACTTTATGCACATAAGAATGAGGTACATACGAGTGTGTGTGTGTGTGTGTGTGTGTGTGTGTGATGACTGACTCATTTACTGACTGATTTACTGATTGACTTACCGACTGACTTACTGATTTACTGACTTTTACTGACTTACTGATGGCTGATTTACTGACTTACTGACTGATTTACTGACTTACTGACTTGACTGTTTTACAGTTAGACTTTTTCATTGAAGAGGACCCTGAAATGGTGTCTAGAGCAGCTGATGCCTTACCATCAGTAGTATAATGTACTGCAGGGTAAAACAGAACAGAAATCCATTACAGAATTTATGCACACTCCAGTACAACCATCAACTTCAGTACCAGAACCTCTACCATCCACCTCAGCCCAGTAGGACCACAACATAACTCTACACTCTCTTCACAATCATCCACAAACACCAGCATCCACAATTTAATGTAAGAGATACTATTATTTCTGTTGCAGTTGTAATCTTAAGCAGTAAAAACAACATAACACATCACAACAATGAACTATAATTACATATTCACTTTTATCTTTGTAAGATGTGGAGGCCTAAAAAAAAAGTTGTTTGGCTTTTTTGGGGCTCCCAGAAATGTAACCCTATTTTTCCCCATAAGTTCTTCAGTTCATCTAACACGGTTTTACCTAACACGACGTTTTTCAGGAAGATAACTGCCATGTTAAATGAAAGTCTACTGTAACTGAAAACCGTTGCATTAGCAAAACGCTGTAAAGCAAAGTGCTGTAAAACAGGGCCCTCCTGTATACATAGTATGCATGCACTGTATTTATCATTCTGACTTTCTTGTATATTAAGTTTGGACTAGACTGGTTCCAAAAGCATCTTATTTAAATGCAAAAAAAAAAAAAAAATTAAATACAGCACACATTAATATTTAAGTCAAAAATAATCTAATATTTTTTCTTTCAAACTAAACCCTCAAAACTTGTTGTCATTTATATGGCAACCTCATATAAATTATTCTCTGATATTTTATTGTCGTCATGTTAAAAAATCTGAACTAATACTTTGTACTACCACATCTGATAAAGAATTCCTCTACAGAGAACAAAACAAAAGCATCTAATAGGTGGCAATGTGTGTTTATCATGGAAACAAAATCTACATGACAATAGTATTGAAATATTGAAGACAGGGTACCATGAACTAGTTACTGAGATGTAGAACATTACCTATGATATTAGGCAAAAAGAACACAACAGAAGAAATCAAGACTTAGAGGAATCAGGATCATAACACACAAGATATTTGAAGCAATTAACAAATTTGAAAAAGGTACTATTTGAAAGGGGTACAAGTGAGGAACACATAAATGTAAACTAAACATCTGAATGAACCAGACTTACAAGGAGGAGGATCTTATGCAGAAGGATTTTAAGCAAGTGGCCAGCACACTAGGACACAACAACAGAAGCAAATTCCTTACAAGACTCAAAAGGAGATGACAACAAAATCCACATGGTAGGGAATGTTTCACACTAGGAACCAGTAACTAGAGTTTAATCTTCACAAATATACACACTAGTCAAGTTAGGTACCTTTGATATACCTTTGAAGAGTTTCAAAAGTTTGTCTACTCTCTGAGCCCAGCCATGGGCCAGGCTCGTCTGGTGCTTGCCTGGTCAACCAGGCTGTTGCTGCTGCAGGCCTGCTGCCCCACATATCCATCACAGCCTGATTGATTTGGCACCTAGTGAAAATACTTGTCCAGTTTCCTCTTGAAGGCTTCTACACTTGTTCCAGCCATGTTTCTGATATCTTCTGGTAAGATGTTGAATAGCCTGGGACCCCGGATGTTGATACAGTGTTCCCTTATTGTCCCCACTGCATCCCTGCTCCTCACTGGATTTATTTTACACTTCCTCCCATCTCTCTCACTCCAGTATGTTGTTATGTCAGTGTGCAGATCTGGGACCAGGCCCTCAAGTATTTTCCAGGTATATATTAACATGCTTTACATATTAGGTGCTTTACAGGCTCAATGTGAGCAGTAAATGATCTCTATTTGTTCCAGCTCCAATATTTCACCTGCTTTGAATGGGGCTGTCAGCACTGAGCAATATTCTAAGTGAGGGTGCACTAGCGATTTGAAGAGTGTCACCATCGGCATAGTTTCCCTTGTTTTGAAAGTTCTCAATCCCCCCCCCCCCCCGGCCATCTTCCTGGCTGTCGTGATCTTTGTCTTGTTATGGTCTTTAAAAGAAAGGTCCGCTGACATAATTATTCCCAGGTCTTTTACGTGTTCCTTACATTCTATTTGGTGGCCCTCTTGAGTTTTGTATATAGTGTTCCTTTTGAGTTCTTCATTCTTTCCATACCTAAGCAGCTGGAACTTATCACCATTGAACATCATGTTGTTCTCCACTGCCCACTAGAAAACCCTGTTTATGTCTTCCTGTACTTTTTCAGTGTCCTCTACAGTACTGACTTTCATGCTTATTTTAGTGTCATCTGCAAATGATGATACAAAAGTGTGCCGGGTGTTTTTGTCTATGTCTGCTATGAGAATGAGAAACAGCAGAGGTGCCAGGACAGTGCCTTGGCATTGAGCTTTTGACCTCACTGATGCTGGATCTTGCCCTGTTCACTACTACTTTTTGTGTTTTGTGTTAGGAAGCCGAAAATCCATCTGCCTACCTTCCCCGTAATGCCATGGCCTTCATTTTGTGCGCTATCACTCCATGATCGCATTTGTCAAACACCTTTGCAAAATCTGTGTAAATCACATCTGCATTTTGGTCATCTTCCAATGCCTCCATAATTCTGTCATAATGGTTCGGCAGCTGTGACAGGCATGATCGTCTTGCTCTAAAACCATGCTGCTTCGGGTTATGTTGGTTGTGCTGCTCCATGAAATTTGTAATCTGTTGTCTCATCACTCTTTCAAGAATTTTTATGATGTGCGAAGTTAGGGCTACTGGTCGGTAATTTTTAGGTAGTGCTCTGCTACATTCCTTATGCAAAGGAGCTATGTCTGCACTCTAGATCTAGGCTTTTTCTCCAAAGAATTCTGAGGGCTTGTGCTAGTGGTACTTTGCACTTCTTTATAAACTACAGTGGACCCTCCCTTTTCATTGGGCTCTGTTTTCGCCCATTTCAGTTATTGCCGATTTTTTCTGTATAATTATTGGCTCAGTATTCGTTGCTCTCCTCCATTCTCGTCGGTGGTACGGTACATGTCTGAGTGTGCCGTGCACACAACCTCCCAAACCCGCATTCCGAGGAGGCAGTGTCGCTTTGTTTATGGTTGAGCAAACATTACCCCTGTGAGCTCATAGGGATTATTTCGTAATAATTCATTGTTTCTTGCACTTGTTTATTCTGTGTGACTGCTAAATAAGCCACCATGAGCCCAAACAAAGCTGCTAGTGCCAGTCCTTTGGTAAAGAAGGTGAGAATCATGATAGAATTAAAGAAAGAAATCATTGAAAAATATGAACATGACTTACATGTGATCGACATTGTCAGGATGTACAGCAAGCCTGTATCAACCATCAGTTCCATCGTAGCGAAGAAAAGCAAAATCAAGGAAGCTGATGTTGCGAAAGGGGTAAAAGTGATAACAAAACAGAGATCACAAACACTGGAAGATGTTGAGAAATTGTTGTTGGTGTGGATCAACGAGAAACAATTAATGGGAGATAGTACTGTGCAGTTGATAATTTGCAAAAAGGCAAGGCATGCCGATCTCGTAAAGAAAATGCCTCGAACAAGTGCTGATGTTAGTGAATTTAAGGTCAGCAAAGGCCAATTCGAGAAATTCAAGAAGCATGGTGGCATACACAGTGTCGTAAGGCATAGTGAGCCAGCAAGTTCAGATAAACATGTGGCTGAAAAATTTGTGCATGAATTCAAAGAGTACATAGAGGCTGAAAGATTTGTCCCCCAACAAGTGTTCAATTGTGACAAAACAGGCCTCTTTTGGAAGAAAATGCCAAAGAGGATATACATCACACAGGAGGAACAGGCACTGCCAGGACACAAGCCCATGAAAGACAGGCTGACTCTCTTGTTCTGTGGTAATGCTAGTGGGCATTTAAAAGTGAAGCTTTTACTGGTGTATCAATCTGAAAATCCCAGTGTTCAAGAAACAGTGTCGCCAAGAGTAAACTGTGTGTAATGTGGAAGGCTAACAGTACGGCATGGGTCACAAGGGAAATTTTCACTGACTGGTTGAATGACGTGTTTGGACCGAGTGTGAAGAAATACCTCCTGGAAAATAAATTGCCACTCAAGTGCCTCCTGGTAATGGACAATGCTCCTGCTCATCCTCCAAACCTCAATGGCCAAATGGTGGAGGAGTTTAATTTCATCACAGTGAAGTTCTGGCCCCCAAATACCACTCCTCTCACCCAGCCCATAGACCAGCAGATCATTTCAAACTTCAAAAGACACTACACCAAAGCAATGTCTCAAAAGTGCTTTGATATGACCTCAGACACTCAACTGACCCTAAGAGAGTTCTGGAAAGATCACTTCAACATCCTCAACTGCATAAGCCTTATAGATAAGGCTTGGCAGGGAGTGATTTCCAGGACGATGAACTCTGCTTGGAGAAAATTGTGCCAGAATGTGTCCAAGAGAGGGATTTTGAAGGGTTTGGGGCTGACCCTATCAACCTTACACCTATTGTAGAATGTATTGTGGCATTGGGGAACTCATTGTGGTTGGATGTGAGTGGCCAGGATATGGAAGAGTTGGTGGAGGACCACAGTGAAGAGCAAAACACTGAAGAGCTGCAAGAGTTTCATCTGCAACAGCAACAGAGCACAGCTGAGGAAAATGCTTCAGAGGAGGAGGAAGAGAGAGAGAAGAAAGTGCCTTCTTCAGAGATTAAGGAGATTTGTGTAATGTGGAAAAGGGTGCAAACATTTGTGGAGGAGCATCAGCCTAACAAAGCTGTTGCAAGTCGTGTTGGCAACATGTACAATGACAATGCCATGTCCCATTTTAGGCAAGTTTTAAGGAGACACCAGAAACAGAGCTCTCTGGAACAATTTTTTGTGCGACAGGGGTCCAGTGACTCAAGCTGGCCCTGGTGCCATTAAAAAACAAAGGACTTGTTACCTAAAAGTCTTTATGGAAGGGGATTCCCCTTCCAATCAATAGTGACTTCTCCTTCCTCTCCCCTCCTCCCTGTCTACCATACACCAAGAGTCTTCAATAAAGGTAAGTGTCGTGTTATTTTGTTTTATACTTGATTTCTCATTCTTTTATGTATGTAAATCTATATTTAACTCTTTCAGGGTTTCCGACATACTAGTACGGCTTACGCACCAGGGTTATTGACGTACTAGCATGCCTAAATTCTAGCGCCTTCAAATCTAGCGAGAGAAAGCTGGTAGGCCTACATATGAAAGAATGGGTCTATGTGGTCAGTGTGCACAGTATAAAAAAAAATCCTGCAGCACACAGTGCATAATGTGAAACAAAAAACTTTCACCGTGTTTTTGGTTTAAAACAGCGACTTTGCGCTGTATTTTCGTATGGTATTTATGGTTGTATTCCAGTTTTCCTGGTCTCATTTTATAGAATGGAAGACATATTACAGACACTGAGATGATTTTGATTCGTTTCACAATGAAAAGTACCTTGAAATTGAGCTCAAAGTAGCAGAAATGTTCGATTTTTGCCAAAGTTCAAAAGTAAACAAATCATGCCATGTGCCCAATACACATCAACTAGTGAGTCTAATATTCTTTCACAAGTGCACTGATATTATTTATACCATTTCTACACTAATGTAGTAGTCTGCATAACAGTAAATCTTCTATTTTTTGTGAGAATAAAAATTCAAAGTGGAAAGCAAATGAAATGTAAGAGGGGCGTGGGGACGTGACTAATGAACAGAGGAAATGTTATTTTAGTGCCAGGAATGTCTGTCTTGTTTATTCTGGACCCTATTTGGAAACTGGCATCTTTTGAAATTTGTGTGAAATTGGCAAAATTGCTAATTTCTGACCACTTTATTGGATAATTGAAAACAGTAAATGGGTGGTTTCTTGTACTCATTCGATAGAAAAAATGGAGTTCTAGTGAAATAGTTATGATGTCTGTCAACTAGTACACTGGAATTGGCTGAAAATAGGGCTCAAAGTCAGCGAAATCGCCGATGCGTAAACATCGTCAAGACCACTAACTTCGCGAGAGCATAATTCCCTAAGTTTTCCATCAAATTTCATACTTTTGGTGTCATTATGATCGAAAAATTTTCGACCCTGAGAACAAGTTTAGGAGAGGGCCTCTCGACCCTGAAAGGGTTAATGTATAAAAAATATTTTTTTGTTAATACTTCTGGGTGGCTGGAACAAATTAATTAGATTTACATTATTTCTTATGGGAAAATGGTTTCAGTTTTAGTCGATTTCACATTTCGTCAGACTCTCTGGAACGAATTAAGACGAAAAGAGAAGGTCCACTGTAGTTATGAAAAGAGAAGGTCCACTGTAGTTAACAAAAATAGTATACATTACTTAAGCAAAACCAATTAACTAGTTTAAATCCTGTCATATATAAAATGGAAAAAAGTAAATGTTAAAAGAAATATAGGAAAAAAGGGAAGAATGTGGGAGGAGAGAAGCAAGAATGTGGGAGGAGAAAAGTAAGAATATGGGAAGGAGAGAAGCAATAATATGGGGAGGAGGGAAGTAAGAATGTAGGAGAGAAGCAAGAATGTGAGGAAGAAGGAAGCATGAATGTGAGAGGTGGAAAGAAAGAGGTGGAAGGGGGGAAGCAAGGAAAGAGAAAGAAAGAATGAGGGAAGGAGAGAGAGAAAAAAAGAGGGAAAGAACAGAAGGGAAAGTAAAGAGGAAAAAAAGGAATGAAGGAAACAAGGAAGGAGGGAAGCAATGAGGGAAATACGGAAGGAAACAGGGAAGGAGGGAAACAAGGAAGGAGGGAAACAAGCAAGGAGGGAAGCAAGCAAGGAGGGAAACAAGGAAGAAGGAAAGCAAGGAAGGAGGGAAATGAGGATGGAGGGTAACAAGGAAGGAGGGAAGCAAGGAAGGAGGGAAATAAGGAAGGAGGGAAACAAGGAAGGGGGGAAACAAAGGAGGAAAACCAGGAAGGCAGGAAGCAAGCAAAGAGAGAAACAAACAAGGAGGGAAGAAGGGAAACAAAGAACGAGGGAAGCAAGAGTATGGAGAAGTCATTAAGAGTTTCACAAAACACTGAAGATACTTACTGACATCACTAATGTTGAGAGCCAGCTGGTTGTTACTGCGCTGGGCTACAAACATTGGATCAGCCATGCCTCCAACACCTGCCACACACAAATGAAAAACGAAAGTTAGGCACAAAAAAAGCCAAAATCCCAAATACATAATCTTCACCATTAATAATTAATAATAACATCTTTATTTCTACAGGTACATGTACAAGGTATACAGGCCTAGCTGACATCAATGACATACTACTATACAGAAAGCCCCTTGTTATACCTGGAGAGGGTTTCAGGAGTCAATGCCCCTGCAGCCTGGTCTGTGACCATGCCTTGTCTGCAGAACATTTTGGGCAAATTAGGTCAATTTTGTCTCAGGATGTGACCCACACCAGTCCACTTACTCCCAGGTACCCATTTTACATTAATGGGTGAGCAGGGACAGCAGGTGTCTTATGGAAACACATCCTAATGTTTTCCAGCCGTACCAGAGGATTGATTCCAGGACCTCAGTGTGTGAGCTGACTGCACTAGCAATCGAGCTACGGGACACCTTAACAACAAATTTTAATTTTCATTCAATTACTTTGTTTGAAACAGTTAAATAATATTAACAACTGCCTAGTCTTGCCCATCTCAATAATTAAAAAAATAACTGCATATGCAAATGGCTTAGAATTATAAATGCATGACTGCTACTACCATCTATAACTAAGCCAACAAAAATCTCCAAGACAAGTGCCTCATTATTTGAGGACGTCTGGACCAATCCTACATTCCTACTAAAAGCTGGGATAATCACAAATAACACCACTGACCACTACCCTACCTTCCTCATAACCAACTTGTGTAAATTGCCTCAAGACACTAGAAAGATCTCATTTTGACTACGTGACGAGTCATCAGTAAATAACTTTTTCAGCAGTGACACTGACTAGCACAGAGAGCTAGGCAACAATCATGATACTGATGAATGTGTCAAAATTTTTCTTCATAAAACCCAAAACCTCTATAACAGGCATTGTCCAATTAAAATTAAGTAAATCACAGCTAAGAGACTAAACAGCCCATAGCTTACAAACAATATCCTCAAATCCATTGATAAAAAACACCAATATTAAAAACAGTCCAAACTGGGTTTAATAACAAAACAGACAAAACAACACACAACTTGACTCACGAAATCGTAATGACACAATTGCAAACAAATCATACCACGGCTTTGAGGGGACTTGAGCTAGAGTTCGTCACGGTCACGCTAGCTGGAGATTTGTCTGTAAAAACTTGCATTTGTGGTCACAGTGGTGCCTATGCTAACCTTCCTATGGTGAAGAAATATACCTAGTTGGATAAATCTTATTGTGGCTAGCTGGCCCAGTGCTAACACGACGGTCTGGAGTTTTGAGACTCTCTGATCGCAGGATCTATCCCCACCCGTAGTATGTTTTTTTTTTTAAACAATACACATCAAGTTACTAACCTAATATGGAAGTCTTAACAACTGTATTGTGCAAGAAGACTTAATGAAATAAAAGGGGATATGAAAAAAGACCTGGAAAACCCTCTCTGAAATCCGGGGCTCTAGAGAACTGTCCAGCAACAGAGATATAAACTTAGCTAAACCAGATAAACCAGACATCCAGCCTGCAGACAATGCCAACAAACTTAATATCCTCTTCTATACTATAGGATCAAAACTAGCAAGCAAAATCCCAACCTCAAATACACAGGCAAAAGACTACCTCACTGGAAATTACCCAAATACCTATATCTAGCTGCTACTAATCCTACCAGTCTCACTGATCATAAAGTCACTTAAAAACAAGAAAAATACCTAAATAACTTGCTACCACTCATGTACAAAAAAAAGAAGCACATGTGCTGTCTCCCATTATTGCAACTAACAGATCAATGGAATCTTCAACTTTCCCTTCCATACTTAAGATAGCAAGGGTTACCCCAATTCACAAAGGAGGTAATCCAATTGAAATGAATTATAGGCCTACATCAAGCTTGCCCTTATTATCAAAAATCTCTGAAAAAATAATTCATAAGCGAGTTTACTCCTACCTAATAACTCACAACATACTTAACCCCTGCCAGCTTGGGTATAGGCCAAAAAAAAAGTACAAATGATGCAATTATACAAATGCTTGAACTGCTATATGCAGCTCTTGAAAAAAAAAAAATTAATACTCTCTGGGGATCTTCACAGACCTGCAAAAAGCATTCGATACAGTGAACCACAATATCTTGCTCCTTAAACTAGAACATTATGGGGTCAGAGGACATACCTTTCAATACCTAAAATCATAGCAATAGACACCAGTACATCTCCACAAACGGTGTAACCTTGTCTACCCAGCCTGTAGCTGTTGGAGTGCCACAGGGCAGTGTCCTTGGCCCTAAGCTCTTTCTTATTTACATCAATGATCTGTTTGCAGATGACACTAATTATGTCTTCTCCCACACAAACCCAACTATGCTTAGTGACACTGTTAACAATAAGCTACTAAAAATATTTAAGTGGATGATGACCAACAAACTCACTCTTAATACAGACAATGTCTATTACATGCTGTTAGGAAACAGAGCCTTAAATACAGTGGAACCCCGAGTTTTGTCCTTAATCTGTTCCAGGAGCATGGACTGAAGTCGAAACATCCTAAAGCCGAAGCAATATTTCCCATAAGAATTAATGTAAATACAATTAATCCGTTCCAGGGAGTTGGGAATCCCACTCCATAAGGACTTCAGGTATCAAAGCCCTCTCTAGTGTTATTTCCCTTCTTTGTCTTTTGCTGCTACAGTATATTTATTACTTACCTTAAAATATTTGTAGTCTTAATGTAGGGCGAGAGGTGAGTAGTATTTATTTGTAGAAATTCAGTGTAGGTAGCCTGTTGATGTAGGTGCACGTATGTAGCCCCCCTGGGCTACACTTCACAGCCATATTATTACACTACACAGCCATATTATTACATCAATATACCATGTTCACTCTGTTTAATCATTTCTAACAACTACCTTTAGATGCCATCATAAACAAAGGGAGAAATAATGAATAATTCATGCCGAGAATTGTAAACAAACAAGTACGAAGGGCGGTTACTGCACCAGACGCCAGACTCAGTTTTCTCTAATGCTGCATCAGAGAAAACGTAATGCTTACCTTTCACCCTCCTCCCTCGATTCGCCGGTGCTCACCACTCAATAACATATAAACATTGCATATTTATATGCTATGTAATGTGTTTCTTATATAATTTTGAAGAAATTATCATACAGTGGGCCCTCGAATTTCGAACGTACTGATTATCGAACTTTTCAAGTTTCGACCGCTTTTTTCGAACCAATTTTGTTCTGAGTATCGAACTCTACCGGTCTTTCAAACTGCCGGGTACCGGACCTGTCACCAGCCCGCTCTGTCCGCATCCCCACACAGGCATCATAAGTAGTCTGGCTTTGTTGATGCTTGAGTGAACACTAACCTGCACGTTCATTCAAACATTTCACTATTAATTCATCGTGTTTAGTGCTTGTGCGACTGTGAAATAAGCTACCATGGGCCCAAAGAAACTTGCTAGTGGTACCCCTGTGGTAAAGTAAGTTAGAAACACCATAGACGTGAAGAAGGAAATACAGTAGGGCCCCTCTTATACGGCAGGTTAGGTTCCAGGCTACTGCTGGAAAGCAGACATCACCAGAAAGCAGAACGCCATATTTTTCCACTTATAAATGCATATAAATGCCATATATTAAGTTAGCAATAGAATTAGGCATTAAAACAATAAAAAAGTAAAATACACACACAGTACACTCATTATTTACCTCAAAATATTAGTAGTCTTAATGTAGGGCAAAAGGTGAGTAGTATTTACTCTAAGAAGTTAGGTGAGGTAGCCCTCCTGGCCACCCCACCCACATATAATATACTATGATGATGCTTAACCCTTAAACTGTCCAAACGTAGATCTACGTTTTTTCAACATTTGAAAGTATGTAAAAAAGTAGATCTTCTTTTCTTTTTTTACATTTGAAAAAGTGTAAAAAAAACTTTGATCTACATTTTTTTTTGTTATATTTGAAAATATGTAAAAAAAACATAGATCTACTTTTGGAGCACTACGCATGTGAACGTAGATCTGATAAGATAAGATAAGATAAGATAAGATTTCGTTCGGATTTTTAACCCCGGAGGGCTAGCCACCCAGGATAACCCAAGAAAGTCAGTGCGTCATCGAGGACTGTCTAACTTATTTCCATTGGGGTCCTTAATCTTGTCCCCCAGGATGCGACCCACACCAGTCGACTAACACCCAGGTACCTATTTGCTGCTAGGTGAACAGGACAACAGGTGTAAGGAAACGTGTCGAAATGTTTCCACCCGCCGGGAATCGAACCCGGGCCCTCCGTGTGTGAAGCGGGAGTTTTAGCCACCAGGCCACCGGGCCTGGACAGTTTAAGGGTTAAAGCTCCATAGAGTGATAAAATGCATATACAGTACACTCATTACTTATCTTAAAATATTTGTAGTCCTAATGTAGGGTGGAAGGTGAAAAGTATTTATTTGTAGAAAGTAGTGTGGTAGGTAGGGTAGTGTTGGGAAGCCAGCCTGGCCACCCCACCCACTACGTAAACAAACAGACAATGTGTCTGGTTATGGTTCATACACATTCATACAAACACCTTACATTGTGTACAAGTTGTCTCCTCAGTGGTACAGTAGAGTAAATAAAGGCCAACACTTCCATTCTCATGTAATTTTTAGAAGGAATGATGCTCTGACAAATTATTATTATTATTATTATTATTATTATTATTATTATTATTATTATTATTATTATTATTATTATTATTATTATTATTACAAGTTATTATGTTATTATTCTCACAAGTTATTATTACTTTAATCATAATAAAAAAGAAGCACTAAACTCACAAGGGTCATGAACTGCTATATACAGAGTGAAGGCATGTGAAAGGAATATTTATCTACAGTTATCCCCCAGTGTTTGACTAAAGAAAACGTAATTCTTCCGACATTCCTACAAAGTCTCTTTGTAAACAAATCTCATATGTCAATTTTTTATTCTGTGGGTGTATATATAATGTTTATATGCTACCTAACGTGTTTCTTATATAATTTTGAAGAAAATATCACAGATGGATTAATGAAAATGTCTATATTAACGTAAAATAAGACATTTAATGTGTCCAAGAGAGATTATTATTACGTAGTACACATTACTATGGCATCATGAGTAGAGAGACTAAACAATTTTCATGTGTACCTGCACACCAGCACAGTGTGTAAGTATATTTAGGTACAGGCACTCATAAGCATAATTATCAGAGTACATATAAAATACACAATAACTTTAAAACACTTGAAAGTTTGGAAAGTTTCCAGACATAATAGATGCGCTCACAGAGAATGTAAACAAACTGGGTGGGGCACACCGTATTTGAAAGACCGCTTGCTGTATAGTAAATTCTGGTCAAAATTTAACATCGCCGTATTAGTAGAACACCGTAAGGTGAAACGCTGTAAAGCGGGGCCCTACTGTAATACAAAAATATGAGAGTGGTGTGAGACTTGTTGAGCTTGCCAGGATGTATGGCAAAACAAGTCAACCATCGCTTCTATCCTGGCAAACAAAGAACAAATCAAGGAAGTTGATGTTGTGAAAGGTGTTGATATGCTAACCAAAAATAGACCACAGACAGTCGATCTGGCTGAGAAGTCATTGCTGGTGTGGACCAAAGATAGAGAGATGGCAGGTGATAATGTTTCAGAGACGATTATTTGTGAAAAGGCAAGGATTAAGGACGTGTGCAAAGTGGAATGAGTTGCAAACTTTTGTTGAAAAGTATCACCCTGACCAAGCTGAAACAAGCCATCTCTGCAACAAGTTCAGTGACAGAACCATGTCCCACTTCAGGGAAATGTTAAAGAGGCACCAGATACAGAGGACTGTGGACGGTTATTTTGCAAGACGGGTCCAGTGATTCTCAAGCTGGTCCTAGTGGCATTAAAAGACAGAGAAGGGAAGTAACCCCAGAAAGGGCTTTGATACCTAAAGTCCTTATGGAGGGGGATTCTCCTTCCAAACACTAACCCCAACTCCCTCTCTCCTCCTCCCTATCTTCCAGATGCCATCACTGATCTTCAATAAAGGTAATTAAAAATATTATTTATGTTTATTTAAATTTATTACTAATTGTACTATGTATGTTTGTTGTATGTAAAACTATAATGTAATCTCTATAAAATGTATTTATTTGTGAATACTTTTGGGTTTCTAGAACAGATTAATTGTATTTCCATTATTTTTCATGGAAAATATTGGTATGACTTTCGAACATTTCGACTTTAGAACTAGGTCCTTGAAAGGATTAAGTTTGAAACTCGAGGGTCCACTGTAGATGGATTAATGAAAATGTCTATATTCACTCGAGGAGAAACAAAGCCACACTGACTCACGACGCCCGTGTGGGCAGGCACGCAGGCACAGGCAGGCGAACAGGTCTGGTACGAAGGACGAAACACGGGGCACAGTGCAAAACTCGGAATAAAACTGAGCTGAAAAAACGGTTGTAAACTCGAGGCGTACGATACTAAGGGCGGATGAAACTTGGGGTTCCACTGTATCCAACTTAACATATTGATAAATGGTTCCCCCTAAGGAAGACACACTGAGGGCAAATCTTTAGGTCTACACCTTGACTACAACCTTAAATTTCAGACCCACATCCAACACATAGCCAAGAAAGTCTCCAAAACAGTAGGCATCCTTTCTAAAATATGGTACTATGTACCCCAAACAGTACTACTTACACTATATCACTCTCTAATCTACCCTTACTTCACCTATAGCATTTGTGCTTGGGGATCTACTATGTCTAATCACCTTAAACCCTTAATAACCAACAAAAGGCTGCTGTGAAGATGATCATCTCCCACACCAGACAACACACCCCTCTGCTGTTTGAGCTTACTTAATACATAAAATATACATTCATATTATTATGCCTACTACTGTACACATAAAGTACACTAAACTCCAAAATAAACCCTCCTCTCAAATTTCTCCACCTTAGCTACGACAGAACATACAGGCATAACACAAGGCACAAAACTCTGACATCCCTCATGTCTGTCTCACCCTATTCAAAAATGTAGTGCACATAAAAGGCCCTAAGATCTGGAATTCATTGCCTGAACCAGGAAAAGGTCCCCTGTCTGCCAATCAATTTAGGGCTATAATCAAAACACATCTCATCTCCCAAGCTTAACTATACTGACACATACTAAATCACTCAGCCAGTTTGAAACTACTCAAGAAATCCCCAAAAACTGAGGATAGCTAGATGTATATACAGTGGACCCCCGGATTTCGTAGTCGTCGGATTTCGTAATATTCGGAAATAGTAACTTTTTTCGTCAAAATATTGGTTCGGTGATCGTCATCGAGCTCAGTAATAGTCATTCGTCCCAAATGCATCCGCATGGCAACAACGGCCTGACACTCAGTGTGCCATTATCAGCCAGTGAGCATGATCCCACACGTTCATACGATACATTTCGTATTATTCTATTCTTTTTAGTGCTTGCAACTACTAAATAAGCTACCATGTGCCCCAAAGAAGTTCCTAGTGCCAGCCAGCCCTTTGGTAAAAGGCTGAGAGAGAGGGGAGAATGTGCCTTCTTCAGTGATTCTGCAATATGAGCGATACTAAAGCAGCAGGAGTCGATGAAGGCTATAGCGCCAGCCAGCGATAAAGTGTAGGATAAACAGTGTAGCAAGTTAAGCAATTAATCGATAGAAAAAGGACCGCATGAAACCGAGTCCTCCAATTTTGTTAGAGGTATATAGGGCTACTGAAAACACCGCCGCCTCTTGCGGAAAATCAATTGCCACTCAAGTGCCTCCTGGTAATGGACAATGCTCCTGCTCATCCTCCAGACTTGGAAGACCAATTGTTGGAGGAGTTCTTGCCCCCTAATATTACTCCTCTCATCCAGCCCATGGACCAGCAGGTTATTTCAAACTTCAAAAAGCTCTACTCCAAAGCACTGTTTCAAAGGTGCTTTGAAGTGACCTCAGACACTGAAATGACTATAAGAGAGTTCTGGAGGAATGACTTCCAGGACAATGAACTCTGTTTGGAGAAAACTGTGGCCAGAATGTGTCCTTGAGAAGGATTTTGAAGGGTTTGAGGCTGACCCTGACGACCCTACACCTATTATGGAATCTACTCTGTCTTTGGGGAAGTCCATGGGGTGGGATGTGAGTGGCAAGGGTGTGGAAGAGGTGGTGGAAGACCACAGAGAAGAGCTAACCACTGAAGAGCTGCAAGACCTTCAACTGGAACAGCAACAGACAGCAACTGAGGAAACTGCTTCAAAGGAGAAGGAAGAGAGAAGGGAGAATGTGCCTTCTTCAGTGATTAAGGATGTGTGCAAAGTGGAGCAAGCTGCAAAGTTTTGTGGAGAAATATCGCCCTAACAAAGCTGCTGCAAGCCGTGTCTGCAACATGTTCAATGACAATGCCTTGTCCCACTTTGGGCATATCTTAAAGATATGCCAGAAACAGACCTCTCTGGACAGATTTTTTGTGCAACAAGGGTACACTGACCTAGTGCCAGTAAAAGACAAAAAAGAGAAGTAACCCCGGATAGGGCAATGATACCTGAAGTCCTTATGGAAGGAAATTCCCCTTCCAAACAATAACCTCTCCTCCTCCTCCTCCTCCTCCTCCTCCTCCTCCTCCTCCTCCTCCTCCTCCTCCTCCTCCTCCTCCCCTCCTTGCCGTCTTCCATACGCCAACAAGAGTCTTCAATAAAGTAAAAGTGATATTAAATGTTCATTTATCCATTTCATTAGTCATTTATATTTATTTTTCATTGTTTTCTGTATGTAAAACTATAGTTATTCTCTACAAAATGTATTTTTTGTTAATATTTTTGGTTGTCTGGAACGGATTAACTGGAGTCACATTATTTCTTGTGGGAAATATTGCTTCAGTTTTTGTACAATTCAGTTTCCGTTAGACTTTTTAGAACGGATTAATCACGAAAACTGAGGTTCCATTGTATTTAATGGCACACAAAATCCAACAGAATAAGAACATAAGAAAGAAGGAACACTGCAACAGGCCTACTGACCCATGCAGAGCAGGTCCATGTCCCCCCCCCCAAATTAGCCCAATGACCCACCCAGTCTGGTCACCTCCACTCAAGGAAGGACCACGGCACCAGACCCAGAAGCACAAGCTAGTCAGGTCTAACTCACACCCACCCACACCCACTCATGTATTTATTTAACCTATTTATAAAACTACACAACGTTTTAGCTTCCATAACTGTACTCGGGAGTTTGTTCCACTCATCCACAACTCTATTACCAAACCAATGCTTTCCTATATCCCTCCTCAATCTGAATTTTTTCAACTTGAAACCATTGCTGCGAGTCCTGTCTTGGCTGGAAATTTTCAGCACGCTATTTACATCCCCTTTATTTATTCCTGTTTTCCATTTATACACCTTGATCATATCATCCCTAATTCTAGGCCTTTCGAGAGAGAGAGCAGATTCAGGGCCCTCAGTCTATCCTCATAGGGAAGATTTCTGATACATGGGATCATCTTTGTCATCCTCCTCTGTACGTTTTCCAGAGCATTTATATCCATTCTGTAATACGGTGACCAGAACTGAGCAGCATAGTCTAAATGAGGCCTAACCAAGGATATATAGAGTTGAAGAACAACCTGAGGACTTCTATTATTTATACTTCTAGATATGAAGCCAAGAATTTTGTTAGCTTTATTGCGAACACTAATGCACTGCTGTCTTGGTTTTAGATTACTGCTAACCAGAACTCCTAAATCCTTTTCACAATCAGTAGTATTAAGATCTACATTATTTAGTTTATGTGTGGCATGGTTATTTACCTGTCCAACATTCAGAACTTTGCATTTGTCTATATTAAACTGCATCTGCCACTTCTCCGACCATTGCATTAGCCTATTCAAATCATCCTGGAGTGCTCTAGTGTCCTCATTAGAATGAATTGGACGGCCTATTTTGGTGTCATCAGCAAATTTGCTCATGTCGCTATTTATTCCCTCATCCATGTCATTTATGTAAATTGTGAATAACAACAGGCCCAACACTGACCCCTGACGAACACCGCTTGTGATGTGCCCCCATTCTAATTTCTCCCCATTTATGCACTCTCTGCTGCCTATTTGTCAGCCATGTCTCTGCCCAGGAAAAAATTTCTCCTCCTATTCCGTGTGCCTTAAGTTTCCTCAATAGCCTCTGATGTGGAACTCTATTGAAAGCCTTACTGAAGTCCATATACACAATATCGTATTCATTACCATGATCTACCTCCTCAAACACCCTAGTGAAAAAAGTTAGTAAATTTGTAAGACAGGAACGCCCCTTTGTAAAACCGTGTTGAGATTCATTAATAATCATCTGTGCCTATCAAGATGGCTACGAATTGCTTTGGCAATTATTGATTCCATAAATTTTCCCACTATGGACCTGCATAATAAAAAGAAATAGGTTACCATGCTACAAGTACCTTTAAAGTAGTGTGTGTAGACAATACAAGGATTAAAGTGCATGTCATCTGT
Source organism: Cherax quadricarinatus (assembly GCF_038502225.1). NCBI lineage: Eukaryota > Metazoa > Arthropoda > Malacostraca > Decapoda > Parastacidae > Cherax > Cherax quadricarinatus. The sequence continues at coordinate 24,585,074 of NC_091299.1, forward strand.
AGAACCCCAGTCAGAAATACTTTGAGCCCCACAATAAGAATTACAGTACTCTTTCAATGTGTTTATACACATGTATATACATCATTTAATCCTTCATGATGACAGTAATAACAGGAATAATAATATATAAAGCATTCTGTTAATAGTAAAGGAAGAGGAAAAGAAGAAGAGAAGACAACAAAGAAGAAAATAATAATGATACTAATAAATGGAAAATCATTGTAAATGTCTGCCATAACTACCCAATTTCCCCTTTATGATGATGTAGATAAAAGGAAGGCGATGATGGGAGAGGTATAGAGAATATCTCACCTAGTTATCTCTTAGTCGGACTTATGTAACACTTATTTAACATAAGTGTTAAATAAACACATTTTTATTAACACAAGTGTTAAATAAGTGTTCAAGATTCTTAAAGGTATTTCAAACATCTTAAAGTTCTAAATAATTGAAGAAGCACTTGTAACACTAGTCAACAATTTCTACATACTGCTCTGGCTATTATAAAGCACCATCTATCTGCTCCAAATGGAAAACAATGTGTGATAAGAACAAAGGTTGTCTTCAACAAGAAGGCAGAAGGAAAGAAACAAAAAGGAAGAAAGACTGTCTTGAACAAGCAGAAGGAAAGAAACAAAATAAAATCAAGACTGCCTTCAAGAAACACTAACACACAACAGCAGAAGGGAAGTACAGTAATAAAAATGTAAGGAAAAATTAAGTGAAAAATAAATGACAAACAACTAGATAAGAACATTTACTAAAAGGTTGATGTAGAAATGGAAAAGAATACACCAAATCACTGAATGGAAGTGCAATGAATATAGCCACAGGAGAAAAAATACAAGTAAAAAAAAAAAAGTACTTTCTTTAAATTTCTTCCACTAGAACAGTACCCCCATGGTCAACAAGTGCCCTTGATAAAGAAACTATACAGTACAGGTACAGTACAGTAGAGGTATGGATACAGTACAATACAGGTGCAGTACAGGTACAGTATAGTACAGTACAGTAACGGTACAGTACGGTACAGGTACAGTACGGTACAGGTACAGTACGGTACAGGTACAGTACGGTACAGGTACAGTACGGTACAGGTACAGTATGGTACAGGTACAGTACAGGTACAGTACGGTACAGGTACAGTATAGTACAGGTACAGTATAGTACAGGCACAGTAAAAGTAAAGTATAGTACAGGTACAGTACAGAATAATGAGCATTCAGGTGGATGGCAACTAGAGCAAAAAGTATTAAGGCATTAGATAAGCAAAGCTGATAAGACAAGATTTATTTCTAGAGTGACAACAAAGTTGGATGGCTAAGACAAACATTAACTTGGGATGCAGGTAGTGTACTGGTATAAAAAAAAAAAGGTTAGATATAATAAGCAGTGTTTCTGCTGAATTTTAATATTACATCACAGAGTAGTTCATGTTGAATTTAAGATCCACAGTATCTTATGAATAGCAGTATTTAAAAAAATAAGTGATCAGTGAGTGAGAGTCTGGGAAGAATAACAGTGACTCTCATGAGAAGAAAAACAGCAGCTTGCAAATAATACACAAAAAGACCATCATTACCAGCCAAGTCTGAACCTCTGATAAATATGGATGATACATATCAATGAGGTGGTTTGGGCATTCAGAGAGGATGCAACTGATGGAATGATCAAGGTGTATATATTGGGTAGAAGAAGGTGAATGCAGGGTAGGGGTTGTCCCAAGATGGGTTGGAGGGAAGGGGCAAAGGTGTTGAGTGCTAGGGTCTTGAGCAAACAGCAGGTTTGTATTAGCATGTTAGACTGGAGTGGGGACAAATGGTGTTTTGTGGCTTGACATGCTGCTGGAGTGTGAGCAAGGCAACATTTATTAAGGGATTTTGGGGAAATCCATAAGCCAGTCTTGAGTCCTGGGGGTGAGAAGTACAGTGCAGAATTGTGATATCTTCACACTTCTGGCAAGGCAGCAATTCAATGAATGATGGTAAATGTGTTTCCTCTTCTCTGGTCACTCTACTTTGGTGGGAGACAACCCACAAGTTTTATACACCACATAAAAAATTTATATGAGGCACTGAGAAGAATAACAACGAACTTGCCAGTGAGTGAAAACTGTCCAAATGTTCATATTCTTCCAAGTAGCATAAACTTTACTCAGATTGGTGAGCTCATCACCTTATCCTTCCTTTTTTCATTAAGAGTAAAGGGATGTTTGGTTATGTAGTCATGCCCAACAACAGTGCTTTGGTTCCAGAGTATACCAATGAACTCACCTTACCACCCTCAAACGTTCACTAAATTTGCTTTAAAATGAGACCATTTTGATCAAAACTGTATTGTTGGTTACTGAGATATTGTTGCATATATGATGCAAAAGTTTGTAGGCAATATACTCAAAAGTGGCATAATGCAAGTTAATTAGTTTTTTACACAGTGTCTCATATCTGTCCTGCCCTACTAACAGATTAAGAAGGCATTGTTAATGATTTATCATTAACAATGCCTCTATATATATATGTTAAACATTATATAACATGATTCACAAAATCATAATAACACACTTGTAAACAACTCGCTGCATATAGAAGGGTTCATGCCTCACTCAGTTCAGTAAGTACTTATAATCCTGTGAACTGAATAGAAATAAACTTAGTCGGATAAATCTTATTATTCAAGCATGGTTCAGCGGATAACACACTGGCCTGCTAGTTTTAGGACTAGCTTGCCATGGGTTCAAACCCCATATACAAGCTACAAGTACCCTTTTTTTAGGTGAAGGCAAACAACCATCTGACTCTCTTAATATAAACTAACCTACTGTGAAGTACTCTACTGTACTTTACAGGAGGGCCCTGCTTTACAGTGCTTCGCTTTATGGTGTTTTGCTAAAACAGCACTTTTCTATTACACCCATTCTTCATTTATTCAGACTTCCTACAATAAATATATTCACCACTCACTATATGCCAAAGACGAATATATTTTAAGGTAAGTAATATGTGTACTGTAAATGCATTTTTTAAGCCTAGCACTATTGCTCACTTAATATTTTTTATTTATTATCACACTGGCCAATTCCCACCAAGGCAGGGTGGCCCGAAAAAGAAAAACTTTCACCATCATTCACTCCATCACTGTCTTGCCAGAAGGGTGCTTTACACTACAGTTTTTAAACTGCAACATTAACACCCCTCCTTCAGAGTGAAGGCACTGTACTTCCCATCTCCAGGACTCAAGTCCAGCCTGCCGGTTTCCCTGAACCCCTTCATAAATGTTACTTTGCTCACACTCCAACAGCACGTCAAGTATTAAAAACCATTTGTCTCCATTCACTCCTATCAAACATGCTCACGCATGCCTGCTGGAAGTCCAAGCCCCTCGCACACAAAACCTCCGTTACCCCCTCCCTCCAACCTTTCCTAGGCCGACCCCTACCCTGCCTTCCTTCCACTACAGACTGATACACTCTTGAAGTCACTCTGTTTCGCTCCATTCTCTCTACATGTCCAAACCACATCAACAACCCTTCCTCAGAACTCTGGACAACAGTTTTGGTAATCCCGCACCTCCTCCTAACTTCCAAACTACGAATTCTCTGCATTATATTCACACCACACATTGCCCTCAGACATGACATCTCCACTGCCTCCAGCCTTCTCCTCGCTGCAACATTCATCACCCATGCTTCACACCCATATAAGAGCGTTGGTAAAACTATACTCTCATACATTCCCCTCTTTGCCTCCAAGGACAAAGTTCTGTCTCCACAGACTCCTAAGTGCACCACTTGCCCTTTTCCCCTCATCAATTCTATGATTCACCTCATCTTTCATAGACCCATCCACTGACACGTCCACTCCCAAATATCTGAATACATTCACCTCCTCCATACTCTCTCCCTCCAATCTGATATCCAATCTTTCATCACCTAATCTTTTTGTTATCCTCATAACCTTACTCTTTCCTGTATTCACTTTTAATTTTCTTCTTTTGCACACCCTACCAAATTCATCCACCAATCTCTGCAACTTCTCTTCAGAATCTCCCAAGAGCACAGTGTCATCCGCAAAGAGCAACTGTGACAACTCCCACTTTATGTGTGATTCTTTATCTTTTAACTCCACGCCTCTTGCCAAGACCCTTGCATTTACTTCTCTTACAACCCCATCTATAAATATATTAAACAACCACGGTGACATCACACATCCTTGTCTAAGGCCTACTTTTACTGGGAAATAATTTCCCTCTTTCCTACATACTCTAACTTGAGCCTCACTATCCTCGTAAAAACTCTTCACTGCTTTCAGTAACCTCCCTCCTACACCATACACCTGCAACATCTGCCACATTGCCCCCCCTATCCACCCTGTCATACGCCTTTTCCAAATCCATAAATGCCACAAAGACCTCTTTACTCTTTAGCCTTATCTAAATACTGTTCACTTATATGTTTCACTGTAAACACCTGGTCCACACACCCCCTACCTTTCCTAAAGCCTCCTTGTTCATCTGCTATCCTATTCTCCGTCTTACTCTTAATTCTTTCAATAATAACTCTACCATACACTTTACCAGGAATACTCAACAGACTTATCCCCCTATAATTTTTGCACTCTCTTTTATCCCCTTACCCTCTTCCATACATTTATTAAATAATTGCACCAACCACTCCAAAACTATATCCCCACCTGCTTTTAACATTTCTATCTTTATCCCATCAATCCCGGCTGCCTTACCCCCTTTCATTTTACCTACTGCCTCACGAACTTCCCCCACACTCACAACTGGCTCTTCCTCACTCCTACAAGATGTTATTCCTCCTTGCCCTATACACGAAATCACAGCTTCCCTATCTTCATCAACATTTAACAATTCCTCAAAATATTCCCTCCATCTTCCCAATACCTCTAACTCTCCATTTAATAACTCTCCTCTCCTATTTTTAACTGACAAATCCATTTGTTCTCTAGGCTTCCTTAACTTGTTAATCTCACTCCAAAACTTTTTTCTTATTTTCAACAAAATTTGTTGATAACATCTCACTCACTCTCTCATTTGCTCTCTTTTTACATTGCTTCACCACTCTCTTAACCTCTCTCTTTTTCTCCATATACTCTTCCCTCCTTGTATCACTTCTACTTTGTAAAAACTTCTCATATGCTAACTTTTTCTCCCTTACTACTCTCTTTACATCATCATTCCACCAATCGCTCCTCTTCCCTCCCGCACCCACTTTCCTGTAACCACAAACTTCTGCTGAACACTTAATATATGATAGTGTAAACAATTTATCAAGCTTTTATATTCATTTGAAATTGAAAAAAGGCCTGTAAACAATTTATCAAGCTTTTATATTCATTTGAAATTGAAAAAAAGGCCATGTTTCACTTTACAGCAATTTTCACTTTACTGTAGTAGCCTGGAACCTAACCTGCTGTATAAGGAGGGCCCTCCTGTATATGAAACAAAGCTGTGCAAGACATTATACAAACAATATTTTTTCTTCAACTGTGCATGCAAGCAAACAAGTTTTAGACACAAGAACAAGACAACTAGTATTTCATCAATAAACAGCCTCATTCCAAGTTGAGCACTGAAACTGAGGGCTAATATTTTGACCACACCCCTTCCTTTAACGTACTCACTAACTCATTCCTTCACCCCGATGCGCAGTCACCATCTAAGTCTTCGTCTCTCAAGTTCAATGCAGAGATCAAACAGCAGTGACATCTGCAAATAGCAAGATCCCTCATTTCTGGAACTGTATTGCTCTTTCATAATATCCTACCTAACACAAGCAAATCATCCTAGTTAAAACACTACAAAAATGTAAAACTGATTTATCCTACTTTCCATTTATTTTTTTAACCATAATACAACAAAGTAACAGTTGAAGCGCAAGTTTTCTTTGGTTACTCTATATACAGTATACAGTGGAACACAAATTACCCTCACATCTTAAATTCAACTTGACTAGATTTAATAATAAAGACAGATGTCACATTAGAAATACAATACCACAAACTACTGTATAAGGAAAACATAAATACAGTAAAATTTTCTACATAGTTCTTAGTGAACATATTCTTTTAAGTATCTGCAATATGCAAGTACTGCTTTAGAAAATAAAATGCATGTACTGGGTAGAATAAATTCACAGTATTGGTACAGAAGAAGCAGAAACTCAGTCCTGCTATGTGAGCATTGAAAACCACAAAAATAGAAACTTTTATGATTATAAGTATTACACTGACAAGAATCTTAACTGATAGTTAAATAAAAATGCACACACATGCATGCATGCATGCATACACGAAAACTGAAGGTATAGTACACCAACACTGATGGTATAACAAGTGGGAGGAGTAGCACGGAAGATTCACAGAGTAATCACCAGACATCATAGCCCTCACAGAAACTAAGCTCTCAGGAATGATAACATATGCTATCTGTCCAACTGGATATCAGATCTTGACGAAAGACAGAGGGAACAGGGGGGATGGAGGAGTGGCACTGCTCATCAAACACCAATAAGATTTTGAAGAGTTGGAGACAGGGGACAGAGAAGCAAGGGACTACATAATAGAAACACTTCAAACTGGAGGTCCAAGGTGGTGATTGCAGTGATGTATAACCCACAACAGAATAGCAGGAGGCCAAGACAAGAATATGATGAGAGTAACAGAGAGATGGTTGATACACTGGCTGAAGTGACCAAAAAATCCCATGCAGGCAGGGCAGAGCTATTAGTTGTGGGTGACTTCAATCACAAAAAATCGACAGGGAAAACCTGGAGCTACATGGAGACCCAGAAATGTGGAGGGCTAAGATGCTGAAGCACTTGTAACACTAGTCAACAATTGCTTCTCGTGCATCAACATGTTAGGGACACTACCAGAGAGCGGGAAGAAGATGAACTAGCAAGACTGGACCTAGTGTTCACCTTGAGCAGTGCAGATATTGAGGTCATCACATATGAAAGGCCCCTCAGAGCTAGTGATCACATGGTTCTAAGCTTCAAATACATAGTTACAAGTAGAGAGGGAGGCAGGAAGAATGAAGCCAAACTACAAGAGAGGGGACTACACAGGCATAAGGAACTTCTTGCACGAGGTCCAGTGGGACAGAGAACTGGCAGGGAAAACAGTAAATGAGATAATGGAATATGTGACAACAATATGCAAGGGAAGCAGAGGAGTGGTTTGTACCCAAGGGCAACAGACATAATGAGAAGGCCAGGACATGCCCTTGGTTCACCCAGAGGTGTAGAGAAGCTAAAACAAAGTGTGGTAGAGAATGGAAGAAGTACAGAAGGCAAAGAACCCAGAAGAGCAAGGAGAGCAGTCCAAGAGTAAGAAATGAATATGCACAGGTAAGGAGGGAGGCCCAATGACAATACGAAAATGACATAACAGCAAAAGCAGTCTGACCTGAAGCTGTTGTACAGTCACATCAGGAAGAAAACAACAGTCAAAGACCAGGTAATCAGGCTGAGAAAAGAAGGAGGGGAGTTTACAAGAAACAACTTTGAAGTTCGTGAAGAGCTCAACATGAGATCCAATGAAGTATTCACTGGACACAATACAGGACACAATACATACAACCAAGGAGGAGGTGAAAAGGCTGTTAAGTGAACTAGATATTTCAAAGGCGATGGAGCAGGATAACATCTCTCCTTGGGTCCTGAGAGAGGGAGCAGAAGTGCTCTATACTCACCTATTTGTGGTTGCAGAGGTTGAGTCATAGCTCCTGGCCCTACCTCTTCAATGATTGCCACTAGGTCCTCTCTCTCCATGCTCCATGAGCTTTATCAAACCTCATCTTAAAACTATGTATGGTTCCTTCCTCCACTAAGTCACTTTCTAGGCTATTCCACTGCCTGACAACTCTATGACTGAAGAAATACTTCCTAACATCCCTTTGACTCATCTGAGTCTTCAACTTCTAATTGTGACCCCTTGTTTCTGTGTCCCATCTCTGGAGCATCCTATATCTTTGTCCACTTTGTCTATTCTGTGCAGCATTTAACCTTTCTTCATAGGACAGTCCCCTTAGCTCTAGGACTAGACTTGTTGCAAACCTTTGCACTTTCTCTAATTTCTTGACATGCTTGACCAGGTGTGAATTCCAAACTGGTGCTGCATACTCCAATATGGGCCTGACGTATATGGTGTACAGAGTCTTGAACAATTCCTTACTGAGGTATCGGAACACTATCCTTAGGTTTGCCAGAGGTCCATATGCTGCAGCAGTTATCTTATTGATGTGCGCCGCAGGAGATGTGCTCGGTATTATACTCACCCCAAGATTTTTTTCCTTGACTGAGGTTTGCAGTGACTCATGAAATCATAATGACATGATTGCAAACAAACCATACCACGGGTGGGGTTTGATCCCGTGGTCAGAGTCTCAAAAATCCAGACCGTCACGTTAGCCACTGGGCCAGCTAGCTCCAATAAGATTCATCCAACTAGGTATATATCTACACCATAGGAAGGTTAGCATAGGCACCACTGTGACCACAAATGCAAGTTTTTACAGACAAATCTCCCGTTAGCATGGCCGTGACAAACTCTAGCTCAAGTCCCCTCAAAGCCATCAACGTGACTCACGAAATCGTAATGACACGATTGCAAACAAACCATACCACGGGAGGGGTTTGATCCTGCAGTCAGAGTCTTAAAACTCCAGACTCTTGCGTTAGCCACTGGGCCAGCTAGCTTCAATAAGATTCATCCAACTAGGTATATATCTACACCATAGGAAGGTTAGCATAGGCACCACTGTGACCACAAATGCAAGTTTTTACAGACAAATCTCCCGCTAGCATGGCCATGACAAACTCTAGCTCAAGTCCCCTCAAAGCCATCAACGTGACTCACGAAATCGTAATGACACGATTGCAAACAAACCATACCATGGGTGGGGTTTGATCCCACGGTCAGAGTGTCTCAAAACTCCAGACCATCGCGTTAGCCACTAGGCCAGCTAGCTTCAATAAGATTCATCCAACCAGGTATATTTCTACACCATAGGAAGGTTAGCATAGGCACCACTGTGACCACTGTTTGCAATCGTGTCATTACGATTTCCTGAGTCATGTTGACGGCTTTGAGGGGACTTGAGCTAGAGTTCGTCATGGCCATGCTAGCGGGAGATTCGTCTGTAAAAGTTTGCATTTGTGGTCACAGTGGTGCCTATGCTAACCTTCCTATTGTGTAGAAATATACCTAGTTGGATGAATCTTACTGAAGCTAGCTGGCCCAGTGGCTAACGCGACGGTCTGGAGTTTTGAGATTCTTTGACCGCGGGATCAAACCCCACCCGTGGTATGGTTTGGTAGGTTTGCAGTCTTTGGCCACCTGGACTATACTGTGCCTGCGGTCTTCTTTGCCTTCCCTGATCTTCATGACTTTGCATTTGGCGAGGTTGAATTCAAGAAGCCAGATGCTGGACCACGTGTCCAGCCTGTCCAGGTCTCTTTGTAATCCTGCCTGATCCTCATCTGATTTAATTCTCCTCATTAACCTCACATCACCTGCAAACAGGGACACTTCTGAGTCTATTCCTTCCATTATGTCATTCACATATACCAAAAACAGCACAGGTCCTGGGACTGACCCCTGTGGAACCCCGCTTGTCACAGGCGCCCACTCTGACACCTTGTCATGTACCATGACTTGCTGTTGCCTCCCTGTCAGGTATTCTCTGATCCACTGCAGTGCCTTTCCTGTTATGTGTGCCCGATCCTCTAGCTTTTGCATTAACCTCTTGTGAGGAACTGTGTCGAAGGCCTTCTTGCAGTCCAAGAAAATGCAGTCTATCCACCCCTCTCTCTCTCATCTTACTTCTGTCACCTTGTCATAAAACTCCTGTAGGTTTATGACACATGATTTTCCTTCCCTGAAACTGTGCTGGTTGTCATTATACATTTGTTTATTTCCAGGCATTCCACCACTCTCCTCCTGATCTTCTCCATGATTTTGCATACTATACACGTTAATGACACAATTCTGTAGTTTAATGTCTCGTGTCTGTCTCCTTTTTTTAAAAATTGAGACTACATTTGCCATCTTCCAGACCTCAGGTAGTTGCCTAGTTTCAATGGATGTGTTGAAGATCTTTGTTAGTGGCACACACAGCATCTCTGCTCCCTCTCTAAGGACGCACGGAGAGATGCTGTCTGGTCCCACCACCTTTGAGGTATCGAGTTCACATAGCAGCTTCTTCACCTCCTCCTCAGTTATGTGTACCTCATCCAGCTCTTGTTGGTGTACCTCCCTGTTCTGATTTCCTGGAGTCCTACCCGTTTCCACTGTAAATACTTCTTTAAATCTCATGTTGAGCTCCTCACATACCTCTTGGTCATTTCTTGTGAACTCCCCATCATCCTTTCTCAGTCTGATTGCCTGGTCCTTGAGTGTTGTTTTCCTCCTGATGTGGCTATAAAACAGCTTCGGGTCAGACTTGACTTTCGATGCTATGTAATTTTCATATTGTCACTGAGCCTCCCTTCTTATCTGTGCATATTCGTTTCTGGCTCTTCAGCTGATCTCTTTATTTTCCTGGGCCCTTTGTCTTCTGTACCTTTTCCATTCTCTAGTACACCTAGTTTTTGCCTCCCTACACCTTTGGGTGAACCAAGGACTCGTTCTGGTCTTCCCATTATTTCTATTTCCCTTGGGAACAAACCTCTCCTCTGCCTCCTTGCATTTTGTTGTCACATAGTCCATCATTTCTTTTACTGGTTTTCCTGTCAGTTCTCTCTCCCACTGAACGTCTTGCAGGAAGTTCCTCATGCCTGTGTAGTCCCCCCTTTTGTAGTTTGAATTTTCCCATCCTATTCCTGCTACTCTCTCCACTTGTAGCTCAACTACGTGGTCAAAGCACAGAACCACATGATCACTAGCTCCTAGGGGTCTTTCATACATGATATCCTCAATGTCCAAACTGCTCAAGGTGAATACAAGGTCGTCTTGCTGGATCATCCTCACCTCTCTCTCTGGTAGTGTCTCTAACATGTTGATGCATGAGGTTTTCTAGTACCACATCCATCATCTTGGCTCTCCATGTTTTGGGACCACCATGGGGCTCCAGGTTTTCCCAGTCAATCTCCTTGTGACTGAAATCACCCATAACTAGTAACTTTGTTCCCCCCATGTGAGCTCTTCTGGCCACCTCAGCTGGTGTGTCGACCATTGCTCTATTGATCTCGTTGAATTCTTCTCTTGGCCTCCTGCAGTTCTGCGGCGGGTTGTACATTACTGCAATTACCACCTTATAGCCCTCAGACTGGATTGTTCCTAAGAAGTCCCTTTCGCCCATACCATCTATTCCTTCCATTTTCTCAAATCCCCACTGGTTTTTAATAAGCAGTGCAACTCCTCCTCCCCCTCTCCCCCCTCAATCTTTCCTGAGGATTTGATATCCAGGTGGAAAGATTGCATCTGTTATCCTGGTGAGTTTTGTTTTTGTGAGTGCTATTATGTTTGGGGATGTCTCCTTGATTCTTTCATGCCACTCCTTGCACTTAGTTGATATTCCATCTGCATTTGTATACCACACCTTCAACTTCTTTTCTAGAACTGTGGTCTGGAGGGTACGTTGGGGTTGGGGAAGTGGGAGACCTGATAAGGAACTATGGGTGGTTGCTGTGGGGGTGGAGTTTGTAATGAGGTGGGTGGGGGCATTGGATATGGCATGTGTGTTTTGGGTTAGAATGTTTGGTTGCATTGGGGTTGTCCTGGTTGGGGGGCTTCTGTAGGTGGTTGTGAGGGAGGCTGTATTTGATCTTCCTCCTGAGTCTGGGTTCTCCTGTCTCCATCTTCACCTCTCTTTCCTTTCATCTTTGTGCCATCTCTCTCAGTTTCTGCCTTTCTTCTTGCGTTCTGTCGCAGTCGAGATACACCTTTCGCTACACCAGCATGTCCCTTAGTCTTGCTTTCTCCTGCAGGGTCCTGTTCTGAGTCGATTCTGCCTTGAAAGTCACTTTCACTGGCTGGGTTCTTCTTCTTGCAAACCCCCCTATTCTCCAAAAATTTGCCAGCTGGGACATGTCATCTTCCCCTACTGCTTTTATGATGCTTTCGATCGCATTTTTCTCCCCTTGTCTTCTTACTTCGTAAGTTTCCCCTTCAACTTCCTGGAGCCCATAAACAAAGACTGACCTCTCCCTTTCATCCTCCCACTGCATATCCCTATGTATCCCCTGATTCGATTTAGTTTCCTTCATTGCAGCTTTCTTTTCTTCAGTTTCTTCACTATCTGTTGTCCTTGGGCCCAGTGGCCTGTCATTTTCTCTTCTCAGCTTTCCCTGGGCTCTGCTGTGGTCTGTTAGGGCCTCCACACATAGCTTAGCTCTTTCATTTTCTACAGTCCCCTCGACTGCTCTTGATGTGATTCTCTCTTTTCCTCGGGCTCCACAATGGTCTGATAGGGCTTCTGCTGCGTGCGTGAGAGAGAGAGAGAGAGAGAGAGAGAGAGAGAGAGAGAGAGAGAGAGAGAGAGAGAGAGAGAGAGAGAGAGAGAGAGAGAGAGAGAGACAGACAGACAGACAGACAGACAGACAGACAGACAGACAGACAGACAGACAGACAGAGACAGACGGACAGACAAAAGTAGAAGGTGGGATTGTGTGTTATGGTGTACGAGTATATAAGTGGAGTTTGCAGTGTGTGTGTAACCATATGAGTGTGGGTTTATAAAGCGTGTGAGAAGTAGTGGCAGGATTGTGTTATGGTGTTTGAAAGTGTATGTGGAGTCTGCGTGTGATGGTCTACAGTGCTTCCCTACCTGGCCTGACCTGACTCACACCTGACCTACTCACCTACCAGTTTATGTATTCTATGCTTCGCCTGTCTGCTCACCCTGTTCTACTAGAAATTACCAATTGCTATTTGTTGCTGAGTACTTAATATCCTATTCTTAAACATACTACAAGAGTTTTGAGTGAACATGTGTGTATGACTATATGAGGGTGTGAATATGGTGTGAAAAGTGGAAGGTGGGACCACTGTGTACCACTAACAACCAACACATCCATCGAAACTGGGTGACTATCTGAGGTATGGAAGACAGCAAATGTAGTCCCAATTTTTAAAAAAAGGAGACACACACACAGCATTAAACCACAGACCACTGTCACTGACACTTATGCAAAGTCACGGAGAAGATTATCAGGAGAAGAGTGGTGGACCACCTAGAAAGGAATTAGTTTATAAACAACAACCAGAACAGATTCAGAGACAGGAAATCCTGTCTCACAAACCCACCAGAGTTCTATGACAAGGTGACAGCAACGAGACAAGAGAGGGGTGGGTAGCTTGCATTTTCTTGGACTGTAAGGACGCTTTTGACACAGTCCCACACAAGAGACCAGTGTAAAAGCTGGAGGACCAGGCAGGTATAACAGAGTAGGCACTGCAATGTATCAGAGAATCCTGACTGGAAGACAGCAGCAAGTCGTGGTACGTGATGAGGTGTCAGAGCAGGCACCTGTAATAAGGGAGTTCCACAGGGGTCAGTCCTAGGACCATTGTTCCTAGTATCTGTGAACGACATGATGGAAGGAATACTCAAATGTGTCCCTGTTTGCAAACGATGTGAAATTGATGAGAATTCAGGAGGAGGAGGATAAGGCAGGACTACAAAGGGATCTGGACAGGCTGCAGGCCTGGTCTAGCAACTGGTTCCTGGAGTTCAACCCCATCGAGTGCAGTCATGAAGATCAGGGAAGGGCAAAAAAGACCGCAGAGTACAGTCTAGGGGGCCAAAGACTACAAACCTCACTCAAGGAAAGGAATCTCCTGAGGCGCACATCAACTACATAACAGCTGCAGCATATGGGCGATTAGCGAACCTACGAATAGCATTCTGACATCTCAGTCAGGAGTCGTTCTGGACCCCGTACACCTTGTAAGCCAGACCCATATTGGAGTATGCAGCTCCAGTTTGGAACCCACACCTGGTCAAGCACATCAGAAAACTAGAGAAAGTGCAAAGGTTTGCAGCAAGACTAATCCTGGAGCTAAGGGGCATGTCCTACGAGGAGAGGTTAAGTGAACTCGACATGACAACATTTGAGGTCGGGGGGACATGATAACAACATATAAAATGCTGAGAGGAATCGACAAGGTGGACAGACAGGATGTTCCTGAGATGGGACACAGCAACAAGGGGTCACAATTGGAAGTTGAAGACTCAGATGAGTCACAGGGATGGTAGGAAGTATTTCTTCAGTCATAAAGTTGTCAAAAAGTGGAATAGTCTGGAAAGTGAGCTAGTGGAGGCAGGTACCATACATAGCTTTAAGAAGAGGTATGATAAACCTCATGAAGCAGGGAGAGAGTTGACCCAGTGGCAACCAGTGAAGAGGCAGGGCCAAGAGCTGTGACTCAACCCTTGCAACCACAATTAGCTGAGTACATGCACACACATGCACATGCATACACACACACACACACACACACACACACACACACACACACACACACACACACACACACACACACACACACACACTGTATATAAGTTATTAAAACCACTGCCAGTAGCTACTGACCATAACTTTTGTGTAAATGTCAGGGACTCAAAATAAACCTCTCATTTTTTTTAATAGGATTTTGAAATATAAAAGCAATGACAGCCCAATCATGGTCATGATTTCCAAAATTGAATTTGAGCTTTAGATAAGTAATTTTTTTTTTAAGAATAATTATGGCAACAGTTATTTTCAAAAGAATCCATAACTTTTCCAAACTAAGGTCTAATGATCACCTAAACTAAGTGTTTTCATCTGTTCATGCATGTACATAACTGTTGCGGCCCCTGCCAAACTAGCGGTTAAATAGTTAACCTGCCGGCCGGCAGTACCACTGGGTGCGTCATCAAACCCAATGTGGGGGCTGCTGAGCCGGCCTTAGAGCAGTAAGAGCCTGAGTGCCTCACGGTACACACCTAAGCAGTAGGTACCTGACCACCGAAGGGTACACGTCTACTGGCTTTAGAAATTTTATGTACCTGAGCGCCTCACGGTACACACCTAAGCAGTAGGTACCTGACCACCGAAGGGTACACGTCTACTGGCTTTAGTAACAGTATGTACCAGAGCGCCTCGCTGTACACACCTAAGCAGTAGGTACCTGACCACCGAAGGGTACACGTCTACTGGCTTTAGTAACAGTATGTACCAGAGCGCCTCGCTGTACACACCTAAGCAGTAGGTACCTGACCACCGAAGGGTACACGTCTACTGGCTTTAGAAATATTATGTACCTGAGCGCCTCGCTGTACACACCTAAGCAGTAGGTACCTGACCACCGAAGGGTACACGTCTACTGGCTTCAACATTAAGTACCTGAACTCCTCAGGGTACACGTCTATGCAGTAGGTACCTGACCACCGAATCGTACCTATCTACTGGCGTTAGAAGAACCGCTCACCGCAGCTCACTGAGTCTGTTGGCCTCAGTTACTTGACGGCCGCATTCAGTGAGCTTGCAGCATGGTGTTCGGCTAGCGGTGTGTCAACCGTCTTTGGAGAGGATTTACTGGACTACCGGTGATGTCTGTGGACTCACCGTCTACGTTGATCAACTGTGGGCCGGAGTCGTCAGATGCTGTTTAGTGGGACATTACATGAAGAAAAGGTTGGAGTGTTACACTGAACTGGGCCAGGACCGTAGTGTGACACTGAGGGACGTACGATGGAGTGGAACACTGAGATATGCACAGGACCGTAGTGGAACACTGAGATGAAAAGGGTGTCGTGGGACACTGAAGATGGCCTGGTTGTAGTGTACACTGAACAGTGTCGTGTGACTGACTTCGTGTCGTGAGAGGCAGTTGATTGTAATTTATTATTATAAAAATGTTATTTATAATTTATTGTTTTAGCATAGAGATATATATATATAGTGACAGTAGTGTCAAGAGTTGTACCCTGTGTAGGGTCACGAATAATTATTTACTATTTTAGTAAAATGCTGATTATAATTTATTATAGTAACATGTACATATTATTATTATATCATAGTTCAAATACCTCTAGACCAAAGATAGTTGATTTTTATATATTAAAGATTAATTTATATTAATGTGTGTATTTATGTATCCCGAACTCTTTATTACAAAAGGAGTAAATCTTAACATCTCTCTCTTCTTTTAAAAATTACTTTTTTGTAATATATGAGTGGCCTGTCCGGGAGGATAATGATTATCTAGAATGATTTCTGGACGATCATATCCGGGATGACGGTTCGGGATACATATTACATTGATCTTTGTGTGTCGGTCCTTTTGTGGTGGGGGTGTTGCGGCCCCTGCCAAACTAGCGGTTAAATAGTTAACCTGCCGGCCGGCAGTACCACTGGGTGCGTCATCAAACCCAATGTGGGGGCTGCTGAGCCGGCCTTAGAGCAGTAAGAGCCTGAGTGCCTCACGGTACACACCTAAGCAGTAGGTACCTGACCACCGAAGGGTACACGTCTACTGGCTTTAGAAATTTTATGTACCTGAGCGCCTCACGGTACACACCTAAGCAGTAGGTACCTGACCACCGAAGGGTACACGTCTACTGGCTTTAGTAACAGTATGTACCAGAGCGCCTCGCTGTACACACCTAAGCAGTAGGTACCTGACCACCGAAGGGTACACGTCTACTGGCTTTAGTAACAGTATGTACCAGAGCGCCTCGCTGTACACACCTAAGCAGTAGGTACCTGACCACCGAAGGGTACACGTCTACTGGCTTTAGAAATATTATGTACCTGAGCGCCTCGCTGTACACACCTAAGCAGTAGGTACCTGACCACCGAAGGGTACACGTCTACTGGCTTCAACATTAAGTACCTGAACTCCTCAGGGTACACGTCTATGCAGTAGGTACCTGACCACCGAATCGTACCTATCTACTGGCGTTAGAAGAACCGCTCACCGCAGCTCACTGAGTCTGTTGGCCTCAGTTACTTGACGGCCGCATTCAGTGAGCTTGCAGCATGGTGTTCGGCTAGCGGTGTGTCAACCGTCTTTGGAGAGGATTTACTGGACTACCGGTGATGTCTGTGGACTCACCGTCTACGTTGATCAACTGTGGGCCGGAGTCGTCAGATGCTGTTTAGTGGGACATTACATGAAGAAAAGGTTGGAGTGTTACACTGAACTGGGCCAGGACCGTAGTGTGACACTGAGGGACGTACGATGGAGTGGAACACTGAGATATGCACAGGACCGTAGTGGAACACTGAGATGAAAAGGGTGTCGTGGGACACTGAAGATGGCCTGGTTGTAGTGTACACTGAACAGTGTCGTGTGACTGACTTCGTGTCGTGAGAGGCAGTTGATTGTAATTTATTATTATAAAAATGTTATTTATAATTTATTGTTTTAGCATAGAGATATATATATATAGTGACAGTAGTGTCAAGAGTTGTACCCTGTGTAGGGTCACGAATAATTATTTACTATTTTAGTAAAATGCTGATTATAATTTATTATAGTAACATGTACATATTATTATTATATCATAGTTCAAATACCTCTAGACCAAAGATAGTTGATTTTTATATATTAAAGATTAATTTATATTAATGTGTGTATTTATGTATCCCGAACTCTTTATTACAAAAGGAGTAAATCTTAACATCTCTCTCTTCTTTTAAAAATTACTTTTTTGTAATAATAACCATTCACAAGATATGTTAAACTAGAACTGGAATGTGCAGCAGTGATATAGTGCTAATAAAAAGAGAAGCTAGAAAAAGTTCAAAGATGTACAGCATAGTATTATTATATAATTTTCAAGGATAAACAGTGACATAGGAAGAAAAACCAAAAGTATTACACATACCCTTAGTAGTTGATAAGAGGAAAAAAAGAAGACATGATAACTGCACATTAAGATTGTCAGGGGATAAACAAAAAAAAAAATTGCTAAATAAGATTTCCTCACAGCATCAGCAGGGAAAACAAGAAGTCACAGATATAAACTAAGACAGATGTGGTGCTCCAAAGGATATACCAAAATTATTGTTCACAGTGAAAGAATAAAATGGGTTACAAGAAAAAGCAATATGTATTACATCCACTGGAAACTTTAAATCATTATAGTAAAAATCAAATACAAAAGCAAGGACACTACACACTTAGATCTGATCCTGTAGCTACAAATATAGTACATAATTAATGTACATAAACACACACACAACCAGAGACTGTTGAAGGACAATGTAGATAGAGACAAAGCAGTCATTATATTTAGCTAGAGAGACTGATAAAATATGAGTGCTGGATGGAGAGGGGGGGGACATGGGAGAAATTATAATATAAACATGTGGTGACAAGATCACAAAAATAATTAAAAGAAACTCTTTGTTATACTAAATTAGCAAGCTTCAAAATAGCTATATAGACTGTGCAATGCTTAAAACTACTTGAAACCAAAATTGAATTATGCAGAAATAATGTGGAGTCAGAATGGAAGAAAATGCAGAAAAAATAAGGTTTCAAAGATGTGCTTAAACACTGCTCAAAAAAAAATTAGTGAAGAAATAATGAGAGCACTGAAAATGCATATGTTGGCTGATAAGACTCATAATAGCCAAATATAAAATCATTAAAGAATAAACAAATACAATGGAACCCTGGTTATTGGCCATAATCCATTCCAGAATGTTGACCTTAATCCGAAATGGCCTAAAACCGAATCAATATTTCCCATAAGAAATAATGTAAATAGAATTAATCCATTCCAGACATCCAAAAAAATTAACAAAAAATACATTTTTTAAAGAGTAACTATAGTTTTAAATACACAAAACAATGAGAAAGAAATACAGCAGTAATTTTAATAATAAATGAACATTACATACCTTTATTGAAGACTCTTGTTGGCATATGGAAGAAGGCAAGGAGAAGAGAGGGAGGAGAGTTTATTGTTTGGAAGGGGAATCCCCCTCCATAAGGACTTCAGGTATTAAAGCCCTTTCTGGGGTTAGTTCCCTTCTTTGTCTTTTACTGCCACTAGGACCAGCTTGAGAGTCACTGGACCCGTCACGCAAAATATCTGTCCAGAGAGGCCTGTTTCTGGCATCTCCGTAAAACTTGCCTAAAATGGGACAAAACATTGTCACTGAACATGTTGCAGACACGGGTTGCAACTGTTTTGTCAGGGTAATAACTCTCCACAAAACTTTGCACATCACTCCACTTTGCACAAATGTCCTTAATTAATGAAGAAGGCACATTCTCCCCTCTCTCTTCCTCGCCTGAAGCAATATCCTCAGCTGTCATCTGTTGCTGTTCCAGTTGAAGGTGTTGCAGCTCCTCAGTGGTTAGCTCTTCCTTGTGGTCTTCCACCAACTCTTCCACATCCTCGCCACTCACATCCACCCCCATGGACTTCTCCAGTGATACAATACATTCCACAACAGGCATAGGGTCATCAGGGTCAGCCTCAAACCCTTCAAAATCCTTGTCAAGGACACAATCTGGCCACAATGACCTGCTGGTCCATGGGCTGGATGAGAGGAGTGGTATTAGTGGGCAAGAACTTCACTCTGATGAACTTACACTCCTCAAACAATAACTTCTTTCTTGAATTCTATCATATTTCTCACCTTTACCAAAGGGCTGGCACTCTGAACTTTCTTTGGCTCCACGGTGACTTACTTCACAGTTGCAATCAACAAAAAAAATACCAGAAACAATGGATGAAGCTGCAAAGTATTCCTAATCCAAAGAGAGAGACACGCAAACTGAGTGTGATACCCTTGAGGAAGAGCGTCGCCGGTCAGTGGTGACGCGTCTCATATGGCCTATTTCTGAGAGAATGGCCGATTTCCAGAGCAAAATTTCGCCGATAAAAGTGCTCGATATCCAAATCGGCCGATTTCTGCAACAGCCTATAACCAGGATTTCATTGTACTGATATACTGTAGTAGTTTTGTAATGCACTCAGCAGGGAGAACAAGCTACAATTGTAAAATGAAGACAATGAAAACCAGTCCCAAGTACGTACAGTAATTTAACACAAGCATTGATAGTCTGCTAGAATATGAATGAAGTACGTACATATAGTTAATACTACACCCAGTGGCAGATTCAGTATACTACTATTATATGACAAACTACACAATGTGTAGCTCTACTTGCTAATCACAAATAAGTAGTGGCTGATTCTCATTCATTCACTTTTACTCGTATAACTTTATATTTTGCTGGAGAGAATAAGTTTAGTCTCAACTTTATATACATACTGTATTCCTTTTTACTTTCCAAGACTAAAACCAATGTTAAAAATATGATAACACTATACAGTCTACTGATCTATGGTATTTGCTGTGTCTAGTAATTGGGTACTGACATAACTGCTGCTACACATCAAGAATAGGTTAGGTACAGTATGAGGTTAAGCCTTCAATGTTAAACAACATATATGAAGTATTGTACCATACGATAAACTAAAACACTAGGTCAGATATTACCCAAATATTTCAAAAATTTGATGTACATAAAAGGGCCTAAAATCTGGAACTCCCTGCTTGAAAACTCTAGAACTGCAGACTACACCCCCATTTTCAAAACTACTGTTAAAAAACATCAAAAACAAAATAGATTTACTCTCATTATCTGTAATTCCCCCCTAATCTACACTTACTCACCCAAATGACTGTAAACATAAAATTCCTAATATAGCTATTGCCTAATAAATCTGAAGTTAGACCTAAGTTTGCCTGAGATACTCCAATATAGGAGCTATAACAGAAACTGTGTATCATGCCAAGACAAACAATTCCCATTACTAAATTTACTAACTGTAATATTGTTATGTATATGTTTTGTACTACCTCACTATTATAAATCTAATTAATCACTGCAGTTACCTAACTTTCATATCAGTATTCTCCATAACCTGTGTCAATATAGAGTAAGAATTAGGATTAATCTGCCTGAAATGCCTAAGCATGCCAGTGGCCTTCTTTGTAATTATTATTTTATAATATGTAAACCACACATTGTAAGCACTGCAAGGAAATAAACATTTTCATTTTCATTTCATGGGTAAGATTTAAGCCTTTAGTAATAATGTTACACCACATCACCACCAGTTGTATTATGACAACTAAACCACTTCACAACACTGGACAAAATATTGTATTAATCATTAACCCTTTCAGGGTACACAGGAACTCTAAGAGACTTGTTCTCAGGGTCCCCCAAATTTAAAAAAAAAAAAATTATTTTTTCTTATGGAAAGATAGAGAATCTTTTCCCAATCATAATGACACCAAAAGTATGAAATTTTATGGAAAACTTACGGAATTATGCTCTCGCGAAGTTAGCGGTCTTGATGATGTTTACGCATCGGCGATTTTTGCCCACTTTGAGCCCTATTTTCGGCCAATTCCAATGTACTAGTCGACGAAAATCATAACTATTTCACTAGAACTCCATTTTTTCTATTGAATGAGTACAAGAAACCACCCATTTACCGATTTCAACTACACCTACCATCCGACTTACGACCTGCTCGACTTACGACCACTCGACTTACGACCTTGTTTTTTATTCCAAATTTCTGGAAAATAAACAACTACACTGTATTTGTGTTGTACACAGTGTTTATCCTAAACCTTACAGTATAAAATACAGTACTAACAACATAAAAAGTAAAGTAAAACATGAAATACCAAAATAAAACAATAAAATAAAGTCATTACAAAAATGTTTTGTTGATATTCAGTAGTAAAGTTCGACTTACGACCATTTCGACTTACGACCGGTTTCTCGGAACCGAACTCGGTCATAAGTCGGATGGTAGGTGTATCCAATAAAGTGGTCAGAATTTTGCCAATTTCACATAAATTTCAAAAGATGCCAGTTTCCGAACAGAGTCCAGAATAAACAAGAAAGACATTCCTGGCACTAAAATAACAAGTTTTCTGTTCGTTAGTCACATCCCCAGGCCCCTCTTATATTTCTTTGGCTTTCCACTTTGAATTTTTATTCTTACAAAAAATAGAAGATTTACTGTTATGCAGACTACTGCAGTAGTGTAGAAATGATATAAATAATATCAGCGCACTTGTGAAAGAATTTCAGACTCACCAGTTGATGTTTATTGGACACTTGGCATGATTTGTTTACTTTTGAACTTTGGTAAAAACTGAACATTTCTGCTACTTTGAGCTCAATTTCAAGGTACTTTTCATTGTAAAACCAGTCAAAATCATCACAATTTCTGTAATATGTCTTCCATTCTATAAAATGAGACCAGGAAAACTAGAATACAACAATAAATACCATACGAAAATACAGTGCAAAGTCGCTGTTTTAATCCAAAAACACTGTCAAAGTTTTTTTTTTCTCATTACACCCTGTGTGCTGCAGGATTTTTTTTATACTGTGCACACTGACCACATAGACCCATTCTTTCATATGTAGGCCTACCAGCTTTCTCTCACTAGATTTGAGGGTGCTAGAATTTAGGCGTACTAGTACGTCAAAAACCCTGGGGCGTAAGCCATACTAGTACGGCCGAAACCCTGAAAGGGTTAAATTGTCAGACATATAGGGTGCTGTAAATCTCGGTATAACTCATACCTCCCTCAAATTTGCTGTGAGTGGTAAATTTTGGCCTAGACATGAGAGAATGAATCTATGCAGTGGATATACATGATGAAAACAGCTAATCTCTGACCTTGTATTTGGGTTAAAATAGCAAATTTGGGGCACATTCTAAGGTGGTTTTCATGGTTTTAGTGGTTGTTTCTTGGTGCCATTAGATAAACTAAAAGACATATTAGTGAAATGATAAAGATTTTGGTTAGTTTCAGGTTGGAAGTAGTCTGAAGTAAGTCTCAAATGGCATAAATGGTCAATTTTGGGTGATTTTCCTGGGGAGGGGAAGGGAAGGACAATGGCTCCCATACCACCACCCTCCCAGTTTGCTCTAGATATTTTCAGCAGGCCTGCTTCAATTACTAGGGCAGCCTAAACTATGACCAAGCATTTTTGGTTATGATTTATTAGCTGAGAAACAGGGATAAAAAAAATTCAGATTTTTATGGCAACGAATTCAAAATGAAGGACAACTGTTATACAGTGGACCCTCTAATTTTGTGATTAATCCATTCCAAAGTCTGCTGAAAGTCGAAATTCACAAAAATCGAAACCATTTTCCCCATAAGAAATACAGTGGAGCCCCGAGTTTCAGCTGTAATCCATTCCAGAAGCTAGGCCTAAACTTGAAACGGCCGACAGGCGAAGCAATATTACCCATAAGAAATAACATATATACAATTAATCCATTCCAGACCCACAAAAATATTCACAAAAAATACATTTTTTAAAGAATAACTATAGTAATAACTTACAGGAGGGGAGAGGGAGGAGAAGTTACTATTATTTGAAGGGGAATCCCCTTAATAATAATAATGTTTATTTCTTTGTAAAGGTTACAATGTGCAATTACAATTTTGATTTGCTAAGTACAAAGATAGCCACTATCATGCCGAGGCATTTCGGGCAAACTAATCCTAATACATAGTAAATACAGTGGACCCTTGACCAGCGATGGCATCGATTAACGATAAATCTGACTATTTTATTTATTTAATTCATGTTAAGCGCTAGACCCATGTGGGTCATTCAGCGCAAGATGTAATAGAGGCTTGATCCTCCGTCTGCTGAGCGCCAGACAGATGCGCTTCCTATTTGTACTCACCTATAAATCTGACTAGCGATACATTTTATCGCAAAAATTTTGCCTCGATTAGCGCTAAAAAACTCGACCAACACTATTCGTTCTGTCTAAGACGCGTCCACTTCTGGCCAGTGTTTACAAGCCAGCCAGCCACCGGGGTCGCTTCCAAGCATACAATCGGAACATTTCATATTATCACAGCCTTTTTAGTGATTGCACCTGCAAAGTAAGTCACCATGGGCCCCAAGAAAGCTTCTAGTGCCAACCCTACAGCAAAAAGGGTGAGAATTACTATGGATATGAAGAAAGAGATCATTGCTAAGTATGAAAGTGGAGTGCATGTCTCCGAGCTGGCCAGGCTGTACACAAAACCCCAATCAACCATCGCTACTATTGTGGCCAAGAAAACGGCAATCAAGGAAGCTGTTCTTGCCAAAGGTGCAACTATGTTTTGGAAACTGAAATCGCAAGTGATAGAAGATGTTGAGAGACTGTTATTGGTATGGATAAACGAAAAACAGATAGGAGGAGATAGCATCTCTCAAGCGATCATATGTCAAAAGGCTAGGAAGTTGCATGAGGATTTAATTAGAAAAATGCCAGCAACTAGTGGTGATGTGAGTGAATTTAAGGCCAGTAAAGGTTGGTTTGAGAGATTTAAGAATCGTAGTGGCATTCATAGTGTGATAAGGCAAGGTGAGGCTGCCAGTTTGGACCAAAAAGCAGCTGAAAAATATGTGCAGGAATTCAAGGAGTACATAGACAGTGAAGGACTGAAACCTGAACAAGTGTTTAATGGTGACACTGACAATGTTGTGAAACACTTTAGGAATGTCATAAAGGAACGGGAGGTACAGGCCTCTATGGGCAGATATGTTGTGCGACAGAGGTCCAGTGACTCTCAAGCTGGTATTAGTGGCATTAAAAGAAGAAGGGAAGTAACCCCGAAAAAGGACTTGCCACCTCAAGTCCTAATGGAAGGGGATTCCCCTTCTAAACACTAGGACCATCAACACACTCCCCTCTTCCCATCCCATCAATCATCACCAGATCTTCAATAAAGGTAAGTGTCATGTAACTGTGCATGTCTTCTTCATTTTGTGTGTATTAAAATTAACATTTCATGTGTTAAATTTTTTTTTTCAATACTTTTGGGTGTCTTGCACGGATTAATTTGATTTCCATTATTTCTTATGGGGAAAATTAACTTGACTAACGATTATTTTGACTAACGATGAGCTCTCAGGAACGGATTAATAACGTTAGTCGAGGGTCCACTGTAATTAAAACTAGATAAGATAATAGTACATAGTAATTATTACTTAAAACTAAACATAGAATAGTGGTTAGCTGTTTTACAATCTTGTTTGGACTTGATAAATCTTATGTATACTTAGTACAAAATCTAATTTACAAGGAATGGTGCAGGTGGTAATATTTTATGGAATGGCAAAATTAAAAGCCAGGAGGTCATATGATAAAGCTAGCCAGTAGATGTTTGGTTGATTTGGTTAATATTGTGAGATATGATTTTTTAGCAGAGTCCTAAATTTATAAGTTGTCTGGGGATCCTTGACTTGTTCTGGTAGCGAGTTCCAGATCTTTGGGCCTTTTATGTGCATAGCGTTCTTGCATAGTGAGAGTTTTACTCAAGGGATGTTGAAAAGGGCCTATGCCTTGTATTGTGACTGTGCATTCTGTTTTAACTGTCGAGTTGTTTTAGGGGGGGGGTTACAGTGGAGTTTAATTAAAGTTCTGTATATGTAATAGGCATAATAATAAGAGTGTATATTTAGCAAGTTGAGTCTTTTGAAAAGTGGTGGGGTGTGCTGTCTAGCACAGGAGCTGGTTATTACCCGCACAGCAGCTTTTTGTTGGATTATTAAGGGTCTAAGGTGGTTGGCCGTGGTAGAGCCCCAGGCACAGATACCATTGGTGAGATAAGGATATATTAGAGAGTGGTACAGGGTAAGGAGAGTAGTTTGTGGTACATAATAGCATATCTTGGAAAGGATTCATACTGATTTGGAAATTTTTTTGGCTGTGTGATGGGTATGGGACTGAAATTTAAGATTACAGTCAAGAAGAAGACCTAGAAATTTGCCCTCCGTGTGTCTTGATATAGGGGAACCATTTAACAGTATGTTGAGTTGAATATTTGAGGCTCTGTTGCCAAACAGCATGAAGTAAGTTTTTTCTATGTTAAGTGTGAGTTTGTTGGTCATCATCCAAGCAAATATCTTCAGCAGTTCATTGTTTACAGTGTTTTCAAGCACAGCCGGGTCTGAATGGGAGTAGACATATGTAGTGTCATCTGCGAATAGAACTGGTGTAAGGAGTTGGGATGCATTGGGGAGATCATTGATGTAGATGAGAAAGAGGAGTGGGCCTAGGACACTACCTTGGGGTACTCCTACAGCTACAGGTTGGATAGCGGAGTTGACTCCATTTGCATGTACATACTGGTGTCTGTCGTTAAGATAGGATTTTAGGTAGTCAAGAGAATGTCCTCTTACGCCATAATGATTCAGCTTGAGGTGCAAGAGATTGTGGTCAACTGTGTCAAACGCTTTTCTTAGGTCGACAAAGAGCCCCAGGGGATATTCATTCTTATCGAGAGCTGTGTATATTAGGTCAAGCATTTGCATAATAGAATCATTCGTGCTTTTTTGGGTCTAAATCCAAACTGGCATGGGTTAAGTACAGTGGTCCCTCAATAATCGACCGGCCTGAAAGTCGACCATTTCGGAAATCAACCGGTTTTTTCGACAAAATATTGACTCGGAAATTGACCGAAATTCGTTTATCGACCCGTCTCGACCCGTTGTCCCAGACGCGTATGCACGAGGTAAGCGGGCCTCGACCCGCCTCAGCCTTCCTTCCCAACCAGTGTGCCATTGTTTACCAGTTAGCGGCGGTCCTCTCACGTGCTCCAGTGACACTCACTTGACCCTACGAGATTTTTGGAAAGAACATTTCAGTATTTTCCATTGTGTAAGCCTTATAGGTAAGGCTTGGGAGGGAGTGTCTACCAGGACTTTGAACTCTGCTTGGAGAAAATTGTGGCCAGATTGTGTCGACAAGAGGGATTTGGAAGGGTTTGGGGCTGACCCTGATGAGCCTATGTCAGTTTTGAACTCTATTGTGGCACTGGGGAGTTCCATGGGGTTGGATGTGAGTTTGGAGGATGTGGAAGAGTTGGTGGAGGACCACAACGAAGAGCTAACCACTGAGGAGCTGCAAGAGCTTCAGCAGGAAGAGCAACAGATCGCAGCTCAGAATCTTGCTGCAGAGGAGGAGGAAGAGAGATGGAAGAAGGTGCCTTCTTCAGAAATTAAGGAGATTTTTACTATGTGGGGTAAGATGGAAAGATTTATGGAGAAACATCACCCAGAGAAGGATGTTGCAAGCCATATCGGCAACTTGTACAGTGACAGAGTCTTGGCCCATTTTAGGGAAGTTTTAAAGAGACGCCAGAAACAGAGCTCTCTGCACAGTTATTTTGCGAGACAGGACTCCAGTGACTCTCAAGCTGGTCCTAGTGGCATTAAGAAACAGAGAAAAGAAGCAACCCCAGAAAAGCAAATGGTACCTGAGGTGTTGCTGGAAGGGGATTCCCCTTCCAAACTAGAAACAATCCACTCTCTCCTCCTCCTCCAGTCTCCCATACACTAAGAAGAATCTCCAATAAAGGTAAGTGTTATGCTGTTAATGTTTCATTCATCATTTCCCATTGTATTGTTTATGTACTACATGAATATTTCATGTAAAAAAATTTTTTGTTTTAATACTTCTGGGTGTCAGGAACGGATTAATTGAATTTACATTATTTCTTATGGGGAAAATTGATTCGTAAATCGACCATTTCGATAATCGACCGGCTTCCAGGAACGGATTACCGTCGATAATCGAGGGACCACTGTATGTTGTTGGATGTTAGGTAGGAGTAAAGTCGCTTGTGTATTATTTTTTCAAATATCTTGGATAGTAAGGGCAAGTTTGATATAGGTCTGTAATTGTTCAAATCAGTTGGATCTCCACCTTTGTGGATCGGGGTGACCCTTGCTGTCTTGAGTATGGATGGGAAGGTTGAGGATTTGTTAAACATTGTTGCAATAATGGGCGACAATTTTGGTGCAGCTTTTTTATATATGAATGGTGGCAAGTTATCTAGATCACCTGATTTGTTTTTTAATGATTTAATGATGAGTGAAACTTCAGTGGGATTAGTTGGAGCTAGGAATAGAGTGTTTGGATAGTTACCAGTGAGGTACTCATTCAGATGGGTATTTGAGCTAGGAATTTGGCTTACTAGCTCTGATCCTACGGTAGAGAAGAAGACATTAACCCTTTGACTGTTTTCGACGTATAAATACGTCTTACGAGCCAATGTTTCTGACGTATATATACTCAATAATTCTAGCGGCTTCAAATCAAGCGGGAGAAAGCTGGTAGGCCCACATGTGAGAGAATGGGTCTGTGTGGTCAGTGTGCACCACATAAAAAAAATCCTGCAGCACACATTGCGTAATGAGAAAAAAAAACTCTGATCGTTTTTTTGGAATAAAACGCCGACTTTGAGGTGTATTTTCGTATAGTATTTATCATTGTATTCGCGTTTTCATGGTCTTAGGTGATAAAATGGAAAACACATTACAGAAATAGAGATGATTTTCATTATTTTGACGATGAAAACGACCTTGAAACTGAGCTCAAAGTAGCGGAAATGTTCGATTTTTACCAATGTTCAGGAGTAAATAAATCACACCACACGTCCAATACACGTCAACTGGGGAGTCTAATATTCTTTCACTAGTGCACTGATATTATTTATACCATTTTTACAATAATGCAGTAGTCTGCATAACAGTAAATTTTGTATTTTCTTGTATGAATAAAAAATCAAAATAGAAAGCAATAATAATATAAGAGGGGCCTAGAGATGTGACTAATGAACAGAGCATATGTTATTTTAGTGCCACGAATGTCTACCTTGTTTATTCTGGACCCTATTTTGAAATTGGCATCTTTTTTAGTTTGCGTGAAATTGGCCAAATTGCCAATTTCTGACCACGTTATTGGGTAGTCCAAATTAGTAAATGGGAGTTTTCTTGTACTCAGCTGATAGATAAAATGGAGTTCTAAAGAAATAGCTATGAGTTTGGTCAACTGGAACAATGGAATTGGCTGAAAATAGGGCTCAAATTCGGCGAAATCGCCGATACGCATATGTCGCCGAGACCGCTAACTTCGCGGGAGCATAATTCCATGAGTTTTCGACCAAATTTCGAACTTTTGGTGTCATTACCATCGGGAAAAGATTCTCTATCATTTCATAAGAAAAAATAATTTTTTTTTTTCAAAACTTAAGCGACAGAATGACAGTTTCAGAAAGGGGCCTGAAACAGTCAAAGGGTTAAATTTGTCAGCCATGTCTATAGGTTGCATGTGAGGTTCATCTGGTTTAGTTAAGTCTATCTCTCTATTTCCAGTTGGTTTTCTTGATCCCAAAATTTTGGAGAGGGTTTGCCAGGTACTTTTCATGTCACCTTTCATTTCACTAAATCTATTTTCATAATACAGTTGCTTTGATTTACGTATTAGTTTTGTTAGTATTGATGTGCATCTTTTAGTAAATTCTTTAGTAATTAATCTGAACTGCTTTTCAATTTGGTGTTTTTTACTAATAGATTTAAGGATACTTTTAGTTAGCCATGGGCTGTTTAGCCTCTTTTCTGTGATATGTTTCGTTTTGACTGAGCAATGTTTGTTGTAGAGGTTTAGGGTTTTATGTAAAAAAAATTTGATATCTTTATTGATATTATTACTGTCATTTAGCGCTCTCTGCCAATCAATGGCACCTAGAGCTAGTTTTAGGCTGTTTATCGATGTCTCGTCATGCAGGCGAAATGAGATCTTTCTTGTTTCTTGAGGCAGTTTAGATAAGTTGGTTATGAGAAAGGTATGATAGTGGTCTGTGGTGTTATCTGTGATTATACCTGCTTGTAGTGGGGATATTATGTTTGTCCAGATATGGTCGAGTAACGAGGCACTAGTGTCAGAGATTCTTGTTGGCTTTGTTATAGTGGGTAGCAATAAGCTGTTGTTCATAGCATTTGTGAAATCAACTACTGGAGGGTCGGTTGCTTGGATAAGGTTGATGTTGAAATCTCCTGCTAGTATCAGATGGTGTTTATCCAATTCTGACTCATTTATCATGTTTCTAAGGTTATTGCTAAAAGTTTAAGTGTTTGAGTATGGTAGTCTGTAGACTGCACCAACTGCTATAGGTTTCTTAAGTGTTCTTGATGTGAATTTAGCTATTATATATTTGCCGTTTTCATCCCGTACATTAGTTGATTTCACACATTCTAGTTCATCAGAGTAATAGATGGCAGTGCCTCCTCCTGATTGGTCGGGCCTACAGTTATGTATGGCTGTGTAACCAGGTATGGTAAACATGTCTGTCAGATCTTGTCTGAGCCAGGTTTCAGTAAGTATAATGAAAGTTATAGTAGCATTTAGAGATTTTAGTAATGCAATGAGGTCATCATAGTGTTTACTCAATGATCTAACATTGTAGTTGAAGACTGTAATGTTCTTGTTGACACTGAGAAGGGTATTAGCCTGACTAGCAGTGTAGTAATGGCAATTACTGTTTGGGCTATGTGTGCTGTTCAATAAGAGGGTGATATCAGGATCGATACTTACATTCATAAGGGGTATGTGGAGAAATAGCCGTTACAGTTATTAAAGAACAAAAAACAAAGCAATGATGTTAAACCACTAACAATTATGAACTTATGAACTAAGATAGTTAATTTAAATCTAAAAAAATAATGGAGCTGTGAAAATTAAAATAAAACACTTTAGCACCTTGATTATTTCAAAGTTAAAAGTAATGGTTTCAAGTATAAAATAAGACACAGAATAAAACACTTAAGTACCTGGATTAGCACCTTGAATAGTGCCTTAGATGTCTTAAGTAGCTGGGAATTAATTACTGTTATTCACTAACAGTCATGAAAATATGGATAAGAATAAGGGTAAATTCTTCTGAACTACAGCACTGAACATGGTTGATAATGTGTTGAGATATGGCTTAACGAGGTTCAGTCAAACCAGTGAATGAGAGGAAACATGCTAGTTCTTGATCATTTGTTATTTCAAACCTACAACCCGTGTCTGATAATTTTACCACGATAATGCCATCACGAGTAAAGCACTGTTTTATTGATGCATTATCACGCTTAAGTTTTCGAAGTCTGTATAATAAGTTCTGACATTTTTTAGTTAGGCACTCATTTACATACACATTACTCCATTTCTTGATGGAGGAACTTATTAGATCATTTTTTACATCAATGAAATTAAATTTTTAACCTAACACTTTGTTGATGACCCGGCTTGCCTAGCAGTCGGGCCTCCTTGATATCACTGGTTTTAATGTTAACTTTTATCTCATCTTTTACTAGTTGGCGTGCTTTGATGGTGCAATTCTCATTGTTTGTATCTGGTGGTAAGGTAGAGCTGGTTAAAATGACAGAGTCTAGGAGCTTGTCTTGTTCAATCATATCCCATTGATACTGGAAGCATGCATTCCACTGGGATTCCATGTTTAACTTCCAGTCTTGTGTAGCTTCTGGCAGCTTGGTGGTGAGAGAATTTATTTGTTTAGCATGTGTGTCTATAGTTGAATGTAGGTTTGCTTGTTCTTTAGACGAGTTTATTAATGATGTCAGTTTGTTTTCTAGTTCACTAATCTTTGAGTTTTGTGTCGTAAGATGATATTCAAGATCTTTAATTCTCGTGTTTTGGGTATGTAGTGAGCACTCAAGGTCCATAAAAAGTTTTTTGTAGGTTTCGTTTTGTCGTCCATAAAGGCTTTAGGTACCAAATCCTTATCCGTGGTTACTTCCCTCCTTTGTTTTTATTGGCACTAGGACCTGCTTGAGAGTCACTGGACACCTGTCACACTAAAAATATTTCCATACAGCTCTGTTTCCGGTGTCTCTTAAGATTTGCCTAAAATGGGAAATGGCACTGTCATTGTACATGTTGCCAACACAGCTTGCAACAGCTTTGTTAGGGTGATGTTTTTCCACAGACATTTGCACCTCACTCCACTTTGCACAAATGTCCTTAATCAATGAAGAAAGCACCTTCTTCCCTCTCTCTTCCTCCTCCTCTGAAGCAATTTCCTGAGCTGTGGTCTGTTGCTGTTTCAGATGAAGGTCTTGCAGCTCTTTGGTGGTTAGCTCTTCACTGTGGTCCTCCACCAACTCTTCCACATCCTGGCCACTCACATCCAACCCCATGGAATTCCCCAATGCCACAATAGATTCCACAACAGGTGTAGGGTCGACAGGGTCATCCTCAAACCCTTCAAAATCCTTCTCTTGGACACATTCTGGCCACAATTTTCTCCAAGCAGAGTTCAAAGTCCTGGAAATCACTCCCTGCCAAGCCTTATCTAT
This sequence comes from Cherax quadricarinatus, assembly GCF_038502225.1. Classification (NCBI taxonomy): domain Eukaryota; kingdom Metazoa; phylum Arthropoda; class Malacostraca; order Decapoda; family Parastacidae; genus Cherax; species Cherax quadricarinatus. Next base: position 24,617,251 of record NC_091299.1, read on the forward strand.
AAGGCTTATGCAAATGAGGATATTGAAGTGATTCCTCCAGACCTCTCTTAGGGTTAATTCAGTGTCTGAGGTCACATCAAAGCACCTTTGAAACTGCTTTGGTGTTTGAAATCATCTGCTGGTCCATGAGCTGGATGAGAGGAGTGGTAAGAACTTCACTGTGATGAAATTCAACTCCAACAATTGGTCATCCAAGTCTGGAGGTTGAGACAGAGCACTGTCCATTACCAGAAGGCACTTGAGTGGCAATTTTTTTTCCAGGAGATATTTCTTCACTCTTGGGCCAAACACTTCATTGAACCAATGAAGGAAAATTTGCCTCATGACCCATGGCTTATTGTCAGCCTTCCACGTCACACACAATTTTCTCCTGACGACACTGTTTTTCTTGAACACACTGGGATTTTCAGAGTGATACACCAGTAAAGGCTTCATTTTGAAATCCCCACTAGCATTACGACAGAACAAGAGAGTCAGCCTGTCTTTCATAGGCTTGTGTCCTGGCAGAGCCTGTTCCTCCTGCGTGATGTAGGTCCTCTTTGGCATTTTCTTCCAAAAGAGGCCTGTTTTGTCAAAATTAAACACTTGTTGGGGAAGGAATCCTTCATCATTCTCTACGTACACTTTGAATTCATGCACAATTTTTTCAGCTGTATGTTTGTCTGAACTTGCAGCCTCACCATGCCTTACAACACTGTGTATGCCACTTCGCTTCTTGAATTTTTCGAACCAGCCTTTGCTGGCATTAAATTCACTAACATGAGCACTTGTTCTAGGCATTTTCTTTACAAGATTGGCATGCAACTGCCTTGCCTTTTTTCAAATTATCGACTGCATAACACTATCTCCTGCTAACTGCTTTTGGTTGACCCATACTAACGATGACTTCTCAACATCTTCGATTATTTGTGATCCCTTTTTTGTTAGCATATTTACCCCTTTCACAACATCAGCTTCCTTGATTTCCTTTTTCTTCACCATGATGGAAGTGATCGTTGAATGGAGGTGATGCTCACTCACCGAGAATTAATGCCACATTGACTCTTGAATGTGTCTGTGGGAGGCTTTGTGTGCTGGGGCCCCTAGGACACATACCAGACGGCTGTCGAATTTAGAGAGAAGTTGCCGATAATCAAAATTCACGAAAATAGAGCCTCACGAAATTAGAGGTATTACTGTACGTATATAGGAGAGGCCTGGGGGACATGACTGACCATTTCGCTGTTGAGACTCTCAAAATTAAGTGCTGGCAGCATCATAATTTAAAAATATAATTATTTTATCTTCTGAAATAGTACAGAATCTTTCTCTAAAGGTATTGACAAGAAAAATATCAAATTTGATGGAAAACTCAAGGCACATGCAGGCACAAGGCTGGCAGTCGGGCTCAATTTATGCATTGATGATTTTGACCACTTTGAATCCTACTTTAAGCCAATTCCAATGCTCAATTTGACCCAGTTCTTAGCTATTTCACTGGTATGCCTTCCATTCTACTGACTGAGCACAAGAGATTGCCCATTTAATTACCATAACTACCCTATAATGTGCACGGAAGTCAATAATTTGACCAATTTCACACACAAAAAAGTAGAAAATAAACAGTGTAGGCATTCTAGCTACTAAATTAACCTTTCCCTTGTTTGCTAATCATGTCCCCTATAAAACACTGCTCCTCCATTGTGAATCCATCATCACACAAACCATCTAAGTTTTACCCTCTTTCTTGGATAATAAAATATGTACAGTGGACCCCCGGTATTCGATGGCATCAGTATTCAATAAATCCGGTATTCGATGCATTATATCGCAAAAAAATTTCCTCGGTATTCGATAGAAAACCCGGTATTCGATACGATTCGTACGAGACCTGTCCACATGTAGCCTGAACTGCCCCTTGTGTGCCAGTGTTTACAAGCCAGCCAGTGTTTACAAGCCAGCCAGTGTGCGTGCATCTAAGGATACATTCGGTACATTCCATATTATCCATATTATCACTGTGTTTGGCGCTTGTTTCTGCAAAATAAGTCACCATGGGCCCCAAGAAAGCTTCTAGTGCCAACCCTGTGGTAAAAAGGGTGAGAATTAGTATGGAAATTAAGAAAGATTTTGAAGGGTTTGGGGCTAACCCTGAGAAGCCTATACCAGTTGTGGAATACATTGTGCCTACTTCAAAAATTAAGGAAATGTGTGCACAGTGGGTTGATGTACAAACCTTTATGGATGAAAATCACCCTAACACAGCTATTACAATGACAATGTTGTGGCCCATTTTAGACAAATCATAAAGGAATGGGAGGTACAGAGCTCTATGGACAGATTTGTTGTGCGACAGAGGTCCAATGAATCTCAAGCTGGTCCTAGTGGCATTAAAAGAAGAAGGGAAGTAACCCTGGAAAAGGACTTGCTACCTCAAGTCCTAATGGAAGGGGATTCCCCTTCTAAACACTAACACCTCTCCCCTCCTTCCATCCCATCAATCATCACCAGATCTTCATTAAAGGTAAGTGTCAATTATTTTATTGTTATTGTAATTATTCTATTGCATTAAACTTAATATTTCATGTAGTAAAATTTTTTTTTCCTACTTTTGGGTGTCTTGCACGGATTAATTTGATTTTCATTATTTCTTATGAGGAAAATTGATTCGGTTTTCGATATTATCGGTATTCGATGAGCTCTCAGGAACGGATTAATATCGAATACCGGGGGTCCACTGTATAACCAAAAATGATTGGTCACGCTTTAGACCAACCCGAATTGAAACAAATATTTATGTAAATTGGAAATGTGTTGAAAATAGGGTAAAACTAGCCAACCTACTGACTTCTGACCTAAAAAAAAAAGGAAACACATTCACCATTATTTATTCAATCTGCCAGAAGTGTGCTGACATTATAATTCAAACAACCCTCCGAACTGCAACATCCTCATAATTGGAAGTTGACTACTCAGATAAGTCGCAGGGATGTTAGAAATTATTTCTTCAGTCACAGAGTTGTCAGGAAGTGGAATAGTCTGGAGAGGGAGGTGGTGGAGGCAGGATCCACACACAGCTTCAAGAAGAGGTATAATAAAGCTCACAGAACAGGGAGGGAGTGACCTAGTAGTGACCACAATTAGGTGAATACAAATTGGTGAGTACACCTTTCAGGGTGCAGGCATTGCCCTTCCCACCTCCAGGACTTGAATCCTTTTATGTTACCTTGCTCAAATTCCAACATCCAGTAATAACCACTTGCCTTCACTCTGCTCTAACATCCTCAACACAAGCCTGCTGAATGCTCTAACTTCTAATACTCAGAATTTCTTTTATCCCCTCCCTTTATTCACTCCTTTCACCTCAGATTTATACACTATCATCCATCCTCCCTCCTAAATGTTCAAACCAACTCGCCAACAACTTTTTTTTAACACTATGACCATCTCCCACCGAGGCAGAGTGACCTAAAACAAGAAGCACTTCTACCATCAATCACACTATTACTCTTACCAGAGGCATGCAGATCCGACAGTTTAGATGTGACTCTAAACAGCAGATATCCCAAACCCCTCCTTTAGGGCGAAGGTACTGTACTTCCCAACTCAAGGATTCAAGTTATTATGCAAATGATACAATGTTTTACCTTTCTGTGGGTTTATCATGTGGTAGTATACTTAATCTAGTGTTTTAAAGTGTGACGAATAAGACTGAGATGAACTACAACTGCATGTGTGTGGAGGGAATAGATAGGGAGAAATTGAAGAAGTGTATGACAGAGTTGAGAGGAAAGTAAAACTACAGGTAAGTTAAAAAATCTAAACTGGAATGAATAAATGTCAACTTCATTTCTGAACATAATCAATGTATTTTTGCACCTAAAGAATAATAGGGCACAAAATACTAATGAAAAGTGCCAAACCTATGGGACTATATTATTACAGATAGCAATATTTTTCACAAGTGCTGAAAGCTTTAGGTACTGTGGAGATGACAGGTGGCAAGCAGGAACTGGAAGGAAAGATATGCTCCTTGATGACTAGTCTCCACACATGATTCAGCACCAGTAAAGATAACACTTTAAAACAACTGTAAAAAATGCAAATGATACAACACAACTTGAAATTCAATTTATTATTTTATTTAATTTATTTATGTCTTTGCAAATAGTACACTGATATTATGTATTTACAATAATGGGTTGCAATGCAAAGAGAGCCTCTATTATGCCTAGGCATTATGGGCTGACTTAACATTAATGGCTTACTGACTACTTAACACTAAGAATTATGTCATAGCTGTACAGTAGATTATTAATTATAAGTGAATTTAATTTATTTAAGACAAAAGATATATTCATATATTCAAAAATGCTTTTTGTGAAACAACGATTCAATTATATTCCTGTCGACAATGGATAAAAGGTTCAAAAGTAATTGTTGAAATTATGATATGGGAATACGTATTGAGTATGTGAGTACTGAGCATTTAGTCTAGGGTGATTAAATGGCTTTTGAGAAGAGTCTTAAATTGATTTTCAGACTGGGTTACTTTAGTATCTTCTGGTAATGAATTCCATATTTTGGGGCCCTTTATGTGCATAGAGTTTTTACACAGTGTGAAATGGACACGGGGTACATCAAAAAGAGATCTGTGTTATGGTCATGTGTCCTGTTAAGGTTGGTGAGGAGAAGTTTGAGTGGAGGGTTTATATTTGCATGTATTGTTCTGTGCATGTAGTAGGCACATGAACAAGTATGGATGTTCTTAACGGTGAGCAGATTTAGACTTTTGAAAATTGGTGGAGTATGCTGTAGGGAGTGGGAATTTATCATCATTCTGACTGCTGCCTTTTGCTGGGTTATTAGAGGTCTTAGGTGATTTTATGCTGTTGATCCCCATGCACAAATTTCATATGTGAGATAAGGGTATATGAGTGAATGGTACAGTGCCAGGAGAGCTGATTGTGGAACGTAGTACCGTATCTTTGATAGTATGCGTACAGTCCTAGTGATTTTCTTGGTGATTTGTTGTATATGTGTCTGGAACTTAAGGCTACTGTCAAGGTGGATACCTAGGAATTTTCCCTCTGCAAGTCTTGTGACTGGTGATCCGTTTAGTGTTATGTTAAGTGGTACATTTGCAGCTTTGTTTCCAAACTGTGAAAGGTAAATGCCAGTTTCTCGTGGATTTAGCACTTTTAGTAATACTGTAATAATAATAATAATAATAATGAGATAGTGGAAGATATTAGAGTGCTTCCATTTTTTACCTTGTTTCAAAGGGAGTAGCATTAATTTTGCCTGGTTTTAGAAAGAAGTGGATAATGACTTCAGAGTACTGCTTCAAGTGTAGTAACTCATGAGAAAATTACATCTGGAGTATCTCGCATCAGAGCCATTATTGCTGCCAGTCAGCATCAGCGATATTTGAACAAAAATGAGACAATTATCATCAAATATCACAAAAGCTGTTTCTAAATATACTGTACATCAAAAATGCATGTGCAGTGCAAGACCCAGGAAGTAAAACTAAAAGTTAATGTGAATCTTCACTGCTAAAAAACTTCAAGTGGCACAGTCAACTGGGCAGCCTGATGCCACTATCATAGATAGATGTGCCCTTCTTTAAACAGTTCACTGGCTGGGTAAGGGCAGTTTAAAAAACCTACAGTAGTTGTCAGTTCTTCAAAATATGCGTCACTAGCACGTTAAGAGACAATACAATAAGTGTCAGGGGCCCGAGACTGCTTAACTGCCTCCCAGCATACCTAAGGGGGATTACCAATAGACCCTTGGCTGTCTTCAAGCAGGCACTGGACAAGCACCTAAAGTCGGTACCTGACCAGCCGGGCTGTGGCTCGTACGTTGGATTGCGTGCAGCCAGCAGTAAGAGCCTGATTGATCAGACTCTGATCCACCATGAGGCCAGGTCACAGACCAGGCTGTGAGGGCATTGACCCCAGGAACTCTCTCCAGGTAAACTCCAGGTAAAATAATTATCCCTTTGCCAAGCTGAATAACTGATAACACTCAGATGCCAAAGAATCAAAATTATCAGAGATGGCACTAATGTTTCTGTGTTGTCAGTGCATTAATATGCAGAGAGAAAACTCAACAAATATGAAGGGACCAAGACATTTCAATACCCTCCCATCATACACAAGGGAGAGTACCAACAGACCCCTGGCTTTCTTCAAAAGAGAATTGGACAAGATCCTCAAGTCAGTTACTAATGAACCAGAAGGCCTGTGTGGGGCTGGGCCACAGGAGCGTTATCCCTAGGAACACACTACAGGTAGACAGCTGACTACAATCAAGAACATAAATCAAGAACATTAATAAGGTAACAGATGTGCCACCATTGTTAATTATAGATATAACTTCACAACTACTGTCAGCTCGTGAATTCATTGGTTGTGATACAATGGTATATTACTGTGGCATTGAAAAAACTAAATAAATGCATGTTTTGTGAAACAACTGTATTTGTAAATGTTTTATAGTTCACTTTCCTTTCGTTGTCAAATGCAAAGAATGCTCTGAAGGCAAGTACTGTATCCAATACGTGTAACAACTAAATGCTTTACGGTAAAGATGATAGCCATCTTAGATACCAAATTTATATGGAATCATCCTACCATCATCCCTATCTACTTGAAAGTACCAAAGGTGACTTCTTTTGCCTAAAAAACACATTATCAGTAAAGAATTAGATTAAAATAATCAGTATTCATGTTCATTTACGTCTTAGTATTCATGGATGATCAAGGACCATCTTAGCATCCATCTTCAATTTCTCACATTTCTCAAGGATGACAAGAGTGACACCCACTGGATTATCAGTTTAGATACTGTACCTCAGAAGTTCAATATCAGTTAAGGACAACTATGCACCACAAAATTCCAGATTCATCTATCTTTCCACTAGAATAAATATGAAACAGAAACCTGTAACTGTTTTACATGATGGTAGGATTGCTGGTGTCTTTTTCTGTCTCATAAACACACTGGATAACAGGTATATCTTGCTACTTCTACTTACACTTAGGTCACACTACACAGGCATGCACATGCATATAAATACATACATCTAGGTTTTTCTTCTTTTTTCTAAATAGCTCTTGTTCTTTATTTCCTCTATTGTCCATGGGGAAGTGGAAAAGAATCTTTCCTCCGTAAGCCATGCATGTCGTATTACGCGACTAAAATGCTGGGAGCAATGGGCTAGTAACCCCTTCTCCTGTAAACATTTACTAAAAAAGAGAAGAAGAAAAACTTTATAAAACTGGGATGTTTGAATGTGCATGGATGTAGTGCAGATGACAAGAAAGAAATTATTGCTAATGTTATGAATGAAAAGAAGTTGAATGTCCTGGCCCTAAGCGAAACAGAGTTGAAGGGGGTAGGAGAGTTCCGATGGGGAGAAATAAATGGGATTAAGTCAGGAGTATCTGAGAGAGTTAGAGTTAAGGAAGGGGTAGCAATAATGTTGAAGGATCAGTTATGGAAGGAGAAGAGGGAATATAAATGTGTAAATTCAAGGATTATGTGGATTAAAATAAGGGTTGGATGCAAAAAGTGGGTCTTAACAAGTGTGTATGCACCTGGAGAAGAGAGGAGTGTAGAGGAGAGAATGAGATTTTAGGAGATGTTAAGTGAATGTATAGGAACCTTTGAACCAAGTGACAGAGTAATTGTGGTAGGTGACCTAAATGCTAAAGTAGGAGAAACAGTTAGAGAGGGTGTGGTAGGTAAGTTTGGGGTGCCAGGTGTAAATGATAATAGGAGCCCTTTGATTGAACTTTGTATAAAAAGGGGTTTAGTAATGGGTAATGCATATTTTAAGAAAAGGAGGATAAATAAGTATACAAGATATGATGTACGGCATAATGACAGTAGTTTGTTGGATTATGTATTGGTAGATAAAAGACTGTTGAGTAGACTTCAGGATGTACATGTTTATACAGGGGCCACAGATATATCAGATCACATTTTAGTCGTAGCTACAGAGAGAGTAAAAGATAGATGGGATACAAGGAAAATTGAAGCATCAAGTAAGAGAGAGGTGAAGGTTTATAAACTAAAAGAGGAGGCAGTTAGGGTAAGATATAAACAACTATTGGAAGATAGATGGGCTCTGAGAGTATAGCCAATGGGGTCGAAGAAGTATGGGGTAGGTTTAAAAATGTAGTGTTAGAGTGTTCAGCAGAAGTTAGTGGTTACAGGAAGGTGGGTGCAGGAAGGAAGAAGAGCGACTGGTGGAATGATGATGTAAAGAGAGTAGTAAGGGACAAAAAGTTAGCATATGAGAGGTTTTTACAAAGTAGAAGTGATGCAAGGAGGGAAGAGTATATGGAGGAAAAAAGAGAGGTTAAGAGAGTGGTGAAGCAATGTAAAAAGAGAGCAAATGAGAGTGGGTGAGATGTTATCAACAAATTTTGTTGAAAATAAGAAAAATTTTTGGAGTGAGATTAACAAGTTGAGGAAGCCTAGGGAATAAATGGATTTGTCAGTTAAAAATATGAGATGAGAGTTATTAAATGGAGAGTTAGAGGTACCAGGAAGATGGAGGGAATATTTTGAGGAATTGTTAAATGTTGATGAAGATAGGGAAGTTGTGATTTTGTGTATAGGGCAAGGAGGAATAACATCTTGTTGGAGCGAGGAAGAGCCAGTTGTGAGTGTGGGGGAAGTTTGTGAGGCAGTGGGTAGAATGAAAGGGGGTAAGGCAGCTGGGATTGATAGGATAAAATAGAAATGTTAAAAGCAGGTGGGGATATAGTTTTGGAATGGTTGGTACTATTATTTAATAAATGCATGGAAGAGGGTAAGGTACCTAGGGATTGGCAGAGAGCATGCATAGTTCCTTTGTATAAAGGCAATGGGGACAAAAGAGTGCAAAAATTATAGGGCAATAAGTCTGTTGAGTATACCTGGTAAAGTGTATGGTAGAGTTATTATTGAAAGAATTAAGAATAAGACTGAGGGTAGGATAGCAGATGAACAAGGAGGCTTTAAGAAAGGTAGAGGGTGTGTAGACCAAGTGTTTACAGTAAAACATATAGGTGAACAGTATTTAGATAAGGCTAAAGAGGTTTTTGTGGTCAGTGGTCAGTCGTCACGTGAGGTCACAGACCCTGAGCTGCTTTGGGGATTAGCGTGGACGGTTACAAAGCATGGCTTGCTTCTGCAGTGTTTTAAAAACTGAGTTTGGAGAGTTGAAGGAGGAGGTCTTGCTTCTCCAGGAGGAGATTAGGAGGCTGAAGGTCCACCTCAATGGGCCTGGGAGAGTGTGTGAGGTGGTTGGAGATGTGGGGAATGAGGCTTCTAGCAGTGAGGTGCAGTCTGTCTCTCACTGTGAGGAGGCTGTAGGTGGGGAGGTAGCAACGGGTACCAGCAGTGAGGTGCAGCCCAGCACCTGCTACAAGTGGCGAGTTGTTCACAGTAATGGGAGGCGCATCAGAGTAAGGAAAGTTAAGAGTGAAGATCTGAAGGTAGGAAATCGCTTCTCTGTTCTCCAGGATGAATGTACTTCAGTGGCCAGTGAAGGTAAGGGTACTACTGCCCCTGCTAATGAAGGTAAGCGCATTCTTGTGGTTGGTGACTCTCAGGTAAGATATGTTGACCGTGCTTTTTGTAATAGGAATAAGAAGATGAGAGATAGAGTGTGCTTCCCTGGAGCTGGTGTTGGGGACATTGTCAACAGACTGGATAATATCATGTCAGGTAATGGGAACAAGCCCATTATCTGTCTCAGTGCTGGTGGAAATGATATTGGGAAGGGTAGGAGAGAAGAGCTGCTAGATAAGTACAGGTCAGCTATAGATTTCATTAAGTCTAAGGGAGGGATCCCAATCATATGTAGCATCTTGCCTAGAAGGGGAGTAGGAAATGAATGGTTGTCTAGGGCAATTGGTGTAAATTGCTGGCTAGACAGATACTGCAAGGAACTTGCAATCCCATTCATTGACAACTGGAACAACTTTTATGGCAAACATGATATGTATGCAAGGGATGGGGTTCATCTCTCTGGGGCAGGGGTGGTAGCACTTGCAGACTCGATTGAGAAGGCCATTGGTGAAATGCCTATGATTTTAAACTGATGGAAGATAGAGGTATGGGTGTGTGTGGGAAACAAGCAGGTTGCAACACTAGGGTTGGAAACAGTAAATGTATAAAAGGCATTCAGCATGAAGTTATAAATAAAGACAATAGAACAGGTCAGAAAACAAAGGGGGACAGCAGAGGGCAGCAAGGGACTAGCTCCCTTAAGGTTTACTATACTAATAGCAGGAGTGTTAGAAATAAGATAGATGAGCTAAGATTAATTGCAAGTGCAGGAAACATAGATATTATTGCTATAACAGAGACCTGGCTCAATCTGAAAGATAGTGAGATGCCATCTGAATGTCACATACAAGGCTATAAATTATTCCACACTGACAGGGTCAACAGGAAAGGTGGTGGAGTAGCGATGTATGTCAGAGACAATTTAAATTGTTGTGTTAGACAAGATATTAAATTAGAAGCGTCAGCCACTGAATCTGTTTGGTTACAGCTTCTCGAGGGCCGAGAAAAACTAATTTTGGGTGTGATTTACAGGGCCCCAAATCTTGATAGGGAGTGCAGTAAACTTCTATGGGACGAAATTCGTAAGGCATCTACATACGAAAATGTTGTGCTAATGGGAGACTTCAACTATAGACAGATTGACTGGAGCAATTTGACAGGAAATTTAGAGTCGGGTGACTTTCTTGATACGATCCAGGATTGTTTTTTAAAACAGTTTGTGACAGAGCCAACTAGGGGAAATAACCTCCTTGACTTGGTTCTTGCCAGTAGGGAAACACTAATTAATAATCTTGAGGTTAATGATGAGCTTGGGGAGAGTGATCACAAATCACTCAGTTTTAACATATCATGGAATTCCCCTAATAATGGCAATCAAGTCTCCGTCCCTGACTTTCGCTTGGCTGATTTCATAGGACTGAAAAATTACTTAGGTGGGCTGAACTGGAATGACCTGACTAGGGGTCAGGTAGGTGGTGATGGTTGCCGATATGATGCTTTCCAGGGCATAGTTCTAGCTGCTCAGTCAAATTATGTTCCAAATAGGGAAATCAGATCAAACAAAAATGATCCTAAATGGATGAACAATAGATTAAAATATCTGATTGGTCAAAAGAGAGGCATATATAGGCAAATCAAAAGAGGAGAGGGGCAATTAAGAAATCGATATATTCAGTTAAAGAGAGAAATAAAAAAGGGAATTAGAAAAGCAAAAAGAGATTATGAGGTTAAAGTTGCAAGAGAATCGAAGACTAACCCAAAAGGATTCTTTCAGGTATACAGAAGTAAGATCAGGGACAAGATAGGCCCACTCAAAAGTTCCTCGGGTCAGCTCACTGACAGTGATAAGGAAATGTGTAGAATTTTTAACACATACTTCCTCTCAGTTTTTACACAGGAGGATACCAGTGATATTCCAGTAATGATAAATTATGTAGAACAGGACGATAATAAACTGTGCACTATTAGGGTCACAAGTGACATGGTCCTTAGGCAAATAGATAAATTAAAACCTAACAAATCCCCAGGCCCTGATGAACTGTATGCAAGGGTTCTAAAGGAATGTAAAGAGGAGCTTAGCACACCTTTGGCTAATCTTTTCAACATATCACTACAAACTGGCATGGTGCCAGATAAGTGGAAAATGGCAAATGTGATACCTATTTTCAAAGCAGGTGACAGGTCCTTAGCTTCGAACTATAGACCAATAAGCCTAACCTCCATAGTGGGAAAATTTATGGAATCAATAATTGCCGAGGCAGTTCGTAGCCACCTTGAAAAGCATAAATTAATCAACGAATCTCAGCATGGTTTTACAAAGGGACGTTCCTGCCTTACGAATTTATTAACTTTTTTCACTAAGGTATTTGAGGAGGTAGATCATGGTAACGAATATGATATTGTGTATATGGACTTCAGTAAGGCTTTTGACAGGGTCCCACATCAGAGACTATTGAGGAAAATTAAAGCACATGGAATAGGAGGAGAAATTTTTTCCTGGATAGAGGCATGGTTGACAAATAGGCAGCAGAGAGTTTGCATAAATGGGGAGAAATCAGAGTGGGGAAGCGTCACGAGCGGTGTTCCACAGGGGTCAGTGTTGGGCCCCCTGCTGTTCACAATCTACATAAACGACATAGATGAGGGCATAAAGAGCGACATCGGCAAGTTTGCCGATGACACCAAAATAGGCCGTCGAATTCATTCTGACGAGGACATTCGAGCACTCCAGGAAGATTTGAATAGACTGATGCAGTGGTCGGAGAAGTGGCAGATGCAGTTTAATATAGACAAATGCAAAGTTCTAAATGTTGGACAGGACAATAACCATGCCACATATAAACTAAATAATGTAGATCTTAATATTACGGATTGCGAAAAAGATTTAGGAGTTCTGGTTAGCAGTAATCTGAAACCAAGACAACAGTGCATAAGTGTTCGCAATAAAGCTAATAGAATCCTTGGCTTCATATCAAGAAGCATAAATAATAGGAGTCCTCAGGTTGTTCTTCAACTCTATACATCCTTGGTTAGGCCTCATTTAGATTATGCTGCACAGTTTTGGTCACCGTATTACAGAATGGATATAAATTCTCTGGAAAATGTACAAAGGAGGATGACAAAGATGATCCCATGTATCAGAAACCTTCCCTATGAGGATAGACTAAGGGCCCTGAAACTGCACTCTCTAGAAAGACGTAGAATTAGGGGGGATATGATTGAGGTTTATAAGTGGAAGACAGGAATAAATAAAGGGGATGTAAATAGTGTGCTGAAAATATCTAGCCTAGACAGGACTCGCAGCAATGGTTTTAAGTTGGAAAAATTCAGATTCAGGAGGGATATAGGAAAGTACTGGTTTGGTAATAGAGTTGTGGATGAGTGGAACAAACTCCCAAGTACCGTTATAGAGGCCAGAACGTTGTGTAGCTTTAAAAATAGGTTGGATAAATACATGAGTAGATGTGGGTGGGTGTGAGTTAGACCTGATAGCTTGTGCTAACAGGTCGGTTGCCGTGTTCCTCCCTTAAGTCAGTGTGACCTGACCTGACTAGGTTGGGTGCATTGGCTTAAGCCGGTAGGGACTTGGACCTGCCTCGCATGGGCCAGTAGGCCTTCTGCAGTGTTCCTTCGTTCTTATGTTCTTATGTTCTTATATGACAGGGTGGATAGGAGGGGCAATGTGGCAGATGTATGGTATAGGAGGTAGGTTACTGAAAGCAGTGAAGAGTTTTTATGAGGATAGTGAGGCTCAGGTTAGAGTATGTAGGAAAGAGGGAGATTATTTCTCTGCAGGAGCTTGTCAAAGCTCCTGCAGAGTGAAACGTTGCCACAATAAAATGTCACGTTAGTTGTACCTGTGTCCCTTACCTAACAAGTTCTTAGGGTGTAGTGCGAGTGTAGAGTGCAATGTTTAGTGCAGAGTGTAGTGTTGTGTGTAAAGTTGTTTGGGTGTACTGTGAGTGTAGAGAGTTGTTAGTGTAGTGTGAGTGCACAAAGTTATTAAGGAGTACTGTGAGTGTTGAGTGTAGTGTGTGTTGAGAGTTTCTAGGGTGTAGTGTGAGTGTACAGAGTGCAGTGTTGAGAGTAGAGAGATGTTAGGGTGTAGCATAAGTGTATATAGTGTAGTGCTGGGTGTAGAGTTGTTAGGGTGAAATGTGTGTGCATATAGTGTAGTGTTGAGTGTAGAGTTGTTAGGGTGTAGTGTGAGTGTATACAATGTAGTGTTGAGTGTAGAGTTGTTAGGGTGTAGTGTGAGTGTATATAGTACAGTGATAAGTGTAGAGAGTTTTTAGGGTGTAGTGTGGGTGTATATAGTGTAGTGATGAGTGTAGAGTTGTAAGAGTGTAGTGTGTGTGTATAGAGTTTAGTGTTGAGTATAGAAAGTTGTTAGGGTGTAGTGTGAGTGTATACAGTGTAGTGTTGAGTGTAGAGAGTTGTTAGGGTGTAGTGTGAGTGTATATAGTATAGTGTTGAGTGTAGAGAGTTATTAGGGTGTCGTGTGAGTGTAGAGAGTTGTTAGGGTGTAGTGTGAGTGTATATAGTGTAGAGTGTAGAAAGCTGTTAGGGTGTAGCATGAGTGTATATAGTGTAGTGTTGAGTGTAGAGAGTTGTTAGGGTGTAGCGTGAGTGTATATAGTGTAGTGTTGAGTGTAGAGAGTTGTTAGGGTGTAGTGTGAGTGTATACAGTGTAGTGTTGAGTGTAGAGAGTTATTAGGGTGTCGTGTGAGTGTAGAGAGTTGTTAGGGTGTAGTGTGAGTGTATATAGTGTAGTGTTGAGTGTAGAGAGTTGTTAGGGTGTAGTGTGAGTGTAGAGAGTAGTTAGGGTGTAGCGTGAGTGTATATAGTGTAGTGTTGAGTGTAGAGAGTTGTTAGGGTGTAGCGTGAGTGTATATAGTGTAGAGTGTAGAGAGTTATGGTGTAGTGTGAGTGTATATAGTGTAGTGTTGAGTGTAGAGATTTGTTAGGGTGTAGTGTGAGTGTATATAGTGTAGTGTTGAGTGTAGAGATTTGTTAGGGTGTAGTGTGAGTGTAGAGAGTTGTTAGGGTGCAGTGTGAGTGTAGAGAGTTAGGGTGTAGTGTGAGTGTAGAGAGTTGATAGGGTGTAGTGTTGAGTGTAGAGTTGTTAGGGTGTAGTGTGAGTGTATACAGTGTAGTGTTGAGTGTAGAGTTGTTAGGGTGTAGTGTGAGTGTATAGTGTAGTGTTGAGTGTGGAGTTGTTAGGGTGTAGTATGAGTGTATACAGTGTAGTGTTGAGTGTAGAGAGTTGTTAGGGTGTAGTGTGAGTGTAGAGAGTAGTTAGAGTGTAGCGTGAGTGTATATAGTGTAGAGAGTTGTTAGGGTGTAGTGTGAGTGTATATAGTGTAGTGTTGAGTGTAGAGATTTGTTAGGGTGTAGTGTGAGTGTAGAGTTGTTAGGGTGCAGTGTGAGTGTAGAGAGTTAGGGTGTAGTGTGAGTGTAGAGAGTTGATAGGGTGTAGTGTTGAGTGTAGAGTTGTTAGGGTGTAGTGTGAGTGTATACAGTGTAGTGTTGAGTGTAGAGTTGTTAGGGTGTAGTGTGAGTGTATAGTGTAGTGTTGAGTGTGGAGTTGTTAGGGTGTAGTATGAGTGTATACAGTGTAGTGTTGAGTGTAGAGAGTTGTTAGGGTGTAGTGTGAGTGTATATAGTGTAGTGTTGAGTGTATAGAGTTGTTAGGGTGTAGTGTTGAGTGTAGAGTTGTTAGGGTGTAGTGTTGAGTGTAGAGAGTTGTTAGGGTGTAGTGTTGAGTGTAGAGAGTTGTTAGGGTGTGGTGTTGAGTGTAGAGAGTTGTTAGGGTGTAGTGTGAGTGTACACAGTGTAGTGTTGAGTGTAGAGCGTTATTAGGGTGTAGTGTGAGTGTATACAGTGTGGTGTTGAGTGTAGAGAGTTGTTAGGGTGTAGTGTTGAGTGTAGAGAGTTGTTAGGGTGTAGTGTTGAGTGTAGAGAGTTGTTAGGGTGTAGTGTGAGTGTATATAGTGTAGTGATGAGTGTAGAGAGTTGTTAGGGTGTAGTGTGAGTGTATACAGTGTAGTGTTGAGTTTAGAGAGTTGTTAGGGTGTAGTGTGAGTGTATATAGTGTAGTGTTGAGTGTATAGAGTTGTTAGGGTGTAGTGTTGAGTGTAGAGTTGTTAGGGTGTAGTGTTGAGTGTAGAGAGTTGTTAGGGTGTAGTGTTGAGTGTAGAGAGTTGTTAGGGTGTAGTGTTGAGTGTAGAGAGTTGTTAGGGTGTGGTGTTGAGTGTAGAGAGTTGTTAGGGTGTAGTGTGAGTGTATATAGTGTAGTGTTGAGTGTAGAGAGTTGTTAGGGTGTAGTATTGAGTGTAGAGAGTTGTTAGGGTGTAGTGTGAGTGTATACAGTGTAGTGTTGAGTGTAGAGAGTTGTTAGGGTGTAGTGTGAGTGTATATAGTGTAGTGTTGTGTAGAGTTGTTAGGGTGTAGTGTTGAGTGTAGAGTTGTTAGGGTGTAGTGTTGAGTGTATATAGTGTAGTGTTGAATGTAGAGAGTTGTTAGGGTGTAGTGTGAGTGTATACAGTGTAGTGTCGAGTGCAGAGTTGTTAGGGTGTAGTGTTGAGTGTAGAGAGTTGTTAGGGTGTAGTGTGAGTGTATATAGTGTAGTGTTGAGTGTAGAGAGTTGTTAGGGTGTAGAGTTGAGTGTAAAGAGTTGTTAGGGTGTAGTGTGAGTGTATAGTGTAGTGTTGAGTGTAGAGTTATTAGTGTAGTGTGAGTGTATATAGTGTAGTGTTGAGTGTAGTTGTTAGGGTGTAGTGTTGAGTGTAGAGTTGTTAGGGTGTAGTGTTGAGTGTAGAGTTGTTAGGGTAGTGTGAGTGTATATAGTGTAGAGTTGAGTGTAGAGAGTTGTTAGGGTGTAGTGTTGAGTGTAGCGAGTTGTTAGGGTGTAGTGTTGAGTGTAGAGAGTTGTTAGGGTGTAGTGTTGAGTGTAGAGAGTTGTTAGGGTGTAGTGTTGAGTGTAGAGAGTTGTTAGGGTGTAGTGTGAGTGTTAAGTGTAGTGGCGCCGTGAGGCGACAGCAGCAGCACCCACACTCACGCCCTCATTTACCCACCTCCTCACCCCCACCACGCCCGTCACTCACCCTTACTCACCTCCTCACAACGTAGCCTCACTCCTCCACTGGCCTACGTATTCATAATGCTTATTCAAATCCCAGAGCAGTAGATATCTCAAGGAAAAGACTGTGTAGGAGCACTCCCGTATTTTGGTCCAGATGACTAAAGTCTATTCCCAGAACCAGACCACAACAAGGACGCTGATTGGTCGAGCCAGGTCACGTGGTACACTGCGTTCTAGCACCCTTACTCTAGGAAAATTTATACTTCACTGTATCACCACCACAAAACCCATATTCCCATACTATGGCTCACCTTGTGGATAAAAATGCACTGATCCTCCTCACTGAGTGAAATAATGTATTTTCCACACACTGGAACGCATCCTAGTCAACAACAACCTCTCTTTAGAATATATTTTCAAGGTCATACGCTATAACCATGGACATATTATCACTACTAGCTCCTCTTGTAAGAGAACACAGGTATGGTAGTGGCACGGGGCACTAGCTAGCAGCGGTGTGCACTGGCCAAGGGTTGGGAGTATTGTGTGTGTGTGGTGGGGCAGGCAGCAGCAGCCAGCAGTATGTATATCCGGTGAGGGTAGGCGCCCATGGCCTTGTGTGGCCAAGTACCAGCCTCTCTGCTGGCCCTTCCCCTGGGGATTCCCCGGATAAAACCCTCCCCCAGCTTGCTATCCAGAGGCTGGCCCCAACCAACCCCATGCAAACGTTAGTATGAGTCTTCAGTGACGTCAACATGGGGAGATTGCACACACACACACACACACACACACATAGACTCTGAGGTGTCCCTGTTTGCAGATGACGTGAAGTTGATGAGAAGAATACACTCGATCGAAGACCAGGCAGAACTACAAAGGGATCTGGACAGGCTGCAGACCTGGTCCAGCAATTGGCTCCTGGAGTTCAATCCCACCAAGTGCAAAGTCATGAAGATTGGGGAAGGGCAAAGAAGGCCGCAGACGGAGTACAGTCTAGGGGGTCAGAGACTACAAACCTCACTCAAGGAAAAAGATCTTGGGGTGAGTATAACACCAGGCACATCTCCTGAAGCGCACATCAACCAAATAACTGCTGCAGCATATGGGCGCCTAGCAAACCTCAGAACAGCATTCCGACATCTTAATAAGGAATCGTTCAGGACCCTGTACACCGTGTACGTTAGGCCCATATTGGAGTATGCGGCACCAGTTTGGAACCCATACCTAGCCAAGCACGTAAAGAAACTAGAGAAAGTGCAAAGGTTTGCAACAAGACTAGTCCCAGAGCTAAGAGGTATGTCCTACGAGGAGAGGTTAAGGGAAATCAACCTGACGACACTGGAGGACAGGAGAGATAGGGGGGACATGATAACAACATACAAAATACTGAGAGGAATTGACAAGGTGGACAAAGACAGGATGTTCCAGAGATTGGACACAGTAACAAGGGGACACAGTTGGAAGCTGAAGACACAGATGAATCACAGGGATGTTAGGAAGTATTTCTTCAGCCACAGAGTAGTCAGTAAGTGGAATAGTTTGGGAAGCGATGTAGTGGAGGCAGGATCCATACATAGCTTTAAGCAGAGGTATGATAAAGCTCACGGCTCAGGGAGAGTGACCTAGTAGCGATCAGTGAAGAGGCGGGGCCAGGAGCTCGGACTCGACCCCCGCAACCTCAACTAGGTGAGTACAACTAGGTGAGTACACACACACACACACACAGACACACAGGAGGAGAGTGGTTGAACACCTGGAACGGAACAAGATTATAAATGAAAACCAGCATGGGTTCATGGAAGGCAAAATCCTGTGTCACAAACCTTCTGGAGTTTTATGACAAGGTAACAGAAGTACAAAGGTTTGCAACAAGGCTAGTCCCAGAGCTCAGGGGAATGTCATACGAGGAAAGGTTGAGGGAAATCGGATTGACGACACTGTAGGACAGAGGGGTCAGGGGAGACATGATAACGACATTCAAGATACTGCGAGGAATAGACAAGGTGGACAGAGATAGGATGTTCCAGAGAGGGGACACAGAAACAAGGGGTCACAACTGGAAGCTGAAGACTCAGACGAGTCACAGGGACGTTAGGAAGTATTTCTTCAGTCATAGAGTCGTCAGGAAGTGGAATAGCCTAGCAAGAGAAGTAGTGGAGGCAGGAACCATACATAGTTTTAAGAAGAGGTATGACAAAGCTCAGGAAGCATAGAGGGAGAGGACCCAGTAGCGATCAGTGAAGAGGCGGGGCTAGGAGCTGAGTATCGACCCCTGCAATCACAATTAGGTGAGTACACACACACACACTCTCTCTCTCTCTCTCTCTCTCTCAGACTCAGATGAGTCAAAGGGATATTAGGAAGTATTTCTTCAGCCACAGAGTTATTAGGAAGTGGAGTAGTCTGGCAAGCGAAGTAGTGGAGGCAGGAACCATACATAGCTTTAAGATGAGGTATGATAAAGCTCGTGGAGCAGGGAGAGAGAGGACCTAGTAGCACTCAGTGAAGAGGCGGGACCAGGAGCTGAGTCTCGACCCCTGCAACCACAATTAGGTGAGTACAATTAGGTGAGTACACACACACGCACAAGCGCGCGAGCGGGGTTCCACAGGGGGTCAGTCCTGGGACCAGTGCTGTTTTTGGTATATGTAAATGACATGACGGAAGGGATAGACTCAGAAGTGTCCCTGTTTGCAGAGGATGTGAAATTAATGAGAAGAATTAAATCATGAGGATCAGGGAGGACTCCAAAGAGACCTGGACAGACTGGACACGTCGTCCAGCAACTGGCTTCTCGAATTTAACCCTACCAAATGCAAAGTCATGAAGATCGGGGAAGGGCAAAGAAGACCGCAGACAGAATAGGCTTTGTAGCCAAGGACTGCAAACCTCGCTCAAGGATAAAGATCTTGGGGAGAGTATAATACCGAGCACGTCTCCTGAAACACATCAAACTGATATCGTTCAGGACACTGTACACCGTGTACGTCAGGCCCATATTGGAGTATGCAGCACCAGTTTGGAACCCACACCTGGTCAAGCACGTCAAAAAATTAGAGAAAGTGCAAAGGTTTGCAACAAGGCTAGTTCAAGAGCTAAGGGGAATGTCCTACGAAGAAAAGTTTAGGGAAATCGGCCTGACTACACTGGAGGACAGGAGGGTTAGGAGAGACATAATAAACACATACAAAATATTGCGAGGAATAGATAAGGTGGACAGAGACAGGATGTTCCAGAGATGGGACACAGAAACAAGGAGCCACAATTGGAAATTGAAAACTCAGATGAGTCAAAGGGATGTTAGGAAGTATTTCTTCAGTCACAGAGTTGTCAGAAAGTGGAATAGTCTGGCAAGTGATGTAGTGGAGGCAGGAACCAAACATAGCTTTAAGATGAGGTATGATAAAGCTCATGGAACAGGGAGAGAGAGAGAGGACCTAGTAGCGTAGCAACCAGTGAAGAGGGGCCAGGATCTGAGTCTCGATCCCTGCAACCACAAATAAGTGAGTACACACACACACACACACACACTATATTCAAATGGGACATGCAAATTTGAGTATACCAAAAAAAATGTAGTGACCTCCTGTCTAAATGAGTGTGTCGTTCTCCCTCCTGTAATTTCTTTCACCCAGAAATGTGCCACTCTTCGGTCCTCCAAAAGCAGTATTAAAACACCAGCTGTCCTGCTTACCATATTAAAGGGACCAGAAGGTACAGACCTCACAAGACAAACAACAGTAACTACGACAACCCAATTCCAGGTGATTTTTTAGTGGCAGGAAACAGAAAAAGAAAATGGAAGGAAATAAAAATAGTCCCCCACCTTGGAGCCTTGTTGGACTGGAGGCGCAGCCAGTGGCCACCCATGGCCCTCCAGAACTACAACTACTGATGCCATTAACAAAATTCCCCCAACAAACACAGAATACAACCTCGTTCATATTTGCTAATATACAGGGCCTTAAGCCATCCACCAACAACAAAATACCTTTTATCAGTGGACTTCTAGAGGACTCTAGTGCGATGTTTGCAGCGGAAAAGTAATGCGAAGGACCTGGGAGTGATAATGTCAGAGGACCTCGCCTTCAAAGACCACAACAATGCATCCACCTCATCTACTAGGAAAATGGTAGGATGGATAATGAGAACCTTCAAAACTAGGGATGCCAAGCCCATGATGATTCTCTTCAAATCGCTTGTGCTCTCTAGGCTGGAATATTGCTGTACTCTAACGGCCCCCTTCAAGGCTGGCGACATTGCAGACCTGGAGAGAGTACAAAGAACTTTCACGGCACACATAAGCACGATAAGGCACCTAAATTACTGGGAACGGTTTAAGGTCCTTGATCTGTATTACCTGGAATGCAGGCGAGATACATGATAATATACACCTGGAAGGTCCCAGAGGGATTGGTACCAAATCTGCACCCAAAAATCACTCCCTATGAAAGCAAAAGATTCGGGAGGAGATGCAACATTCCCCCAATGAAAAGCAGGGGCACAACGAGTACATTGAAAGACAACACATTAAGTGTCTGCAGTCCAAGACTGTTCAACTGCCTCCCAGCCTACATAAGGGGGATTACCAATAGACCCCTGGCTGTCTTTAAGGCACTGGACAGACACCTAAAGTCAGTACCTGACCAACTGGGCTGTGGTTCGTACATCAGCTTGCATGCAGCCAGTAGTAACAGCCTGGTTGATCAGACCCTGATCTACCGTGAGGCCTGGTCTCAGACCGAGTCGCGGGGGCGTTGACCCCGAAACCCTCTCCAGGTAAACTCCAGGTCTCCAGGCTCACAGAGACCCATACAAAAGATCACTTTGACAACAAAATGTGGATAAATGGGTACAACCTTTATAGATGCGACAGAAAGTACAGGAAACAAGGGGGAGTTGGCCTGTATGTCAAAGAGTTGCTCATCTGCATGAAGATGCTGAACACCACAAATGATGTAGCTGAAGTTCTAACAATAAAGATCGAGAACCAAAACCTAGTCATCATGGGTATGTATAAACCACCAGATGCAACCTCCTAACAGTTCAAGGAACAGCTACTGAAAATTGATTACTGTCTGGAAAACCTTCCAGCTCCATCCCCAAACATCTTACTGCTTGGTGATTTCAACCTAAGGCATACAAAATGGAAGAATGTAGCAAACAATGTTATAGCAGAAACAATCCCTGGAGGTAGTGCAGATGAAAGGTCACACACACATGAGCTACTAAGTCTCTGTGATAAACACACCTTAAGCCAGCAGATAGTGAAGCCAACAAGACTACAAAACACACTTGACCTTATCTTCACAAATAATGAGGACCTGGTAAGAGACATAACAATATCAAAAACAACTAATTCTGATCACACTCTAATCGAAGTTCAGACGTACATGCACAGGAGTCCTGATCAGCAAAATGCACGTATCTGTAACTTCAACAACAAGAACATCAACTGGGACCAGGTAAACCATGTCTTAAACATGTTGGGAAGATATCTTAAATAACATGGATCCAAACCAGTGCCTTCAAAGGATCAACTTCCTGGCAGCTGAAGTATGTTCAAGGCATATTCCCCTAAGAAAGAAGAAGAGCAGGAGTAAACTGGAGAGAGAAAGATACTTCCTCTACAGAAGAGGAAGAATCACTGAGCTCCTCAAGAATGCTAGATTATCTGATACATGGAAGGAAGCGCTGACCAGGGAACTGGAAAGTATCGAACTTAAGTTAAAGAACTCTTACAGGAGCCAGGAGAGACAGGAGGAGCTTAAAGCGATTAGTGAAAATGAAAGAAATTCGAAATATTTCTTTTCATATGCCAAAAGCAAGGCAAATACCACATCTAGCATCGGGCCCTTGCTCAGATAAGATGGGACTTACACAGATGACAACAAGGAAATGAGTGAGATACTAAAATACCAGTACAACTCTGTGTTTAGTGAACCACTGATCAGTCTGAAGATCGACAATCCAAATGATTTCTTCATGAATGAGCCTCAAAACTCCATCAATGTATGCTAGATTTCCGACATTACCCTAACTCTGATAGACTTTGAAAAAGCTGTTGACAACATGTCCATGCATTCAGCCGCAGGCCAGACTCATGGAACTCTGTATTCATTAAGAACTGCAAGAAACTCCTTTCATGTGCCCTAAGTATACTATGGAGAAAGAGCTTAGACATGGGTGAAATTTCAGTCGCTTAAAACAATGGATATTCAAATTCAAATTCAAATTCAAAGTTTATTCTCTATAAGGATTACAATGCTGAGTTTACAGAATTTGGTTATTGTGTGGTTTATATGTAGTAAAATAATAATTACAGAGTGTACCACTAGAACACCTAGCATGGCTAGGCATTTCGGGCAGACTTAGATTAGATCTTAAATTTAAAATATTACAAATTATGAGGTAAGTTGGTATTATGGCTAAGTGACTAAATACTAGTTTGTGAGTTTAGCAATGTGAATGCTTTTGTTTTGGCACAATACATAGTTTCAGTATTGGAGTATCACAGGCCAACTTATGACTAGTTAGGATTCATTATTTTAAGATTGAGATTGATATTTCTGTTTATGGTCAAATGGGTGAGTGAGTTTAAGTGTGAACCACCAGGTGGTATTCGTGTAATTAGTTGACAGGGTGTATCAGGGAGATAAGATGTTTTCTAATGGTAGTTTTGAAGGTGATGAATGTGTCTGCAGTTCTAGAGTTTTCAGGTAGGGTGTTCCAGATTTTAGGGTCTTTGACATACATTGAATTTTTGTAAAGGTTTAGTCGGACACGGGGAATGTCATAGAGATGTTTGTGTCTGGTGTTATGCCTGTGGGTTCTGTCACAACTATCAAGAAAGCGTTTTAGGTCAAGGTTAATATTGGAATTTAAGGTCCTGTAGATGTAGATTGCACAGTAGTAAGTGTGGATGTACTGAACAGGGAGTAAGTTTAGATCTATGAAGAGTGGTGGGGTGTGTTGCCAGGGATGGGATTTAGTGATTATTCTTACTGCGGCTTTTTGTTGGGTTATTATCGGCTTTATGTGTGTTACTGCAGTTGAACCCCAAGCACAGATAGCATAGGTGAGGTATGGATATATAAGTGAATGGTATAGTGTGAGAAGGGCAGTTTGTGGCACGTAGTATCGTATCTTGGAGAGGATCCCAACCGTTTTGGATACTTTTTTGGCTATATGCTGGATATGGGTGCTGAAATTCAGGTTGTTGTCGAGGTATAGGCCTAGGAATTTGCCCTCATTATGCCTGGCAATTAGAGTGTTGTCGATCTTAATGTTAATTTGCGCAACTCCTGCTCTGCTACCGAACATAATGTAGTAGGTTTTGTCAGTGTTAAGCGTAAGTTTATTGGCTGTCATCCAAGTCGATATTTTGATCAGGTCCTCATTAACAATGGTGTTGAGGGTGGCAAGATTAGGGTGAGAGATGACATAAGTCGTGTCGTCAGCAAAGAGAATGGGGTTCAGATGTTGAGATACGTTTGGAAGATCATTGATGTATATGAGGAAGAGCAGGGGACCAAGGACACTTCCCTGCGGAACTCCAGTATCAAGTGGCCGTGTTGTTGATGCTGTGTCTTTAATGGTGACATAATGATACCTATTAGTAAGGTAAGATTTGAAATATGCAAGCGCATGGCCTCTTATACCATAATGGTCAAGTTTGTGGAGTAGGATGCCGTGGTCTACTGTGTCAAAAGCTTTTCTTAGGTCAATAAAAATTCCTAGCGGATATTCCTTATTTTCCAATGCTGTGTAAAGCAGATCTAGCATTTTTATGATTGCATCGATAGTGCTTTTATTTTTCCTGAATCCAAATTGGCAGGGGTTGAGTATGTTTTGTACCGTTATAAATTAATATAGTCTCCTGTGCACGAGTTTCTCAAAGATTTTGGATAGCAATGGTAAGTTTGATACTGGCCCATAAAAGTTACAGCAAAGTATTAGCTAAGAACTATAGACCAAAAGCTCTAATGTCCCACATCACAAAAATCTTTGAAAGAGTGCTAAGAAGCATGACTACAAACCACTTACATTCCCAAAAACTACACAATCCAGGGCAACATGGGTTCAGAGCAGGTCGCTCCTGTACCTCGCAACTACTGGATCACTATGATATGGTCTTGGATGCACTGGAAGAAAAACAGTATGCAGATGTAATATACACAGACTTTGCAAAAGCCTTTGACAAGTGCAATCATGGCGTAATAGCACACAAAATACATGCTAAAGGATTAACTGGCAAAGTGGGGCGATGAATCTTCAACTTTCTAACCAATTGAACACAAAGAATAGTGGTCAACAGAGTTAACTCGGAAGCTGCTATAGGGAAAAGCTCTGTTCCACAAGGCACAGTACTCGCCCCCATCCTGTTCCTCATCCCCATATCAGACATAGACAGAGATGTAATCCACAGCACCGTGTCATCCTTTGCAGAAGATACTAGGATCTGCATGAGACTGTCATCTATTGAGGACGCGGTTAACCTCCAAGAAGATATAAACCAAGTTTTCCAATGGGCAATGGAAAACAATATGATGTTCAGTGAGGACAAATTCCAACTACTCCGTATGGAAAACTGGAGGAGATAATAACTGGGACTGAGTATACTATAAACTCTGATCATACAATAGACCGGAAAAATAATGTGAGGGACCTGTTAGTGGTAATGTCTGAGGATCTCACTTTCAAGGATCGCAATAGCGCCACGATCACAACTGCAAAGAAAATGATAAGATGGATAATGAGAACGTTTAAAACAAGAGATGCCAAGCCAGTGATGACCCTTTTCAAATCACTTGTTCTCTCTAGGCTGGAATATTGCTGTACATTAATATCTCTGTTCAAAGTTGGTGAAATTGCAGATCTAGAGAGTGTACAGAGAACCTATACTGCACATATAAGTTCCATCAAACACCTTAACTACTTTGAATGTTTGGAAGCACTTGACTTGTACTCGCTGGAATGAAGGCGAAAGAGATATATCATAATCTATACTTGGAAAATCCTAGAAGGAATGGTCCCGAATCTGCACACAGAAATCACTTCCTACGAAAGTAAAAGACTGGGCAGGCGATGCAAAATACCCCCAATGAAAAGTAGGGGCACGATTGGTACACTTAAGAGAAAACACTATAAGTGTCTGGGGCCCAAGACTGTTCAACAGCTTCCCACCAAACATAAGGGGAATTACCAATAGACCCCTGGCTGCCTTCAAGAGGCGCACATCAACCAAATAACTGCTGCAGCATATGGGTGCCTAACAAACCTAAGAATAGCATTCCGACATCTCAATAAGGATTCGTTCAGGACCCTGTACACCGTGTGTGTCAGGCCTATGTTGGAGTATGCAGCACCAGTTTGGAATCTCCACCTAGCCAAGCATGTAAGGAAATTAGAGAAAGTGCAAAGATTTGCAACAAGACTAGTCCCGGAGCTAAGGGGCATGTTTTACGAGAAGATGCTAAGGGAAATCGACCTGACGACACTGGAAGGCAGGAGAGGTAGGGGAGATATGATAACGACATATAAAACACTGAGAGGAATTGACAAGGTAGACAGAGATAGGATGTTCCAGAGATGGGACACAGCAATAAGGAGTCACAATTGGAAGTTGAAGACTCAAAGGAATCACAGGGATGTTATGAAGTATTTCTTCAATCACAGAGTATTCAGGAAGTGGAATAGTATGGGAAGTAATGTAGTGGAGGCAGGATCCATACATAGCTTTAAGAAGAGGTATGATTAAGCTCATGGAGCAGGGAGAAAGTGGACCTAGTAGCGACCAGTGAAGAGGCGGGGCCAGGAGCTATGAATCGACCCCTGCAACCACAATTGGGTGAGTACACACACACACACACACACACACACAGTATAACATTCCAGCAGGTACTGTAATGTCTTGCACATTTTTACACCTAGGTGAGACTCTCAGCAGTGGGCCAACACACAGGTAGGGTCAGGCATCATCCTGGGCAGAGACAATCATATTGGGCAGGGAGAGACGTCATCCTGGGCAGGGACAGACATCATCATGGGCAGGGTCAGACATCAGCTTGGGCAAGGACAGACATCATCATATGCAGGGACAGACATCATCCTGGGCAGGGACAGACATCATCCTGGGCAGGGACAGACATCATCCTGGACAGGGACAGACATCATCCTGGGCAGGGACAGACATCATCCTGGGCAGGGACAGACATCATCCTGGGCAGGGACAGACATCATCCTGGGCAGGGACAGACATCATCCTGGGCAGGGACAGACATCATCCTGGGCAGGGACAGACATCATCCTGGACAGGGACAGACATCATCCTGGGCAGGGACAGACATCATCCTGGGCAGGGACAGACATCATCCTGGGCAGGGACAGACATCATCCTGGGGGGGGACAGACTGAACACATCCACTCCAGGTTGAGGGACTGATCACCTCATACTCCTCCTCGTCTTCCTCTGGTCTCCTCTGTATTGGACTGAAGAAGCCACTGGCTAGCGAAACGTTTCCTCAGTAAAGATTCCCAATTGTTGAACAGGTGTTTGAATCTTCAATACTAGCTAGAGAAGGTTTTGGAAATCAGCACCCCCGCTGCCCGGTCTGCGACCAGATCTGCATTTCACAGGATATTCTTGACGTGTGGCCCCTTTACAAACTTTAAATTGTAACAGAGTCCATTTAAATATAAACTAACAGAGTTCATGACCTCTGCACTGGACAGTAATATTACTCTGCACTAACAGCAGCGGAGAAATTTCACTACTCGTAAGAGTACACTCTAACACCTCAAGAGTGTCAAGAAGAAAGTCTTGGCACTCTTGAGGTGTTAGAGTGTACCTGGGAAAACAAAGGCAGAACTGGTTCTAAATCTACCCACTGGAACAACTTCTGGCGGGTGCGATAGACATGGGGGGGGGGAACTACCCCCAGTAGAGAGCAGGTGATTAATATATTTATCCATGAGGATAAACTTATTAATCTAGCCCCTAGGAACCAGTACTCAGCACTTAGGAACCAGTACCTAGCATCCAGGAGCCAGTACCCAGCACCTTGGAACAGTACCCAGCACCTAGGAACCAGTACCTAGCATCCAGGAACCAGTACCTAGCATCTAGGAACCAGTACCTAACACCTAGAAACTAGTACCTAGCACCTTGGAACCAGTACCTAGCATCCAGGAACCTGTACCCAGGACCTAGCACCTAGGAACCAGTACTCAGCACCTAGGAACCAGTACCTAGCACCTAGGAACCAGTACTCAGCACCTAGGAACCAGTACCTAGCACCTAGAAACCAGTACCTAGCACCTTGGAACCAGCACCTAGCATCCAGGAACCAGTACCCAGCACCTAGAAACCAGTACCTAGTACCTAGGAACCAGTACCTAGCACCTAGGAACCAGTACCTAGCACCTAGGACCAGTACTCAGCATCTAGGAATTAGTGCCTAGCACCTATGAACCAGTACTCAGCACCTAGGAGCCAGTACCTAGCACCTAGGAACCAGTACTCAGCACCTAGGAGCCAGTACCTTGCAGCTAGGAACCAGTACCTACCATCTATGATCCAGCACCTAGGAACCAGTACCCAGCAACGAGGAACCAGAACACAGCACCTAGGAAGCAGTGCCTAGCACCTAGTAAACAGTACCTAGCATCTAGAAACCAGTACCTAGCATCTAGAAACCAGTACGAAGAACCTAGAAACCAGTTCCTAGCACCTAAGAACCAGTACCTAGCATCTACGAACCAGTACCCAGCACCTAGGAACCAGTACCCAGCACCTAGGAACCAGTACCCAGCACCTAGGAACCGGTACTCAGCACCTAGAAACCAGTACCTACCATCTAGGAACCAGTATCCAGCACCTAGGAACCACTACCTAGCAACCAGTACCTAGCACCTAAGAACCAGTACCTAGCACCTAAGAACCAGTACCTAGCACCTAAGAACCAGTACCTAGCATCTAGAAACCAGTACCCAGCACTTAGGAACAAGTACCTTGCACCAAGGAACAAGTACCTAGCATCTATGAACCAGTACCCAGCACCTATGAACCGGTACCCAGCACCTAGTAACCGGTATCTATCACCTAGGAACCAGTACCTAGCATCTAGGAACCAGTAGCCAGCACCTAGGAACCAGTACCAAGCACCTAGGAACCAATACCTAGCACCTTGGAACTAGTACCTAGCATCTAGGAACCAGTTCCCAGCAACTAGGAACCAGTACCTAGTACCCAATACCTACCATCTATAAACCAGTACTCAGCACCCAGGAACCAGTACCCAGCACCTAAGAACCAGTATCCAACACCCAGGAACCAGTGTCCAGCACCTAGGAACCAGTACCATCAAGACTGCTTATGATAAAACACAGCACGGAAGGTTGTCTGGCAGTGTGTGGTGTTTAGATCCACACATGAAAAACTCACCTCTGACCTTTTACAAGTTTGTGACCTTTGCTGTTTGTGTGTGTACTCATCTAATTATGGTTGCAGGGGTCGAGACTCAGCTCCTGGCCCGGCCTATTCACTAAACGCTACTAGGTCCTCTCTCTCCCTGCTCCATGAGCTTTATCATACCTCGTGTTAAAGCTATGTATGGTTCCTGCCTCTACTACATCATGTACTCACCTATTTGTACTCACCTATTTGTGGTTGCAGGGGTCGAGTCATAGCTCCTGGCCCCGCCTCTTCACTGATTGCTACTAGGTCCTCTCTCTCCCTGCTACATGAGCTTTATCATACCTCGCCTTAAAACTATGTATGGTTCCCGCCTCCACTACTTCACTTTCTAGACTATTCCATGACTTGACTACTCTATGACTGAAGAAATACTTCCTAACATCCCTTCGATTCATCTGAGTCTTCAACTTCCAATTGTGACCTCTTGTGTCTGTGTCCCATCTCTGGAACATCCTGTCTTTGTCCACCTTGTCTATTCCGCGCAGTATTTTATATGTCGTTATCATGTCTCCCCTGACCCTCCTGGCCTCCAGTGTCGTCAGGCCGATTTCCCTCAACCTTTCTTCGTAGGACAATCCCCGTAGCTCTGGGACTAGTCTTGTTGCAAACCTTTGCACTTTCTCTAATTTCTTGACGTGCTTGACTAGGTGTGGATTCCAAACTGGTGCTGCATACTCCAGTATGGGCCTGACGTAAATGGTATACAGGGTCTTGAACGACTCCTTACTGAGGTATCGGAACGCTATCCGTAGGTTTGCCAGGCGCCCGTATGCTGCAGCAGTTATCTGATTTATGTGCGCCTCAGGAGATATGCTCGGTGTTATACTCACCCCCAGATCTTTTTCCTTGAGTGAGGTTTGCAGTCTTTGGCCATCTAAACTATATTGTGTCTGCGGTCTTCTTTGCCCTTCCCCAATCTTCATGACTTTGCATTTGGCAGCGTTAAACTCAAGGAGCCAGTTGCTGGACCAGGCTTGTAGCCTGTCCAGGTCTCTTTGTAGTCCTGCCTGATCCTCATCCGATTTGATTCTTCTCATTAACTTCACATCATCTGCAAACAAGGACACTTCTGAGTCTATCCCTTCCGTTATGTCGTTCACATATACCAAGAACAGCACAGGTCCTAGGACTGACCCCTGTGGAACCCCGCTTGTCACAAGCGCCCACTCTGACACCTCGTCACGTACCATGACTCGTTGTTGCCTCCCTGTCAGGTATTCTCTGATCCATTGCAGTGCCTTTCCTGTTATGTGTGCCTGATCTTCTATCTTTCTCAGTAACCTCTTGTGAGGAACTGTGTCGAAGGCCTTTTTGCAGTCCAAAAAAATGCAGTCGATCCACCCCTCTCTCTCTTGTCTTACTTCTGTCACCTTGTCATAAAACTCTAGTAGATTTGTGACACAGGATTTTCCTTCCGTGAAACCATGCTGGTTGTCAATTATACACTTGTTTCTTTCCAGGTGCTCCACCACTCTCCTCCTGATGATCTTCTCCATGACCTTGCATACTATACACGTTAGTGTGTGTGTGTGTGTGTGTGTGTGTGTGTGTGTGTGTGTGTGTGTGTGTGTGTGTGTGTGTGTGTGTGTATGTGTGTGTGTGTGTGTATGTACTCGCCTTTCTGCGGTTGCAGTGGTCGAGACATAGCTCCTGGCCCCATCTCTTCATTGATCGCTACTGTATGGTTCCTGCCTCCACTACATCACTTCCCAGACTATTCCACTTCCTGACAACTCTATGACTAAAGAAATACTTCCTAACATCTCTTTGACTCATCTGAATCTTCAACTTCCAATTGCGACCCCTTGTTTCTGTGTCCTGTCTTTGGAACATCCTGTCTCTGTCCACCTTGTCAATTCCTCGCAGCATTTTGTATGTCGTTATCATATCTCCCCTAACCCACCTGTCCTTCAGTGTCGTCAGGCCGATTTCCTTTAATCTTTCTTCGCAAGACATTCCCTTAGCTCTGGAACTAGCCTTGTTGCAAACTTTTGCACATTCTCTATTTCCTCAACGTGCTTGAGCAGGTGTGGGTTACAAACTGGTGCTGCATACTCCAGTATGGGCCTGACATACACGGTGTACAGAGTCTTGAACGATTCCTTACTGAGTTATTCTTACGCTATTCTCAGGTTTGCCAGGCGCCCATATGCTGCAGCAGTTATCTGGTTGATATGCGCCCCAGGAGATGTGTTCGGTATTATACTCACCACAAGATCTTTATCGTTGAGTGAGGTTTGCAGTCCTTGGCCATTTAGCCTATACTGTGTCTGCGGTCTTCTTTACCCTTCCCCGATCTTCATGACTTTGCATTCATGACTTTACATTCGAGGAGCCAGTTGCTGGACCAAGCTTCCCGCTTGTCAAAGTCTCTTTGTAGTCCTGCCTAATCCTCATCCGATTTAATTCTCATCGGTACTTCACATCATCATTCACAAATACCAAAAATAGCACTGGTCCTAGGAACCCTGCTAGTCACAGGCGCCCAGTCTGATACCTCGTCATGTACCAAGACTCGTTGTTGCCTCCCTGTTAGGTATTCTATGATCCTTTACAGTGACCTTTTTGTTATGTGTGCCTGATCCTCTAGGTTTTGCACTTTTGGAACTGTGTCGAAGGTCTTCTTGCAGTCCAAGAAAATCCAATCTACCCACCCCTCTCTCATGTGTCTTACTTCCGTTACCTTGTCATAAAACTCCAGTATGTTTGTGACAAAGGATTTGCCTTCCCTGACTCCATGCTGGTTGTCTTTTATAAGTTTGTGTCTTTCTAGGTGTTCCACCACTCTCCTGATAATGGGGGATACATTTGCCATCTTCCATACCTCAGGTTGTGATGTAGTTCAGCTGGGCTTGTGAGGTCTCTTGGGGGACCTAATTTAACCAATTATATGGTCACACCTGCCTTGGTTAATGTTGGGTAGTCACACCCACGTCTGAGGTCTTTTGTTCTTGACGGCGTCAGACCTCGGCATCAGGTCGTAACACGTGGGCACACCCCACAGTGGAGGGGGTACTTTGACCACGATATAAGCCCAGGGAACAGCTGAGCAAGGAGGTTGTTGGTGACAGGTCCGGGGAGCGAGAGCTCTGGACAGCCGCGTGGGTAGTGGACCACGCATTGGGAATCTTGGGTCAGCTGATCAGTGAATTAAGAGTGAGTACTAGTCCGTGTTACTGATGACATCTACCTTTCCCCCTGGTAATAAGTCTCATAGGTCAATTGTTATATTATGTAAATGTCCATCAGGATATGTTGTATTCTAGCCCTTTTATGATATTAAGTAAACTATAGCCATAGTTCCCATTCTTATTTGTACCTCCATATGCTATTCCCTATTCTGTTAAGCACTGGGATAACACAGGAGACGTGCTCACTTGCTGGGATACCTCAGGCAGAGTGGGTAAAGGTCTCACAAGGTAGTTGCCCAGTTTTAATAGATGTGTTGAAAATTGTTGTTAGTGGCACACACGACATCTCTGCTCCCTCTCTAAGGATCCATGGAGAGATGTTATCCGGTCCCACCATCTTTGAGGTATCAAGTTCACTCTGTTGCTTCTTTACCCCCTCCTCGGTTGTGTGTATTTCATCCAACACTTGTTGGTATATCCCTTGTAGGTATACCCCTCTGTTCTGACTTCGCAGAGTTCTTTCTGTCTCCACTGTAAATACTTCCCTAAATCTCATGTTGAGCTCGTCACATTCTTCTTGGTCGTTGCTTGTGAGCTCTCCACCTTCTTTCCTCAGCTTCATTACTTGGTCCTTGACTGTTTTCTTCCTCCTGATGTGGCTATACAGCAGCTTCGGGTCAGACTTGACATTTGATGCTGTGTTGTTTTTATACTGTCGCTGAGCCTCCCTCCTTATCTGTGCATACTTGATTCTGACTCTTCAACTAATCTCTTTATTTTCCTGGGTCCTTCATCTTTTGTACTTTTTCCATTCTCTAGTGCACTTAGTTTTTGCCTCCCTACATCTTTGAGTAAACCAAGGGCTCGTTCTGGTCTTCCCATTATTCCTGTTGCCCATGGAAACAAACCTTTCCTCTGCTTCCTAGCATTTGGTTGTTACGTAGCCCATCATTTCATTTCCTGATTTTCCTACCAATTCTCTTTCCCAGTGAACCTCCTGTAGGAAGTTCTCCATACCTGTGTAGTCCCCCCTTTTATAGTTTGGCTTTTCCCATCCTACCCCTATTACCTTCTCCACTTGTAACTCTACTATGTATTCAAAGCTCAGGACCACGTGATCACTAGCTCCGAAGGTCCTTTCATATGTGATGTCCTCGATGTCCGAGCCACTCAGGGTCAACATGAGGTCCAATCTTGCTGGTTCATCCTCCTCTCTCTCTCTGGCAGTGTCCCTAACATGTTGATGCATGAGGTTTTCCATGTTTCGGGACCCCAGTGTGGCTCCAGGTTTTCCCAATCAATCTCCTTGTGATTGAAATTGCCCGTAACTAGTAACTTTGTTCTGTCCATGTGAGCTCTTATGGCCACCTCAGCTAGTGTCCACCATTGCTTTGTTGCTCTCTTTATATTCTTCTCTTGGCCTCCTGCAGTTGCGGGTTATACATCCCTCAGACTGAATTGTACCTACTATGTAGTCCCTTTCGCTAATTTTGTCCATTCCTTCCATTTCCTCAAATCCTATCGGTTTTTCATCAGCAGTACAATTCCTCCTTCCTCTCTTCTCTCTCTATCTTTCCTCAGGATCTGATATCCAGGTGGGAAGATTGCGTCTGTTATCATCCTGGTGAGTTTCGTCTGGGAACGTCTCCTTGATTCTTGCATGCCACTCCTCACATTTATCTGTTATTTCACCCGCATTTGTATAGCAAACCTTCAACTTTTTTCCTTAAAACTGTGGTCTGGGGAGAACGTTGGGGTTGGAGGAGCGGGAGACCTGGCGGGGAACTATGAGGGGTTGCTGTGGGGGTGGAGTTTGTTATGAGGGGGTTGGAGGCAGAGGGTACAGTGTGTGGGTTTTGGTTTAGATTGTTTGATTGCATTGGGGATGTCGTGGGTGAGGTCCTTCTGTGGGTGGTTCTGAGGGAGATTGTATTTGCTCTTCCTCCTGTGTGTGTGTAGTCACCTAATTGTGGTTGCAGGGGTCGAGACTCAGCTCCTGGCCCCGCCTCTTCACTGATCGCTGTGTGTGTGTGTGTGTGTGTGTGTGTTCACCTGTTTGCCTATTTGTACTAATCTTTCCATGGGGTCGAGTCACAGCTCCTGGCCCCACCTCTCCGCTGGGTTCACTCTGCTGGCTGTGTGAGCTCCATCATACCTATTCTTAAAGCTGTGTATGGATCCTGACTCCACCCCTTCACTGTCTAGGTCGTTCCACTCCCTGATCACTCAAGGCTAAAGAAGTATTTCCAAGCATCCCTGTGGCTCGTCTGTGTCCACCTATGACCTCGTGTACCTGAGACCCGCCTTCCCAACAGATTCTCCCTGTCCACCGTGTCAATCCCTCTCAGTATTTTGTACGTCGTAATCATGTCTCTTCTAGTCCTTTTGTCCTCTTTTGTCGCTCCTCTAGCCTCTCCTAAAAGCTCATACATTTAGCTCCGGGACTAGTTTTGTTGCAAACTTTTTACAACGAAACATATTCTTTGTAAGAAGCTCCAGTCTTGCTGGAAGTTGTAACTTGCGTGAGACAAGATGTCAGGTGAGTGGGATGATGTCAGGTGAGTGAGATGTCAGGTGAGTGGGAAGATGTCAGGTGAGTGAGAAGATGTCAGGTGAGTGGGAAGATGTCAGGTGAGTGGGAAGATGTCAGGTTAGTGGGAAGATGTCAGGTGAGTTGGGAGAGAGAGGGTCACTTATTACTAGAGACCACACACGATTCACTTCCGTGACTAACACATGTGACTAACACTACACATTGAAGTCACATATACCAGCAGAACAACTTTAACAAACACAATGGACAGTTTAATATATCAAACTGTGTTTTCCATATCTATTAATATTCTAGATAGTCCCGCAAGCCTAAATTTTCCCTCCATGGTAATAATACCATTCATGGCAGTGGATCAACAAATCATTTGTACCGGAATATTATTAGACTTGAGAAAGTCGCCGCAAAATGCGTTTATGTTTAGTAATTGACATTTTATATATCCGTGTTGTGTAGCTACCGTGATTTAGCTGTCATATTACAAGATTAGAGCGAGAGGGAATTATTCTTTGGGTGACAAATCTTGGGTGCTGGGTGCCTGGTTGGTCGTCACAGTGACTCACTGAACAGCTGCGAGTCCCAGTTAATTTGTTCCAACACGCCTGTTGACACATGATCACCACCATCCTCGCAACAAGTATCACCACCCCCGCCATCACTACCAGAGGATGGTGAGAGATAGACTTGCAAGGCAAGTACATCTTTCAGCAGGCCCGGGGCAGACATGCTTGCCGAGGCCCTGGTCCCGGCCACCGCTCTCCACACCTGCTTCACACTGCAGTCTGCCAGAACCTCCTCCTCCTCCTCTTTCTCCTGCTCCTTTCTACCCTCAACACACCACACAGAAACACGTCACAGTAATCTGTAACCAGTGTATGTTGGCTCTTACATGTGTCACGTAGCATAGCAAGACGTCTGCCCAAGGACCCCAATGGAAATAAATCAAGACCCCCAATGGAAATAAGCCAAGGACTCCAGTGGAAATAAGTAACTTTGTCTGACTTTTTGGATTAACCTAGGTAATTTATACTACGTATGATAATTGTATATATGCGTACATGTACCTAAATAAACTTACACCTACACCTTCGACATGGATTACATTGACATTTCACAACAAAAGCCCACACTTATGTGACAGTTGTGAGTCGCATCCTAAGGGAGAAGATCAAAGACCCCAGAGTGGAAATGAGCCACACTGCTACACTTTCTTGGCCGCTTCTGGATTGATAAATGAAATACTTGTGCAACATTTGGGTATCTTTATTCTGGAAACGTTTCGCCAGCCAGTGACTTCTTCAGTCTAATGTAGAGAACAGTGGAAGATGAGGACGAGTTTAAGATAATCTTTCACCTTTCACTGTATTGGACTAATGAAGCCACTGGCTGGCGGAACGTTTCCAGAGTAGTGATACCTAGTGTTGCAAACTTTTCCAGAGTAGTGATACCTAGTGTTGCAAACTTTTCCAGAGTAGTGATACCTAGTGTTGCAAACTTTTCCAGAGCAGTGATACTTAGTGTTGCAAACTTTTCCAGAGTAGTGATACCTAGTGTTGCAAACTTTTCCAGAGCAGTGATACTTAGTGTTGCAAACTTTTCCAGAGTAGTGATACCTAGTGTTGCAAACTTTTCCAGAGTAGTGATACCTAGTGTTGCAAACTTTTCCAGAGTAGTGATACCTAGTGTTGCAAACTTTTCCAGAGTAGTGATACCTAGTGTTGCAAACTTTTCCAGAGTAGTGATACCTAGTGTTGCAAACGTTTCTACATTCAAGATACCCAGTGTTGCAAACTTTTCCGGAGTAAAGATACCCAGTGTTGCAAACTTTTCCAGAGTAAAGATGCCCAGTGTTGCAAACGTTTCTACATTCAAGATACCCAGTGTTGCAAACTTTTCCAGAGTAAAGATACCCAGTGTTGCAAACGTTTCTACATTCAAGATACCCAGTGTTGCAAACTTTTCCAGAGTAAAGATACCCAGTGTTGCAAACGTTTCTACATTCAAGATACCCATTGTTGCAAACTTTTCCAGAGTAAAGATACCCAGTGTTGCAAACTTTTCCAGAGTAAAGATACCCAGTGTTGCAAACGTTTCTACATTCAAGATACCCAGTGTTGCAAACTTTTCCAGAGTAAAGATACCCAGTGTTGCAAACTTTCCCAGAGTAAAGATACCCAGTGTTGCAAACGTTTCTACAGTCAAGATACCCAGTGTTGCAAACGTTTCTAGATTCAAGATTCCCAGTGTTGGAAAGGTTTCTAAAGCAATGATACCCAGTGTTGCAAACTTTTCCAGAGTAAAGATACCCAGTGTTGCAAACGTTTCCAGAGTAAAGATACCCAGTGTTGCAAACGTTTCTACATTCAAGATACCCAGTGTTGCAAACGTTTCTAGATTCAAGATACCCAGTGTTGCAAAGGTTTCTAAAGCAATGATACCCAGTGTTGCAAACTTTTCCAGACTAAAGATACCCAGAGTTGCAAACGTTTCCAGAGTAAAGATACCCAGTGTTGCAAACGTTTCTACATTCAAGATACCCAGTGTTGCAAACGTTTCTAGAGTTAAGATACACAGTGTTGCAAAGATTTCTAAAGCAATGATTCCCAGTGTTGCAAACTTTTCCAGAGTAAAGATACCCAGTGTTGCAAACGTTTCCGGAGTAATGACACACAGTGTTGCAAACGTTTATAGAATAAGGATACCCAGTGTTGCAAACGTTTCCAGAGTAAAGATACCCAGTGTTGCAAACGTTTCCAGAGTAATGATACCCAGCGTTGCAAACGTTTCTAAAGATATCCAGTGTTGCACGAGTTTCCAGAGTAAAGATACACAGTGTTGCACGAGTTTCCAGAGTAAAGATACACAGTGTTGCTCGAGTTTCCAGAGAAAAGATACACAGTGTTGCACGAGTTTCCAGAGTAAAGATACGCAGTGTTGCACGAGTTTCCAGAGTAAAGATACGCAGTGTTGCACGAGTTTCCAGAGAAAAGATACACAGTGTTGCACGAGTTTCCAGAGTAAAGATACACAGTGTTGCACGAGTTTCCAGAGTAAAGATACACAGTGTTGCACGAGTTTCCAGAGAAAAGATACACAGTGTTGCACGAGTTTCCAGAGTAAAGATACGCAGTGTTGCACGAGTTTCCAGAGTAAAGATACGCAGTGTTGCACGAGTTTCCAGAGTAAAGATACGCAGTGTTGCACGAGTTTCCAGAGTAAAGATACACAGTGTTGCTCGAGTTTCCAGAGAAAAGATACACAGTGTTGCACGAGTTTCCAGAGTAAAGATACGCAGTGTTGCACGAGTTTCCAGAGAAAAGATACACAGTGTTGCACGAGTTTCCAGAGTAAAGATACGCAGTGTTGCACGAGTTTCCAGAGTAAAGATACACAGTGTTGCACGAGCGTCTCATTTATCAAGTTGTGGTTTTTGGAAAGCATTTATTAACATGCTTCCAGGATGATAATTCTTCGCGTCAACATTACTAATAAAGTCGTCGTTTGCATAAATATGTTCCAGCGACGGTATTTTGCGCTTTGTTGATCTTGACTAAACTTAATACATCGAGCTGTTGAAGGTACCACAGGTACCTCCAGCCTCCGTGTGTTGTTGAAGGTACCTCAGGTACCTCCAGCCTCCGTGTGTTGTTGGAGGTAGCACAGGTACCTCCAGCCTCCGTGTGTTGTTGGAGGTACCACAGGTACCTCCAGCCTCCGTGTGTTTTTAGAGGTACCACAGGTACCTCGAGCCTCCGTGTGTTTTTAGAGGTACCACAGGTACATCGAGCCTCCGTGTTGTGGAAGGTACCACAAGTACCTCCAGCCTCCGTGTTGATAAATTAGACACATGTGCAACTCTTGGGTATCTTTATTGAGGAAACGTTTCGCCACACAGTGGCTTCATCAGTCCATACAAAGGAGAATCTTGAAGTACAGGAGGAGAATGAGGTAATCAGTCCCTCAACCTTGAGTCGATGTGGTCAGTCCATCAATCTTGAATAGAATAAAATATTCTATTCAAGATTGATGGACTGACCACATCGACTCAAGGTTGAGGGACTGATTACCTCATTCTCCTCCTGTTCTTCAAGTTTCTCCTATGTATGGACTGATGAAGCCACTGTGTGGCGAAACGTTTCCTCAATAAAGATACCCAAGAGTTGCACATGTGTCTAATTTATCAACATGTCGGTTCTCTTAACCATTCATCTACAAGCCTCCGTGTTGTTGAACGTAGCACAAGTACCTCCAGCCTCCGTGTGTTATTGGAGGTACCACAGGTACCTCCAGCCTCCGTGTTGTTGGAGGTACTACAGGTACCTCCAGCTTCTGTGTTGTTGGAGGTACCATAGGTACCTCCAGCCTCCGTGTTGTTGGAGGTACCACAAGTACCTCCAGCCTCCGTGTTATTGGAGGTAACACAGGTACGTCCAGCCCCCGTGTTGTTGGAGGTACCCTCAGCCTCCGTGTTGTTGGAGGTACCACAGGTACCTCCAGCCTCCGTGTGTTGTAGGTAACACAGGTATCTCCAGCCTCCGTGTGTTGTTGTAGGTAACACAGGTACCTCCAGCCTCCGTGTTGCTGGAGGTACCACAGGCACCCCAGCCTCCGTGTTGTTGGAGGAACCGCAGGTACCTCCAGCTTCCGTGTGTTGTTGGAGGTACTACAGGTACCCCAGCCTCCGTGTTGTTGGAGGTACCACAGGTACCTTCAGCCTCCGTGTGTTCTTGGAGTTAACACAGGTACCTCCAGCCTCCGTGTGTTGTTGGAGGTACCGCAGGTACCTCCAGCCTCCGTGTGTTGTTGGAGGTACGACAGGTACCCCAGCCTCCGTGTTCCAGCCCCCGTGTGTTGTTGGAGGTAACACAGGTACCTCCAGCCTCCGTGTGTTGTTGGAGGTACTGCAGGTACCTCCAGCCTCCGTGTTGTTGGAGCTAACACAGGCACCTCCAGTCTCCGTGTTGTTGGAGGTAGCACAGGTACCTCCAGCCTTCGTGTTGTTTGAGGTAGGCTACCACAGGCACCTCCAGCCTCCGTGGTGGAGGTACCACAGATACCTCCAACCTCCATGTTGTTGAAGGTCACACAGGTACCTCCAACCTCCGTGTTGATGAAGGTAACACAGGTACCTCCAACCTCCGTGTTGTTGGAAGTACCATAGGTGCCTCCAGCCTCCGTATTGTTGGAGGTAACACAGGTACCTCCAGCCTCCGTGTTGTTAGAGGTACCTCCAGCCTCCGTGTTGTTGAATGTAGCACAAGTACCCCCAGCCTCTGTGTGTTGTTAGAGGTACCACAGGTACCTTCAACCTCCGTATTCTTGTTGGTAACACAGGTACCTCCAACCTCCATGTTGTTGAAGGTACCACAGGTACCTCCAACCTCCATGTTGTTGAAGGTAACACAGGTATCTCTAACCTCCGTGTTGTTGGAAGTACCACAGGTACCTCCAGCCTCCGTGTGTTGTTGGAGGTACCACAGATACCTCCAGCCTCCGTGTTGTTGGAGGTACCATAGGTACCTCCAGCCTCCGTGTTGTTGGAGGTACCACAGGTACCTTCAACCTCCGTATTGTTGTTGGTAACACAGGTACCTGCAGCCTCCTTGTTGTTAGAGGTACCTGCAGCCTCCGTGTTGTTAGAGGTACTACAGGTACCTTCAGTCTCCGTGTTGTTGGAGGTACCATAGATACCTCCAGCCTCCGTGTTGCTGGAGGTACTACAGGTACCTCCAGCCTCCATGTTGTTTTAAGTACCACAGGTACCTCCAGCCTCCGTGTTTTGTTGGAGGTACAATAGGTATCTCCAGCTTCCGAGTGTTGTAGGAGGTAGCACAGGTACCTCCAACCTCCATGTGTTGTTGGAGGTACCACAGGTACCTCCAACCTCCGTGTTTGATGAAGGTACCACAGTTGCCTCCAACCTCCATGTTGTTGAAGGTAGCATAGGTACCTCCAACCTCCATGTTGTTGAAGGTACCACAGGTACCTCCAACCTCCATGTTGTTGAAGGTACCACAGGTACCTCCAACCTCCATGTTGTTGAAGGTTCCACAGGTACCTCCAACCTCCATGTTGTTGAAGGTAACACAGGTACCTACAACCTCCGTGTTGTTGGAAGTGCCACAGGCACCTCCAGCCTCCGTGTGTTGTTGGAGGTACTACAGATACCTCCAGCCTCCGTGTTGTTGAAGGTAGCACAAGTCCCCCAGCCTCCGTGTGTTGTTAGAGGTACCACAGGCACCCTCAACCTCCGTATTGTTGTTGGTAACACAGGTACCTCCAGCCTCCGTGTTGTTAGAGGTACCTCCAGCCTCCGTGTTGTTGAAGGTAGCACAAGTACCCCCAGCCTCCGTGTGTTGTTAGAGGTACTACAGGTATCCTCAGCCTCCGTGTTGTTGGAGGTACCATAGGTACCTCCAGCCTCCGTGTTGTTGGAGGTACCACAGGAACCTCCAGCGTCCATGTTGTTTTAGGTACCACAGGTACCTCCAGCCTCCGTGTTTTGTTGGAGGTACAATAGGTATCTCCAGCTTCCGTGTGTTGTTGGAGGTACCACAGGTACCTCCAGCCTCCGTGTGTTGTTGGAGGTACCATAGGTACCTCCAGCCTCCGTTTTGTTGGAGGTAACACATATACCTCTAACCTCCGGGTTGATAAAGGTACCACAGGTACCTCCAGCCTCCAACATTCTCTGCGTCATCAAGAAATAAAATCCACTTTCACTGTCACTGTCTACAAGACAGAAAGAGTTTGATAGTCCGTCCTTCAGACTGAGGTAGGACGATCCTCCAAGAGGGAAGGATCAGACGAGAGTTGAATGCTGTTTAACAGATCCTCAGATGATCTCAGAGGAGGAAGATGGTCACAGGCTGGCTAATATGCTGTACACAGAGGCGAGGAAGACACATGGAAATTAAAATCCCAGATGCGTCACAGAGAGACTATGAAATATTCCTCAGACTTAATTCGTTAAAGAAGCCTAGTGAGAAAATGTTGAAGTTATATGTCACACAGAGTTTCAAGAATAGGTATGAAAGTTGACGTTGATCTGATAATTCTTTTAGTCTGTCACTGATGGCACCATAGTATTATGTACCTACCTGATTGGGACTTAGGAGGCTCGAGTCTCAGCTCCTGGCCTCGAATGGGAAACACACACACACACACACACACACACACACACACACACACACACACACACACACACACACAAACACCAAATGTAAAGTCATGAAGATCGGGGAAGGGCAAAGAAGACCACAGACAGAGTATAGACTAGGTGGCCAAAGGCTGCAAACCTCACTCAAGGAGAAAGATTTTGGGGTGACCATAACACCGAGCACGTCTCCGGAGGCACACATCAACCAGATAACTGCTGCAGCATATGGGCGCCTGGCAAACCTGAGAATTGCTTTCCGATACCTGAGGAAAGAATCGTTCAAGACTCTGTACACCGTGTACGTCAGGCCCATACTGGAGTATGCAGCACCAGTTTGGAACCCGCACCTTGTCAAGCACATCAAGAAATTAGAGAAATTGCAAAGGTTTGCAACAAGACTAGTTCCAGAGCTGAGGGAATGTCCTATGAAGAAAGGTTCAGGGAAATCGGCCTGACAACGCTAGAGGACAGGAGCGTTAGGGAAGACATGATAACGACTTTCAAAATACTGCGAGGAATAGATAAGGTGGACAGGGACAGGATGTTCCAGAGAAGGAACACAGAAACAAGGGGTCACAATTGGAAGTTGAAGACTCAGATGAGTCAAAGGGATATCAGATAGAATTTCTTCGGTCATAGAGTTATCAGAAAGTTCAATTGTCTGACAAGTGATGTAGTGGAGGCAGGAACCATGCATAGTTTTAAGACTAGATATGATAAAGCTCATGAAGCAGGGAGAGAGAGGACCTAGTAGTGACCAGTGAGGAGGCGGGGCCAGGACCTGAGTATCGACCCCTGCAACCACAATTAGGTGAGTACGAGCGGGGTTCCACAGGGGTCAGTCCTAGGACCAGTGCTGTTTATAGTATATGTGAATGACATGACGAAGGAATAGACTCAGAAGTGTGTCTGTTTGCGGATGATGTGAAGTTAGTGAGAATACAGTCTTAGGACGATAAGGCAGGACTACAAGGGGATCTGGACAGGCTGCAGGCCTGGTCCAGCAACTGGTTCCTGGCGTTCAACCCCGCCAAGTGCAAAGTCATGGAGATTGGGGAAAGGCAAAGAAGACCACAGACAGAGTAGAGTCAAGGTGGCCAGAGATTACATACCTCGCTCATGGAAAAATATCTCGGAGTGTGTATAATACCGAGCACATCTCCTGAGGCGCACATCAGCCAAATAACTGCTGCAGCATATGGTCGCCTAGAGAACCTAAGAACAGCATTCCGACATCTCAATAAGGAATTGTTCTGGACCCTGTACACCGTGTACGTCAGGCCCATATTGGGAGTATGCAGATCCAGTTTGGAACCCACACCTAGCCAAGCACGTCAGGAAACTAAGAGAAAGTGCAAAGGTTGGCAACGAGACTAGTCCCGGAGATAAGAGGTATGTCCTACGAGGAGAGGTTAAGGGAACTCGACCTGACAACACTGGAGAACAGGAGGGACAGGGGAGACATGAAAACGACATATAAAATACTGAGAGGAATCGACAAGGTGGACAAAGATGAGATTTCCAGAGATGGGACACAGATAAGTCACAGAAATGTTAGGAAGTATTTCTTCAGTCATAGAGTTGTCAGGAAGTGGAACAGTCTGGAAAAATGATGTAGTGGAGGCAGGAGCCATATATAGCTCTAAGATGTATGATAATGCTCTTGGAGAAGGGAGAGAGTGGACATAGCGGCGACCAGTGGAGAGGTGGGGCCAGGAGCTGTGAATCGACCCCTGCAACCACAGTTAGGTGAGTACACACACACTCACATGCACATGTCGCCATCAAGACAGGTCACACACGTCACACAGCTGACAAAAAGTCAAACAGGTCACATAGACGTCACGAACAGATTACAGAGGTCACAAAATGGTCACAAAGTTGATCTTGTTTCCTAGAGTTTATACGATAGGAAAATACCCGGAGAAACCTGTCTAAGACAGGTTATGTGTGCCCACCTTTCTAATACTGTATATTCCTCCTCCTCCTCCTGTCTGTCACAGACAAAGTGCCATCTAGCGGACTCACGGAAACTCCACAATCGGACACAAGATAACAGTCGTGTGATGAGTCTGGGAATACCTGTTGATGCCTCTCTACATACATACATACATACACACATATATACATACATACATACATACATACACACATACATACACACACACATACATACACACACACACACACACACACACACACACACACACACACACACACACACACACACACACACACACACACACACACACACACACACACACACACACACACACACACACACACACACACACACACACACACACACACACACACACACACACACAGAGTATAGGCTAGGTGGACAAAGACTACAGACCTCACTCAGGGAGAAAGTCCTTGGGGTGACCATAACACCGAGCACGTCACCGGAGGCACACAACCAAATAACTGCTGCAGCATACGGGCGCCTGGCAAACCTGAGAATAGCGTTCCGATACCTAAATAAGGAATCGTTCAAGACACTGTACACTGTGTATGTTAGGCCCATACTGGAGTATGCAGCACCAGTCTGGAACCCACATCTGGTCAAGCACGTCAAGAAGTTAGAGAAAGTACAAAGGTTTGCAACAAGGCTAGTCCCAGAGCTCAGGGGAATGTCGTACGAGGAAAGGTTGAGGGAAATCGGACTGACGACACTGGAGGACAGAAGGGTCAGGGGAGACATGATAGCGACATACAAGATACTGCGGGGAATAGACAAGGTGGACAGAGAT
Source organism: Cherax quadricarinatus (assembly GCF_038502225.1). NCBI lineage: Eukaryota > Metazoa > Arthropoda > Malacostraca > Decapoda > Parastacidae > Cherax > Cherax quadricarinatus. The sequence continues at coordinate 24,661,962 of NC_091299.1, forward strand.
AGGATGTTCCAGAGAGGGGACACAGGAACAAGGGGTCACAACTGGAAGCTGAAGACTCAGACGAGTCACAGGGACGTTAGGAAGTATTTCTTCAGTCATAGAGTCGTCAGGAAGTGGAATAGCCTAGCAAGTGAAGTAGTGGAGGCAGGAACCATACATAGTTTTAAGAAGAGGTATGATAAAGCTCAGGAAGCAGAGAGAGAGAGAGAGGACTTAGTAGCAATCAGTGAAGAGGTGGGGCCAGGAGCTGAGTCTCGACCCCTGCAACCACAATTAGGTGAGTACAATTCGGTGAGTACACACACATACACACACACACACACACACACACACACACACACACACACACACACACACAGAAAATATCATAGTTTTCTCTGTAAGGAAACTATCAGTTAAGAGTTCAAGAATGTAAAGAGAGAGAGAGAGAGAGAGAGAGAGAGAGAGAGAGAGAGAGAGAGAGAGAGAGTATCTCAACGGGATGAGCAAGGACATTTGATTGCTTGTAGCTTCCGGTAAAGATTGAGTTTGTTGGGTTTAAATGTTGAACCCTGGCTGAGGTGAGTGTCTCACCTAGCTGAGGTGAGTGTCTCACCTAGCTGAGGTGAGTGTCTCACCTAGCTGAGGTGAGTGTCTCACCTAGCTGAGGTGAGTGTCTCACCTAGCTGAGGTGAGTGTCTCACCTAGCTGAGGTGAGTGTCTCACCTAGCTGAGGTGAGTGTTTCACCTAGCTGAGGTGAGTGCCTCACCTAGCTGAGGTGAGTGTCTCACCTAGCTGAGGTGAGTGTCTCATCTAGCTGAGGTGAGTGTCTCACCTAGCTGAGGTGAGTGTCTCACCCAGCTGAGGTGAGTGTCTCACCTAGCTGAGGTGAGTGTCTCACCTAGCTGAGGTGAGTGTCTCACCTAGCTGAGGTGAGTGTCTCACCTAGCTGAGGTGAGTGTCTCACCTAGCTGAGGTGAGTGTCTCACCTAGCTGAGGTGAGTGTCTCACCTAGCTGAGGTGAGTATCTCACTTAGCTGAGGTGAGTGTCTCACCTAGCTGAGGTGAGTCACCTAGCTGAGGTGAGTGTCTCACCTAGCTGAGGTGAGTGTCTCACCTAGCTGAGGTGAGTGTCTCACCTAGCTGAGGTGAGTCACCTAGCTGAGGTGAGTCACCTAGCTGAGGTGAGTCACCTAGCTGAGGTGAGTCACCTAGCTGAGGTGAGTCACCTAGCTGAGGTGAGTCACCTAGCTGATTTGAGTCACCTAGCTGAGGTGAGTCACCTAGCTGAGGTGAGTCACCTAGCTGAGGTGAGTCACCTAGCTGATTTGAGTCACCTAGCTGAGGTGAGTCACCTAGCTGAGGTGAGTCACCTAGCTGAGGTGAGTCACCTAGCTGAGGTGAGTCACCTAGCTGATTTGAGTCACCTAGCTGAGGTGAGTCACCTAGCTGAGGTGAGTCACCTAGCTGATTTGAGTCACCTAGCTGAGGTGAGGCACCTAGCTGAGGTGAGTCACCTAGCTGAGGTGAGTCACCTAGCTGAGGTGAGTCACCTAGCTGATTTGAGTCACCTAGCTGAGGTGAGTCACCTAGCTGAGGTGAGTCACCTAGCTGAGATGAGTCACCTAGCTGATTTGAGTCACCTAGCTGAGGTGAGTCACCTAGCTGATTTGACTCACCTAGCTGATTTGAGTCACCTAGCTGAGGTGAGTCACCTAGCTGAGGTGAGTCACCTAGCTGATTTGAGTCACCTAGCTGAGGTGAGTCACCTAGCTGAGGTGAGTCACCTAGCTGATTTGAGTCACCTAGCTGAGGTGAGTCACCTAGCTGAGGTGAGTCACCTAGCTGAGGTGAGTCACCTAGCTGAGGTGAGTCACCTAGCTGAGGTGAGTCACCTAGCTGAGGTGAGTCACCTAGCTGAGGTGAGTCACCTAGCTGAGGTGAGTCACCTAGCTGAGGTGAGTCACCTAGCTGAGGTGAGTCACCTAGCTGAGGTGAGTCACCTAGCTGAGGTGAGTATATGTATTGTAATAGTAATTATTTATTATAATATTATTATCGTTATGTGTGTGTGTACTTACCTAGTTGTGGTTGCAGGGGTCGAGTCATAGCTCCTGCCCGCTACTGGGTCATTCTCCCTACACCATTAGCTTTATCATACCTCTGCTTAAAACTGTGAATTGATCCTGCCTCCACTACATCACTTCCCAAACTATTCCACTTCCTGACTTTAGAACATCCTGTCTGTGTCCACCTTGTCAATTCCTCTCAGCATTTTATATGTCGTTATCATGTCCCCCCTATTTCTCCTGTCCTCCAGTGTCGTCAGGTCGATTTCCCTTAACCTCTACTCGTAGGACATACCCCTTAGCTCTGGGACTAGTCTTGTTGCAAATATTTGCACTTTCTCTAGTTTCTTTACATGCTTGGCTAGGTGTGGGTTCCAAACTGGTGCCGCATACTCCAATATGGGCCTAACGTACACGGTGTACAGGGTCCTGAACGATTCCTTATTAAGGCAGAATGCTGTTCTTAGGTTTGCTAGGCGCCCATATGTTTCAGCAGTTATTTGGTTGATGTGCGCCTCAGTAGATGTGCCTGGTGTTATACTCACCCCAAGATCTTTTTCCTTGAGTGAGGTTTGTAGTCTCTGCCCCCCTAGACTGTACTGCGTCTGCAGTCTTCGTTGATCCTTCCCCAATCTTCATGACTTTGCACTTGGTAGGGTTGAACCACAGGAGCCAATTGCTGGACCAGGCCTACAGCCTGTCCAAATCCCTTTGTAGTTCTGCCTGGTCCTAGTCCGATTGAATTCTTCTCATCAACTTCACATCATCTGCAAACAGGGACACTTAGGAATCTATTTTTTTCCGTCATGTCGTTCACAAGTACCACAAACAGCACCGGTTCTAGGACTGACCCCTGTGGAACCCCGCTCGTCAGAGGCGCCCACTCTGACATCTCGCCTCCTACCATGACACGCTGCTGTCTTCCTGACAAGTATTCCCTGATCCATTGTAGTGCCTTCTCTGTTATCCCTGCCTGGTCCTACAGTTTTTGCACTAATCTCTTGTGTGGAATTGTGTCAAACGCCTTCTTACAGTCCAAGAAAATGCAATCTACCCACCCCTCTCTCTCTTGTCTTACTGCTGTCACCCTGTCATAGAACTCCAGTAGGTCTGTGACAGGATTTACCGTCCCTGAAACCGTGTTGGCTGTTGCTGATAAGCTCATTTCTTTCTAGGTGTTCCATCACTCTTCTCCTGATAATCTTCTTCATGACTTTGCATACTATACATGTCAGTGACACTGGTCCATAGTTTAGTGCTTCTTGTCTGTCTCCTTTTCTAAAAATTGGGACTACATTTGCTGTCTTCCATGCCTCAGGTAATCTCCCTATTTCGATAGATGTGTTGAATATTGTTGTTAGGGGTACACATAGTGCCTCTTCTCCCTTTCTCAGGACCCATGGAGAGATGTTATCCGGCTCCATTGCCTTTGAGGTATCTAGCTCACTCATAAGCCTCTTCACTTCTACCTCGGTTGTATGTATTGTGTCCAACACTTGGTGGTGTACCCCACCTCTCCGTCTTTCTGGAGTCCCTTCTGTCTCCTCTGTGAACACTTCCTTGAATCTCATGTTGAGTTCCTCACATACTTCTCGGTACCTTAGCCTGATTACCTGGTCCTTGACTGTTGTTTTCCTCCTGATGTGGCTGCACAACAGCTTCGGGTCAGATTTGGCTTTCGCTGCTATGTCATTTTCATATTGTCGTTGGGCCTCCCTCCTTATCTGTGCATATTCATTTCTGGCTCTACGACTGCTCTCCTTATTCTCCTGAGTCCTCTGTCTTCTATATTTCTTCCATTCCCCAGCACACTTGGTTTTTGCCTCTCTGCACCTTTGGGTGAACCATGGGCTCATCCTGGCTTTTTCATTATTCCTGTTACCCTTGGGTACAAACCTCTCCTCAGCTTCCTTGTATATTGTTGTCACGTAATCCATCATCTCATTAACTGGCTTCCCTGCCAGTTCTCTGTCCCACTGAACCAAGTTCAGAAAGTTCCTCATTCCCGCGTAGTCCCCCTTCTTGTAGTTTGGCTTCATTCGTCCGACTTTTCCTGCTCCCCCTTTCACTTGTAACTCTACTGTGTATTCGAATCTTAAAAACCAAATGATGTGTGTGTGTGTGTGTGTGTGTGTGTGTGTGTGTGTGTGTGTGTGTGTGTGTGTGTGTGTGTGTGTGTGTGTGTGTGTGTGTGTGTGTGTGTGTGTGTGTGTGTTTGTGTGTGTGTGTGTGTGAAGGGTGCGTGGAGAGGAGAGCATACACACAGTAGCACATACTAGGTTTGTAGATGAATGGTTCAGAGAACCGACATGTTGATAAATTAGACACATGTGCAACTCTTGGGTATCTTTATTCTTGGGCACGACCTACTTCAACATTGAACAAATGTTACACGACCTATGACTTCTGCACCTCTCCTGCCAACGGTTTATAAGCTCCTTCTCAGCACGTATGCCGTATTCTATTCAAGATTGATGGACTGACCACATCGACTCAAGGTTGAGGGACTGATTACCTCATTCTCCTCCTGTTCTTCAAGATTCTCCTTTGTATGGACTGATGAAGCCACTGTGTGGCGAAACGTTTCCTCAATGAAGATACCCAAGAGTTGCACATGTGTCTAATTTATCAGCACATACTAGGTAGCAGACTTCACGTAAACAGACTTTATACCACGAGACTGTATACAAAGTTTACGCCCTAGGAAACTGTTGTTTACATGGTATTAAAACCCACAGAAGTTGTTTACTTTAGACGATGGACATGTAAGAACCAAGACTGTGTTGAAGAGGTGGTACTGTCCGATACTGTCTTCATGGTGGTACCTGCCACTTACAGTATGAGTGGTACTGTTGGTACTGTCTTCATGGTGGTACCTGCCACTTACAGTATGAGTGGTACTGTCTGGTACTATCTTGATGGTGGTACCTACCACTCACAGTACGGGAGATGTACAACACAATGGATGTAGTCCCAGTGTTTAAGAAAGGAGACAGAGAGCGTGGACGAGGCTGTGTTGTGTACACTATGCAAGGTGATGAACGAGATTATCTAATTATCATTGTAACTCATACATTTATGTTTACAACTAACTAAGAAACTTGATATAAAACCACTCATTTTGTCACTGACTTATTAATCTAAGTTAGTTTGGCCGCAATGCTCTGCTTGCTAAGGGGCTTTCTGCATGCACACTTAAATGTCACTCACCTTTGTACACACATCGTATCATGGTGGAATAAAGTATCGTATCTTATAAACAATATGGGTTTAGAGATGGTAAATCTGGCCTTATCAGCCTCTTCGAATGCTCCATGCATAGCTTTCAGAGCAGGTACGACAGAGCCCGCGAGGCTAAATGGGAGTGTCTCTGGCAAGAAGCGGGGCCAGGAGCTAAGACTCGACCCCTGCAACCACAAACATGTGAACACTGTCTCTGGTGTTACGGTCACTCACTGGACGAGTGAAGTACTCTCTTGCTGTCCTGAAAGCGGGATGTTTACTGACAAAATAGGTAACTCTTCCTAATAAATTCTCTCCTCTGGGCATACTAAAAAAATTATTTTCCTAGTAACTTGATACAGTCAGTAAAATTTTCTCATCAGTCACGGTATTTCCGTGGTTTCTGAAGCAACGAGAAGCTTGTGTAACATTTATCAACTTGTTGGTGTTCTGAACCATTATTCAGATTCTGTAGAACTCAGATGCACTCCCAAGAACTTTCATCTAGACTCACGAAATCGTAATAACACTATTGCAAACAAGTCACGGTGCGGGTGGGAATCGAACTCACGGCAAGTGAGTGGTAAAACTCTAGGCCAATCCGTAAGCCACTGGGCCAGCTGGCTACAATAAGATTCATCCAACTAGGTATATTTGTTCACTATTGGATCACTACGACAAGGTCCTAAATGCACTAGAAGACAAAAAGAATGCAGATGTAATATATACAGACTTTGCAAAAGCCTTCGACAAGTGTGACCATGGCGTAATAGCACACAAAATGCGTGCTAAAGGAATAACATGAAAAGTCGGTCGATGGATCTATAATTTCCTCACTAACAGAACACAGAGAGTAGTCGTCAACAGAGTAAAGTCCGAGGCAGCTACGGTGAAAACCTCTGTTCCACAAGGCACAGTACTAGCTCCCATCTTGTTCCTCATCCTCATATCCGACATAGACAAGGATGTCAGCCACAGCACCGTGTCTTCCTTTGCAGATGACACCCGAATCTGCATGACAGTGTCTTCCATTGCAGACACTGCAAGGCTCCAGGCGGACATCAACCAAATCTTTCAGTGGGCTGCAGAAAACAATATGAAGTTCAACGATGAGAAATTTCAATTACTCAGATATGGTAAACATGAGAAAATTAAATCTTCATCAGAGTACAAAACAAATTCTGGCCACAAAATAGAGCGAAACACCAACGTCAAAGACCTGGGAGTGATCATGTCGGAGGATCTCACCTTCAAGGACCATAACATTGTATCAATCGCATCTGCTAGAAAAATGACAGGATGGATAATGAGAACCTTCAAAACTAGGGAGGCCAAGCCCACGATGACACTCTTCAGGTCACTTGTTCTATCTAGGCTGGAATATTGCTGCACACTAACAGCACCTTTCAAGGCAGGTGAAATTGCTGACCTAGAAAATGTACAGAGAACCTTCACGGAGCACATAACGGAGATAAAACACCTCAATTGCTGGGAGCGCTTAAGGTTCCTAAAACTGTATTCCCTGGAGCGCAGGCGGGAGAGATACATGATTATATACACCTGGAAAATCCTAGAGGGACTAGTACCGAACTTGCACACGAAAATCACTCACTACGAAAGCAAAAGACTTGGCAGACGATGCACCATCCCCCCAATGAAAAGCAGGGGTGTCACTAGCACGTTAAGAGACCATACAATAAGTGTCAGGGGCCCGAGACTGTTCAACTGCCTGCCAGCACACATAAGGGGGATTACCAACAGACCCCTGGCAGTCTTCAAGCTGGCACTGGACAGGCACCTAAAGTCGGTTCCTGACCAGCCGGGCTGTGGCTCGTACGTTGGTTTGCGTGCAGCCAGCAGCAACAGCCTGGTTGATCAGGCTCTGATCCACCTGGAGGCCGGGTCACAGACCGGGCAGCGGGGGCATTGACCCCCGGAACTCTCTCCAGGTAAACAGGAAGGTTAGCATGGGTCACCACTGTGACCACAAATGCAAGTTTATAAAGATGAATCTCCTACCAGCGTGGCTGTGACGAACTCTAGCTCAAGTCCCCTCTAAGCCGTCATCGTGACGACGGCTTTGAGTGGACTATAACACCTCGCTCACCTGGCTGCCAGCCTCACCGTCGTCAACACAGTAAGTTAAACACTCCTCACATAGTAGAAAAAATATTTGTTTTTGCTATTGTCTATCTGCCTCACGCACTTCCATGCTCTCCCATATACTACCACGTTCTCTCATGCAGTCCCATATACTATCATGCACTCCCAGCTATCTTTACTTCCGTGTAGGCCCATGTACTCTCGTACACTCCCAGACACTCCCATGTGTACACCAGTTGACCGTGACTGTGCCCTCCTGTATTTCAAAATAAGCAGACCAATACGTATGGTTGAAGATGGTGCAGGTGTTACCATGCAGGCAGGTGAGCAGGTTGCTCGACCAGAATCTACAAACACTTCCCAGAGAAGGCAGTGACGGAGGCGCTGCTGGTCAATACGTATAGCGTTCCTTTTCTCCCTCACGGGTAAAGGAGAGTGAAGCAACACCAGGATAGGCCTACTGGGCCATACTAGGCGGAGCCCTGTCGTATCCGACTCTCCCTGTCACTCAGATATTTGTCCAGTCCACTGTGTGGGCGAAACAGTCAATAAAGATGGCATTATACTGCATTTCTCTTTACTTTTCCATAGAAGTGTCTTGTGTCCTGATGAATTAGACACATGTGAAACATCTGGGTATCTACATTCTGTACACGTTGGCGAAACGTCTACAGACTAAAGATAGCCAGATGTTGCACATGTGTCCAATTCATCATTTTCTAGGCACTATATACCACATATATAAACACAAATTAAACCACACATAGGAGAGAGAAACTTATGACGAGACGACATTTCGGTCCCTCTTTGACCATCAGCGTATACTTAAAATTGTTCACCTGTTCACCTAGCTGCCTCGCCTTTTGTACGTTTAAAACAAAATCTTACTCAGTAACCTATGTCTGGTCCCTAAGTAGCCTGTAAGAATCAGTATTAGTCTGCCCAAATTACTTATGCATGCTGGTGGCGTCTTTCGTGCCTAACAATATTTTCTTACATATAAACCACATTGATGTATACTGCGGAAAAGAAACAAAATTGTATTGTATTGATAGATATCTTGCTTCTTCCAGCCGAGGTGCACCGGGGACGTCCAGGAACTTCTCCAAACGTATTGAGCGTCGTGATCCTGGCGGCCAGTGGCTGGAGGTTAAGGGCTGAAGAACACTTGTCAAAACGTATCTTGTTATATCTACTTACAGCCGGAGTGGCTTAGGGGAAATGAGGAAACTGACATGACGTATAAGGTCTGACTATTCACTACTAGCGTTCCTTGGTGCGGAGAGGAGCCTACTTATAGCCAGGGTACCTGAATGAGGCAGAAGAACCTACTTATAGGCAGAGTACCTGAATGAGGCACAAGAACCTACTTATAGCCAGGGTACCTGAATGAGGCAGAGAAACCTACTTATAGCCAGAGTGAGGGAGGGGAGCCTACTTATAGCCAGGGTACCTGAGATCAAACTGTCTAAATGTCAATTTTTCAGATCAGAAATTAAGTTTCTTGGTCACGTAGTCACTCCTAGAGGGGTTACGACTGACCAAAGTAAAGTAACTGCAGTACTAAATTTTTCAACTCCCAAAACTGCTGATGCCGTAAGATCCTTTGTGGGCTTAGCAGGTTTTTATAGATCTTTCATTGCCAATTTTTCTTCCATAGCTGCTCCTCTAACTGAGTTGCTTAAGAAAGATGCTCCTTTTGTTTGGACCTTCCGTCAAGAAAGAGAATTCCAAACTCTAAAAGAAAAGCTAACATCTGCTCTAATTTTGAAATTTCCAGATTTTTCTAAGCCCTTCTATCTGACAACTGATGCTAGTTCTATTGGCATAGGTGCCATACTAGCTCAGAAGACTGATGGCAAGTACAACGCAGTTCCATTTGCTAGCCGAGTCCTTACAAAGCCTGAACGTAATTATACAGTAACTGAGCAAGAAGCTTTAGCAATAGTATGGTCTTTAAAGTACTTCCGAGACATTATTTATCAGTACTCTGTTCATGTTTTGACAGAGCACGCTCCACTGATACCTTTATTTCAGAACAAACAACCTACTGGAAGGTTAGCCAGATGGACCTTGACTATTCAAGAGTTCAATCCCACTTTTGAACACTTACCTGGCAAGTCAAATGTAGTCGCAGATGCTTTATCGCGACATGTTAGTATAGTAACTGCAGACCCTCCATTTAGTGCTGAAGATGTCAAGAATGCTCAACGAACAGATCCCATGTGGTCTGGTGTGATTCGATTCCTGCTCCAGGAAGATCTCATTCTGACTGTGAAGCCACCAGCACCCATCAGTGACTTTGTCATGAACCAAGAATTACTGTATCGAACAGCCGAGTTGGGTACTCCTAGCAGAAGAGTTTACCAGTTAGTAATTCCACAGTCACTAGTGAATGTAGCCTTACAGCTAGTTCACGATGTACCAGGTGTTGCACACCCTGGTATGGATCGTTCAGTAAAACAAGCCAGATTGAAATACTTTTGGCCTCGTATGGCAACTGATATTTCTGAGTATGTCTGCATGCAACATAAAGGTAATGCTAATGGCCCTAATCCAATCCAAGTGTATCCAACCACTAGCGAACCTTGGGAAAGAGTTGCGCTAGATTTGTTAACTAATTTCCAATTTTCCCTCCAGGGCAACAAACATCTGTGTGTTATGGTAGATCATTTCACCAGATATTGTGAGTTAGTTCCTATTGCAGATAAGACTGCCGAGACAGTAGCTAAAGCGTTTAAAGAACGCATTATCTGCAGGCATACCACCCCTAAGTCCCTAGTAACAGATAATGGAGGTGAATTCTGTAATGAGATTCTTGAAAATTTGTGTACCTTGTACAAGATCTCTAAATCCACCATTGTTCCTCATCATCCTGCCAGCAGTGGGTTAGCGGAACGTACCAATAAGAAAGTACTTGATGCCTTGAGAGCCACTATCAATCCCAACAGTGAAACTTGGGATGAAGTTATACCTGATGTGCAGTGTGCTATAAATTCTGCTTGCAATGTTTCTATAGGTGACACTCCACATTATGCATTGTATGGTGTAGATAAACGTTTGCCTTATGAGTTGCTATATTCTAATCCGAAACCAAATTACAACCCTGATGATTTCATAGCAACTCGTACCAGCTTAGCTCAAAGTGTTTTTAGAAGAATCCGTGAAACACTTCATAAATCAACAGCAGAATTTACAAGAATCGCAAACACTCGAGCAAAGCCATCCGAAATCAAAGTAGGTTCGAGAGTTATGCTGACTAACTTTAACAAAACATCTGCATTGCCTAAGCTTGATCAAAAGTTTGTTGGTCCTTATCGAGTAGTTGAACATATCACTGGTAATAAGTATAAGGTTAGAGAAATTAGTACTGGTCAGTATAAAGAATCGCATTTAGATCATATGAAGTTAGTATGTGATGATAATGATGCTCCAACCCAGACTAATGTGACAGACTCTGACAATCCTCCTGATCCTGTACTCTCTACCTCTGATACTCAGTCAGACGATCAACCTGAATGTCGTTATTCCCTACGTACAAGACAGGTATTGAGAAATCCTCAAGTATCATTTGTAACTACCAATTCAGATTTGCCTCAAATACAGCATGAGTTAGCCAGTGCAACAAAGTTTGATCCTCCCAGAGATGACACCCATTCTGCATATATCAATCTCGCCCTAGCAGAGTTGGGGTTAAACGTAAATAACCTGTATAGATGAATAATTACAGTATCAACTTATCAGTATTCAAGAATTTTTTTTTGTGTTCACGTTCTCTCCGAATTCTGAGAGTTAACAGTCTAGATTTGAGTGCACCGAATCTGCCTTTCTGTTAAACACTTCTTTCTTTGTAGATATTCCTTCCTCAGAATCCGTAGATCACATGAATACAGATCGATCGATCAAATTTTTTTTTATCACTTCTATTGTGTAATCCCAACGTTGAGTTTAATTCGATGAGTTGTGCTATATTATACCTTGTATTGCATTACAGTTTCAGTTATGTAAGCTTCCATTCCAATATTCTACTTATGTATGTTATAACGTTCAATTGTTGTGTACTTTGACATTGTATAGAATCAGCCCAAGCCATACACCTGCAGTCTCTAGTTTGTATTAGTTGTATGTCGGGACGACATAGGTTAGCATCGCCAAGCTCTCAGTAGTAGTACCAGTTCCTAGTAACCAGTTACCAGTAACCAGTGTACCAGTAGATGACTCACTACCAACCATCTCTGCGTGAATCACTGACTGTATTCGTATTGCTGCTGACCATAGCAGGATTTCAAACACCCTCACCCGTAGGCACTATGGGTCAGTCGTAGTTAGCCAGCAGAGAGAGACAGGTCGGCTGTTGGTGCTTCCCCATACCTTCCGTTATATTATACGTACTACCAGCCTACGTGAGTATTCTTACCCCTTCCATGTTTCGAAAACCCACATGACAGCCAAGGACACAGTGGTGGCCAAGGCCACAGTGGTAGCCAAGATTACAGTGGTGGCCAAGGCCACAGTGGTAGCCAAGGCCATGGTGGTAGCCAAGGCCACAGTGGTGGCCAAGGCCACAGTGGTAGCCAAGGTCACAGTGGTGGCCAAGGCCACGGTGGTAGCCAAGGCCACAGTCTTGACCAAGGCCACAGTGGTAGAAAGGGCCACAGTGGTGACCAAGGCCACAGTGGTAGCCAAGGCCACAGCGGTAGCCAAGGCAACAGTGGTAGCCAAGGCCGCAGTGGTGACCAGGGCCATAGTGGTAGCCAAGGTCACTGTGGTGGCCAAGGCCACAGTGGTGGCCAAGGCCACAGTGGTGGCCAAGGCCACAGTGGTAGCCAAGGCCACAGTGGTAGCCAAGGCCGCAGTGGTGACCAGGGCCACAGTGGTGGCCAAGGCCACAGCGGTAGCCAAGGCCATAGTGGCTGATAGGGCCACAGTGGTGTCCAGGGCTACAGTGGTAGCCAAGGCCACAGTGGTGGCCAGGGCCACAGTGGTGGCCAGGGCCACAGTGGTGGCCAGGGCCACAGTGGTGGTCAGGGCCACAATGGTGGCCAGAGCCACAGTGGAAGCCAAGGCTACAGCGGTGGTCAGGGCCACAGTGGTGGTCAGAGCCACAGTGGTGGTCAGGGCCACAGTGGTGGCCAGGGCCACAGTGGTGGCCAGGGCCATCTTGTGTTTGGTCGTTGTTGAACTTTTTGTTCACTTTTCCCTGAAGACGTAAATGAACCGGTTCACCAGCGTGACTAGTGCTTCCTAACTGGTTGATGGGTAGTGGTAGTGGTAGTGGTAGTGGTAGTGGTAGATTACCTGTGATGTCAGTGATCCAAGCTTGTAGATTGTTCAGGTTACCATGGAAGGTAGGTACAACATCCAGAGGTTCACTTTGAGATTGTTCAGGTCACCATGGAAGGTAGGTACCACATCCAGAGGTTCACTTGGAGATTGTTCAGGTCACCATGGAAGGTAGGTACCACATCCAGAGGTTCACTTGGAGATTGTTCAGGTCACCATGGAAGGTAGGTACCACATCCAGAGGTTCATGAGTATTACGATTTCAGGTAATCAAGGCCTGGTAACCTGGCCGTAATGTAAGCTTGGAGCGAAAATAAACACAGTAGTAGACATTTTATTATATTTTCCTTCAGTAATTACAATTGTAGGTATTTACAAGTATGTACACTATGTACTAAACTTTGTAAAATAATGGTATCACACTGATCAAGAGGCAAGACAACAGCCTAAAGACAGTGAGACAACCGTGATCAACCAGCAGCTGGGTGAATCTGCCAAGAGTGAATCGTGAGTGATACCACATCACCTTCGCAGTTGTCAGACCCGCAATATGATTGGTTGAACCAAGGCACTGATTTAACGATGGGGTCCCCTGAATCGTTAAACCCTTAGTACCTGGTTTGCTGGTTGTGAGGCAGCCTATATGAGAATGTGTACATACGCCGAATAGTCATCATTATGACTAAGACCCACCACAACGAGAATAAATGTATGGTCTATGGAATAGTCTGGCTCAGATTCTTTTAGATTCTGCCACCGAGGTGGCTAATTTATTGTGCACTTCATATCTATCCTGTGGAGAGCAGCGCAAGAGCTTATGGATACACAAAAGGCCTAGGAACTAGACCCCAAAAGGGGTTAAGAGGAGTACATCTGGATATATATCTACAGTTCACTTATCTGTTGTAAGCAAATTTAGGAAATTTGCTTAATATATTTGGCATCTTATTTTCATTAATAAGATATCTTGACATATCACATAGGTTATTATACTGTCTCAGTCGGCAAAGAACCACTAAGATTCTGAGCTGAGTCATCCATGTCCTGACTGACGTTATTCACTAGAACATTAGCACCATTACTCACAAGTGGGTCAGACACTGTATCAGACACTGACATACACTGTGTCAAACACTGTGTCAGACACTGTGTCAGACACTGTGTCAAACACTGTACCACTCCATTAACATTCATTCTGATAATATCCTTATGTATGTTATAATGTTCAATTGTTGTGTACTTTGACATTGTATAGACTCAGCCTCAAGCCATATGCCTGTCACCTCTAGTTTGTATTAGCTGTATGTCGGGATACCATACGTTAGCGTCGCCGAGCTCTCAGTAGTATCAGTTACTAGTAATATCAGTTACCAGTAGTATTAGTTACCAGTAGTATCAGTTACCAGTAGTATCAGTTACCAGTATTATCAGTTACCAGTAGTGTCAGTTACTAGTAGTGTCAGTTGCCAATAGTGTCAGTAGTAATAACTCATCCAACCGTTACTGATTCAATGCCTCCTGCATGAATCACTGACTGCTATATCACTGACCATTACTGCTGACCTAGTATGATTTGAATGCCGCTCACCCTCCGAGGCACTCAGCAAGCCAGCTCAAGTAGAGATGTTAGGATAGACGGCAGGTCAGGCTTGCCGCTTCCCATATATTCCATCTAATAGATGTACTAGAACATCTGACATGAGTGTTTATTACCCAATCCATGTTCGAGCCCCACACGACACATGCACCCAGCAGAGCTAGGTGTTTTACTGTGATCCGAGGACATACGTTGGTGTGGGTGCCTCTGAGTTAATTTCATTCTTCTCTCTGTTTGGTGTACTAGCCTCAACGAGCAGTATTTTATATTATTGTCACCACAAACGGCTGCTCGTTGAGGCTAGTACACCAAACAGGGAGTAGAATGAAATTAGCTCAGACGCACCCACACCACCGTATGTCCTCGGATCACGGTTAAACGCCTAGCTCTGCTGGGTGCGTGATTCTTGTAGGATTTGGTGGTCCTGTGGGTTACTACAAGGTTTCTGTTTTACACTTTGTGTTAGATAAAGAATCTAATACAAAGTGGGAGTTGTCACAGTTGCTCTTTGTTGATGACGCTGTTCTTTTTGGGAGATTCTGAAGAGAAGTTGCAGAGGTTAGTGGTTGAGTTTGGTAGGGTATGTAAACGAAGAAAATTGAAAGTGAATATAGGAAAGAGTAAGGCGATGATGATAAAAAAAATAGATAACAAAAGATTCGATATCAGATTGGAGGGAGAGAGTATGGAGGAGGTGAATGTATTCAGATATCTGGGAGTGAACGTGTCAGCAGATGGATCTATGGACGATGAAGTGAATCATAGAACTGGTGAGGGGAAAAGGTGAGTGGTGCACTGAGGAGTCTGTAGAGACAAAGAACTTTGTCCATGGAAGAAAAGGGGCAATGTATGAGAGTATAGTTATACCAACGCTCTTATTTGGGTGTGAAGCATGGTTGTGAATGTTGCAACAAGGAGAAGGCTGAAGGCAGTGGAGATGTTATGTCTGAGGGCAGTGTGTGATGTGAATATAATGCAGAGAATTCGTAGTTTGGAAATTAGGAGGTGTGAGAAAACCAAAATTATTATCCAGAGGGCTGAGGAGGGATTGTTGAGGCAGTTTGGACATGTAGAGAGGTTGGAAGAAAATAAAATGACTTCGAGACTTAAGTCCTGGAGATGGGAAGTAAAGTGTCTACACTCTGAAGGAGGAGTGTTAATGTTGCAACTTTATTACTGTAGTGTAAGTGCGCCTCTGGCAAGACAGTGATGGAGTGAATGATGGTGAAAATTTTCTTTTTCAGACCACCCTGCCTTGGTGGGAAACGGCTGATGAACTTTAATAAATATATTTTAAGAGTGAACTTGTAATGATATAAATAAAAATGACAGTGATACAATGAAGAGCTCATTAACACACTTACAGTATTACAGAAACCAAAGATAACAATCAAGGTCAATCACTTCACTGATAAATAACCTTGCTTGTAAAAAAATAATGTCCTGCACACACGCTATTGTTTTGAAAAATAAAACACGGTACGGATGGGGATGGAACTCGCGGCAAGTGAGTCGTAAAACTCCAGGCTAGTGCGTAAGCCACTGAGCCAATTGGCTACAAAACGTTTCGTCCAATTAGGTATATTTATACACTATAGGACGGTTAGCATGCGTCACAAAGCCGTCATCACGGTGACGGCTTTGAGGGGACTTGAGTTAGAGTTCGTCACGGCCATGCTGGCGGGAGATTCATCTGTAAAAACTTGCATTTGTGGTCACAGTGGTGGCGTATACTAACCTTCATATGGTGTATAAATATACCTAGTTGGATGAATCTTATTTTAGCCAACTGGCCCAGAGGTTTACGCACTGGCCTAGAGTTTTACCACTTACTTACCGTGAGTTCGATCCCCACCCCCATAACGCAATTTGTTTGCAGTCGTGCCATTACGATTCCGTGAGTCTATTGCTTTTGTTGTGTCTGTAAGTTTAACAGCCATGAGAACACTGCAACAAACAAAGTGCTTAACACAGAAAGTAAATAATATACAAAGAATAAGTAATATAAATTAGGAAAGCAGGAAAATGCAATGAAAATTAAGCCACGCAAGGAAAATAATGACACAAGGATAACCCAGGTAAGCCAAGCAGTGTGGCTTAGTACCACTATTCTCCTTCGTATTAGTAACACCAGGAAACATGATCATGTTACTCTTCACGACACTCACTTCACAAGAATAGACAAAGAAAAAAGGGACGACTAAGATCAGACAAAACAAGGAAATATCAGACTGAAGCAGCGACTGACTCACACACCAGACCAAAGAATTTATGTTTCCTGGTGTACGCCTGGAGAGTGTCCCGGGGGTCAGCGCCCCCGCGGCCCGGTCTGTGACCAGGCCTCATGGTGGATCAGGGCCTGATCAACCATGCTATTGCTGCTGGCCCCACGGAAACCTTCAGTAATGCAGGAATAATATCACGATAAAATTTTGGCCCACCTCAGCATAACTATGGGCGAAACGATGTTATACAGGATCACATTATACCGTATTTGTGTCTATTTTTCCATCGAGTCTTTAATTTACAGCAATTATAGGTATGTAAGTAGGAACTTAACAATTAACCAGTCTCTTTAACAGGTCGTACCAGACAAGTATCATACTGGATAACTGGAACATGACAAATGTGATATCTACTTACAAACAGGAAATACCTTCTTAAACTCAAATTCTAAATCAGTCAGCGTAGCACCAGTCATGGGAAAAATTAATACAATCAACAGCCATAGACGACTTTCATGACAACCTTCCAAGATTTAATTGAATTAATGAATCTCGTTCTTGCTTTAAGAATTTACCTACATTTTCGTTAACGTATTGAGGTGGCAGACTATATTGAGGAATATAATGTGGCGTATATGTACTGTGTATATGTACTGTGTATATGTACTGTGTATATGTACTGTGTATATGTACTGTGTATATGTACTGTGTATATGTACTGTGTATATGTACTGTGTATATGTACTGTGTATATGTACTGTGTATATGTACTGTGTAATGTACTGTGTATATGTACTGTGTACATGTACTGTGTATATGTACTGTGTATATGTACTGTGTATATGTACTGTGTATATGTACTGTGTATATGTACTGTGTATATGTACTGTGTATATGTACTGTGTATATGTACTGTGTATATGTACTGTGTATATGTACTGTGTATATGTACTGTGTATATGTACTGTATAATGTACTGTGTATATGTACTGTGTATATGTACTGTGTATATGTACTGTGTATATGTACTGTGTACATGTACTGTGTATATGTACTGTGTATATGTACTGAGTATATGTACTGTGTATATGTACTGTGTATATGTACTGTGTATATGTACTGTGTATATGTACTGTGTATATGTACTGTGTATATGTACTGTGTATATGTACTGTGTATATGTACTGTGTATATGTACTGTGTATATGTACTGTGTATATGTACTGTGTATATGTACTGTGTATATGTACTGTATAATGTACTGTGTATATGTACTGTGTATATGTACTGTGTATATGTACTGTGTATATGTACTGTGTATATGTACTGTGCATATGTACTGTATAATGTACTGTGTATATGTACTGTGTATATGTACTGTGTATATGTACTGTGTATATGTACTGTGTATATGTACTGTGTATATGTACTGTGTATATGTACTGTGTATATGTACTGTGTATATGTACTGTGTATATGTACTGTGTATATGTACTGTATAATGTACTGTGTATATGTACTGTGTATATGTACTGTGTATATGTACTGTATAATGTACTGTGTATATGTACTGTGTATATGTACTGTGTATATGTACTGTGTATATGTACTGTGTATATGTACTGTATAATGTACTGTGTATATGTACTGTGTATATGTACTGTGTATATGTACTGTGTATATGTACTGTGTATATGTACTGTGTATATGTACTGTGTATATGTACTGTATAATGTACTGTGTATATGTACTGTGTATATGTACTGTGTATATGTACTGTGTATATGTACTGTGTACATGTACTGTGTATATGTACTGTGTATATGTACTGAGTATATGTACTGTGTAATGTACTGTGTATATGTACTGTGTACATGTACTGTGTATATGTACTGTGTATATGAACTGAGTATATGTACTGTGTATATGTACTGTGTATATGTACTGTGTACATGTACTGTGTATATGTACTGTGTATATGTACTGTGTATATGTACTGTGTATATGTACTGTGTATATGTACTGTGTATATGTACTGTGTATATGTACTGTATAATGTACTGTGTATATGTACTGTGTATATGTACTGTGTACATGTACTGTGTATATGTACTGTGTATATGTACTGTGTATATGCACTGTGTATATGTACTGTGTATATGTACTGTGTATATGTACTGTGTATATGTACTGTGTATATGTACTGTGTATATGTACTGTGTACATGTACTGTGTATATGTACTGTGTATATGTACTGAGTATATGTATTGTGTAATGTACTGTGTATATGTACTGTGTATATGTACTGTGTATATGTACTGTGTATATGTACTGTGTATATGTACTGTGTATATGTACTGTGTACATGTACTGTGTATATGTACTGTGTATATGTACTGTGTATATGTACTGTGTATATGTACTGTGTATATGTACTGTGTATATGTACTGTGTATATGTACTGTGTATATGTACTGTGTATATGTACTGTGTATATGTACTGTGTACATGTACTGTGTATATGTACTGTGTATATGTACTGAGTATATGTACTGTGTAATGTACTGTGTATATGTACTGTGTATATGTACTGTGTATATGTACTGTGTATATGTACTGTGTATATGTACTGTGTATATGTACTGAGTACATGTACTGTGTATATGTACTGTGTATATGTACTGAGTATATGTACTGTGTAATGTACTGTGTATATGTACTGTGTATATGTACTGTGTATATGTACTGTGTATATGTACTGTGTATATGTACTGTGTATATGTACTGTGTACATGTACTGTGTATATGTACTGTGTATATGTACTGAGTATATGTACTGTGTAATGTACTGTGTATATGTACTGTGTATATGTACTGTGTAAATGTACTGTGTATATGTACTGTGTATATGTACTGTGTATATGTACTGTGTACATGTACTGTGTATATGTACTGTGTATATGTACTGTGTATATGTACTGTGTATATGTACTGTGTATATGTACTGTGTATATGTACTGTGTATATGTACTGTGTATATGTACTGTGTATATGTACTGTGTATATGTACTGTGTATATGTACTGTATAATGTACTGTGTATATGTACTGTGTATATGTACTGTGTATATGTACTGTGTATATGTACTGTGTATATGTACTGTGTAATGTACTGTGTATATGTACTGTGTATATGTACTGTGTATATGTACTGTGTATATGTACTGTGTATATGTACTGTGTATATGTACTGTGTAATGTACTGTGTATATGTACTGTGTATATGTACTGTGTACATGTACTGTGTATATGTACTGTGTATATGTACTGTGTATATGTACTGTGTATATGTACTGTGTATATGTACTGTGTATATGTACTGTGTATATGTACTGTGTATATGTACTGTGTATATGTACTGTGTAATGTACTGTGTATATGTACTGTGTATATGTACTGTGTATATGTACTGTGTATATGTACTGTGTACATGTACTGTGTATATGTACTGTGTATATGTACTGTGTATATGTACTGCGTATATGTACTGTGTATATGTACTGTGTATATGTACTGTGTATATGTACTGTGTATATGTACTGTGTATATGTACTGTGTAATGTACTGTGTATATGTACTGTGTATATGTACTGTGTATATGTACTGTGTATATGTACTGTGTATATGTACTGTGTACATGTACTGTGTATATGTACTGTGTATATGTACTGTGTATATGTACTGTGTATATGTACTGTGTATATGTACTGTGTATATGTACTGTGTATATGTACTGTGTAATGTACTGTGTATATGTACTGTGTATATGTACTGTGTATATGTACTGTGTATATGTACTGTGTATATGTACTGTGTATATGTACTGTGTATATGTACTGTGTATATGTACTGTGTATATGTACTGTGTATATGTACTGTGTATATGTACTGTGTAATGTACTGTGTATATGTACTGTGTATATGTACTGTGTATATGTACTGTGTATATGTACTGTGTAATGTACTGTGTATATGTACTGTGTATATGTACTGTGTATATGTACTGTGTATATGTACTGTGTATATGTACTGTGTAATGTACTGTGTATATGTACTGTGTATATGTACTGTGTAATGTACTGTGTATATGTACTGTGTATATGTACTGTGTAATGTACTGTGTATATGTACTGTGTATATGTACTGTGTATATGTACTGTGTATATGTACTGTGTAATGTACTGTGTATATGTACTGTGTATATGTACTGTGTATATGTACTGTGTATATGTACTGTGTATATGTACTGTGTATATGTACTGTGTATATGTACTGTGTAATGTACTGTGTATATGTACTGTGTATATGTACTGTGTATATGTACTGTGTATATGTACTGTGTAATGTACTGTGTATATGTACTGTGTATATGTACTGTGTACATGTACTGTGTATATGTACTGTGTATATGTACTGTGTATATGTACTGTGTATATGTACTGTGTATATGTACTGTGTATATGTACTGTGTATATGTACTGTGTATATGTACTGTGTATATGTACTCTGTATATGTATTGTGTATATGTACTGTGTATATGTACTGTGTATATGTACTCTGTATATGTACTGTGTAATGTACTGTGTATATGTACTCTGTATATGTACTCTGTATATGTACTCTGTATATGTACTGTGTATATGTACTGTGTATATGTACTGTGTATATGTACTGTGTAATGTACTGTGTATATGTACTGTGTATATGTACTGTGTATATGTACTGTGTATATGTACTGTGTAATGTACTGTGTATATGTACTCTGTATATGTACTCTGTATATGTATTCTGTATATGTACTGTGTATATGTACTGTGTATATGTACTGTGTATATGTACTGTGTAATGTACTGTGTATATGTACTCTGTATATGTACTCTGTATATGTACTCTGTATATGTACTCTGTATATGTATTGTGTATATGTACTGTGTATATGTACTCTGTATATGTACTGTGTATATGTACTGTGTATATGTACTGTGTAATGTACTGTGTAATGTACTGTGTATATGTACTCTGTATATGTACTCTGTATATGTACTCTGTATATGTACTGTGTATATGTACTGTGTATATGTACTGTGTAATGTACTGTGTATATGTACTGTGTATATGTACTGTGTATATGTACTGTGTATATATACTGCAGTATATGTACTGCAGTATATGAACAGTCTATATGTACTGCAGTATATACACTGTGTATATGTACTGCAGTATATATACTGTGTATATGTACTGCACTAAGGTGTTTTTGATGGTGTTCCAGAGAGTAGAATACTGAGGTAAGTAGCAGCAGGTGTGCAGCAGGAAATGTCTTGGGTGGAGGAATGATTGACCGAAAGGCAACGTAACTTGCAATAATAATAATAATAATAACAATAATAATAATAATAATAATAATAATAATAATAATAATAATAATAATAATAATAATAATAATAATAATAATAATAATAATAATAATAATAATAATATTTACTACCAGTACAATTACAAGGTACACAGACCATACCTGACATCAGTAACATACTACTATATAGAAAGCCTCTTGTTATGCTGAGCATTTCCCGCATATTAGGTCAGTTTTGTCCCAGGATGCGACCCACACCAGTCCACTAACACCCAGGATGCCACCCACACCAGTCCACTAACACCCAGTATGCAACCCACACCAGTCCACTAACACCCAAGATGCTACCCACACAAGCCCACTAATACCCAGGATGCCACCCACACCAGTCCACTAACCCCCAGGATGCCACCCACACCAGTCCACTAACCCCCAGGATGCTACCCACACCAGTCCACTAACCCCCAGGATGCCACCCACACCAGTCCACTAACCCCCAGGATGCCACCCACACCAGTCCACTAACCCCCAGGATGCTACCCACACCAGTCCACTAACCCCCAGGATGCCACCCACACCAGTCCACTAACCCCCAGGATGCCACCCACACCAGTCCACTAACACCCAAGATACTACCCACACCAGCCCACTAACACCCAGGATGCCACCCACACCAGTCCATTAACCCCCAGGATGCCACCCACACCAGTCCACTAACACCCAAGATGCTACCCACACCAGCCCACTAACACCCAGGATGCCACCCACACTAGTCCACTAACACCCAAGATGCTACCCACACCAGCCCACTAACACCCAGGATGCTACCCACACCAGTTCACTAACACCCAGGATGCTACCCACACCAGCCCACTAACACCCAGGATGCCACCCACACCAGTCCATTAACACCCAGGATGCTACCCACACCAGTCCACTAACATTCAGGATGCGACCCACACCAGTTCACTAACACCCAGGATGCCACCCACACCAGTTCACTAACACCCAGGATGCTACCCACACCAGCCCACTAACACCCAGGATGCCACCCACACCAGTCCATTAACACCCAGGATGCTACCCACACCAGTCCACTAACATTCAGGATGCGACCCACACCAGTTCACTAACACCCAGGATGCTACCCACACCAGTCCACTAACTCCCAGGATGCTACCCACACCAGTCCACTAACTCCCAGAAATACTACCCACACCAGTCCACTAACACCCAGGATGCGACCCACATCAGTCCACTAACTCCCAGGATGCGACCCATATCAGTCCACTAACACCCAGGATGCGACACACACCAGTCCATTAACACCCAGGATGCGACGCCACACCAGCCCACTAACACCCAGGATGCGGCCCATATCAGTCCACTAACACCCAGGATGCGACCCCACACCAGTCCACTAACACCCAGAATGCGACCCACACCAATCCACTAACTCCCAGGATGCGACCCACACCAGTCCACTAACTCCCAGGATGCGACCCACACCAGTCCACTAACACCCAAGATGCGACCCCACACCAGTCCACTAACACCCAGGATGCGACCCACACCAGTCCACTAACACCCAGGATGCGACCCCACACCAGTCCACTAACACCCAGGATGCGACCGACACCAGTCCACTAACTCCCAGGAAGCCACCCACACCAGTCCACTAACTCCCAGGATGCCACCCACACCAGTCCACTAACGCCCAGGATGCGATCAATATCAGTCCACTAACACCCAGGATGCGACCCACACCAGTCCATTAACACCCAGGATGCGACGCCACACCAGTCCATTAATCCCCAGGATGCCACCTACACCAGTCCACTAACTCCCAGGACGCCACCCACACCAGTCCACTAACACCCAGGATGCGACCCATGTCAGTCCACTAACACCCAGGATGCGACCCACACCAGTCCATTAACACCCAGGATGTGACGCCACACAAGTCCACTAACACCCAGGATGCGACCCACACCAGTCCACTAACACTCAGGATGCGACCCACACCAGTCCACTAACTCCCAGGATGCCACCCACACCAGTCCACTAACACTCAGGATGCGACCCACACCAGTCCACTAACTCCCAGGATGCCACCCACACCAGTCCACTAACACTCAGGATGCCACCCACACCAGTCCACTAACACTCAGGATGCCACCCACACCAGTCCACTAACTCCCAGCATGCCACCCACACCAGTCCACTAACACTCAGGATGCCACCCACACCAGTCCACTAACACTCAGGATGCCACCCACACCACTCCACTAACACTCAGGATGCCACCCACAACAGCCCACTAACTCCTAGGATGATACCCACACCAGTCCACTAACTCCCAGGATGCCACCCACACCAGTCCACTAGCACTCAGGATGCGACTCACACCAGCCCATTAGCTCCCTGGATGCCACCCACACCAGTCCACTAGCACTCAGGATGCGACTCACACCAGTCCACTAACACTCATGATGCCACCCACATCAGTCCACTAACACTCAGGATGCCACCCACACCAGTCCACTAACACTCAGGATGAGACCCACACCAGTCCACTAACTCCCAGGATGCCACCCACACCAGTCCACTAACACTCAGGATGCGACCCACACCAGTCCAATAACACTCAGGATGCGACCCGCACCAGTCCACTAACTCCCAGCATGTCTCCCACACCAGTCCACTAACTCCCAGGACGCCACAGACACCAGTCCACTAACACTCAGGATGCCACCCACACCAGTCCACTAACACTCAGGATGCGACCCACACCAGTCCACTAACACCCAGGATGCCACCCACACCAGTCCACTAGCACTCAGGATGCGACCCACACCAGTCCACTAACACACAGGAAGCGACCCACACCAGTCCACTAACACCCAGGATGCCACCCACACCAGTTCACTAACTCCCAGGATGCCACCCACACCAGTCCACTAACACTCAGGCTGCAACCCACACCAGTCCACTAACACTCAGGATGCCACCCACACCAGCACACTAACATTCAGGATACCACCCACACCAGTCCACTAACACTCAGGATGCGACCCACGCCAGTCCACTAATACTCAAGATGAGACCCACACCAGTCCAATAACACTCAGGATGCCACCCACACAAGTCCACTAACACTCAGGATGCGACGCACACCAGTCCACTAACACTCAGGATGAGATCCACACCAGTCCACTAACACTCAGGATGCGACCCACACCAGTCCACTAACACTCAGGATGAGACCCACATCAGTCCACTAACACTCAGGATGCGACCCACACCAGTCCACTAACACTCAGGATGCGACCCACACCAGCCCACTAGCTCCCTGGATGCCACCCACACCAGTCCACTAACACTCAGGATGCCACCCACACCAGTCCACTAACACTCAGGATGAGACCCACACCAGTCCACTAACACTCAGGATGAGACCCACACCAGCCCACTAGCTCCCTGGATGCCACCCACACCAGTCCACTAACACTCAGGATGCCACCCACAACAGCCCACTAACACTCAGGATGCGACCCACACCAGCCCACTAGCTCCCTGGATGCCACCCACACCAGTCCACTAGCACTCAAGATGCCACCCACAACAGTCCACTAACTCCTAGGATGCCACCCACACCAGTCCACTAACTCCCAGGATGCCACCAACACCAGTCCATTAACACTCAGGATGCGACCCACACCAATCCACTAACACTCAGGATGCCACCCACACCAGTCCACTAACACTCAGGATGCGACCCACACCTGTCCACTAACACTCAGGATGCGACCCACACAAGTCCACTAACACTCAGGACGCGACCCACACCAATCCACAAACACTCAGGATGCCACCCACACCAGTCCACTAGCACTCAGGATGCCACCCACACCAGTCCACTAACTCCTAGGACGCCACCCACACCAGTCCACTAACTCCCAGGATGCCACCCACACTAGTCCACTAACACTCAGGATGCGACCCACACCAGTCCACTAGGACTCAGGATGCCACCCACACCAGTCCACTAACACACAGGATGCCACCCACATCAGCCCACTAACACTCAGGATGCCACCCACATCAGCCCACTAACAATCAGGATGCGACCCACACCAGTCCACTAACACTCAGGATGCCACCCACACCAGCCCACTAGCTCCCTGGATGCCACCCACACCAGTCCACTAACACTCAGGATGCGACCCACACCAGTCCACTAACACTCAGGATGCCACCCACACCAGCCCACTAGCTCCCTGGATGCCACCCACACCAGTCCACTAACACTCAGGATGCGACCCACACCAGTCCACTAACACCCAGGATGCGACCCACATCAGTCCACTAACTCCGAGGATGCGACCCATATCAGTCCACTAACACCCAGGATGCGACCCACACCAGAACATTAACACCCAGGATGTGACGCCACACCAGTCCACTAACACCCAGGATGCGACCCACACCAGTCCACTAACACCCAGGATGCGACCCCACACCAGTCCACTAACACTCAGGATGCGACCCACACAAGTTCACTAACACCCAGGATGCCACCCACAACAGTCCACTAACTCCCAGGATGCGACCCATATCAGTCCAGTAACACCCAGGATGCGACCCACACCAGTCCATTAACACCCAGGATGCGACGCCGCTCCAGTCCACTAACACCCAGGATGCGACCCACACCAGTCCACTAACACCCAGGATGCGACCCCACACCAGTCCACTAACACCCAGGATGCGACCCACACCAGTCCACTAATTCCCAGGATGCTACCCACACCAGTCCACTAACTCCCAGGATACTACCCACACCAGTCCAATAACACCCAGGATGCCACCCACAACAGTCCACTAACTCCCAGGATGCGACCCATATCAGTGCACTAACACCCAGGATGCGACCCACACCAGTCCATTAACACCCAGGATGCGACGCCGCACCAGTCCATTAACACCCAGGATGCGACGCACACCAGTCCACTAACACCCGGAATACGACCCCACACCAGTCCACTAAGACCCAGGATGCGACCCACACCAGTCCACTAACACCCAGGATGCGACCCCACACCAGTCCACTAACACCCAGGATGCGAAACACATCAGTCCACTAACTCCCAGAATGCGACCCATATCAGTCCACTAGCACCCAGGATACGACCCACACCAGTCCATTAACACCCAGGATGCGACCCACACCAATCCACTAACACCCAGGATGCGACCCCACACCAGTCCACTAAGTCCCAGGATGCGACCCACATCAGTCCACTAACACCCAGGATGCGACCCCACACCAGTCCACTAACACCCAGGATGCGACCCACACCATTCCACTAACACCCAGGATGCGACCCCACAAAAGTCCACTAACACCCAGGATGCGACCCCACCAGTCCACTAACTCCCAGGATGCGACCCACACCAGTCCACTAGCTCCCAGGATTCCACCCACACCAGTCCACTAACTCCCAGGACGCCACCCAGACCAGTCCACTAACACTCAGGATGCGACCCACACCAGTCCATTAACACTCAGGATGCGACCCACACCAGTCCACTAACTCCCAGGATGCCACCCACACCAGTCCACTAACACTCAGGATGCCACCCACACCAGTCCACTAACTCCCAGGATGCCACCCACACCAGTCCACTAACTCCCAGGATGCCACCCACACCAGTCCACTAACACTCAGGATGCCACCCACACCAGTCCACTAACACTCAGGATGCCACCCACACCAGTCCACTAACTCCCAGCATGCCACCCACACCAGTCCACTAACTCTCAGGACGTCACCCACACCAGTCCACTAACACTCAGGGTGCCACCCACACAAGTCCACTAACACTCAGGATGCCACCCACAACAGTCCACTAACTCCTAGGATGCCATCCACACCAGTCCGCTAACTCCCAGGATGCCATCCACACGAGTCCACTAGCAATCAGGATGCGATTCACACCAGCCCACTAGCTCCCTGGATGCCACCCACACCAGTCCACTAGCACTCAGGATGCGACTCACACCAGTCCACTAACACTCAGGATGCCACCCACACCAGTTCACTAACACTCAGGATGCCACCCACACCAGTCCACTAACACTCAGGATGAGACCCACACCAGTCCACTAACTCCCAGGATGCCACCCACACCAGTCCACTTACACTCAGGATGCCACCCACACCAGTCCACTAACACTCAGGATGCGACCCACACCAGTCCACTAACTCCCAGGATGCCACCCACACCAGTCCACTAACTCCCAGGACGCCACCCACACCAGTCCACTAACACTCAGGATGCCACCCACACCAGTCCACTAACACTCAGGATGCCACCCACACCAGTCCACTAACACCCAGGATGCCACCCACACCAGTCCACTAGCACTCAGGATGCGACCCACACCAGTCCACTAACACACAGGAAGCGACCCACACCAGTCCACTAACACCAAGGATGCCACCCACACCAGTCCACTAACTCCCAGGATGCCACCCACACCAGTCCACTAACACTCAGGCTGCAACCCACACCAGTCAACTAACACTCAGGATGCCACCCACACCAGCCCACTAACACTCAGAATGCCACCCACACCAGTCCACTAACACTCAGGATGCGACCCACACCAGTCCACTAACACATAGGATGAGACCCACACCAGCCCACTAGCTCCCTGGATGCCACCCACACCAGTCCACTAACACTCAGGATGCCACCCACACCAGTCCACTAACACTCAGGATGAGACCCACACCAGTCCACTAACACTCAGGATGAGACCCACACCAACCCACTAGCTCCCTGGATGCCACCCACACCAGTCCACTAACACTCAGGATGCCACCCACACCAGTCCACTAACACTCAGGATGCGACCCACACCAGCCCACTAGCTCCCTGGATGCCACCCACACCAGTCCACTAACGCTCAAGATGCCACCCACAACAGTCCACTAACTCCCAGGATGCCACCCACACCAGTCCACTAACTCCCAGGATGCCACCCACACCAGCTCACTAACACCCAGGATGCGACCCACACCAGTCCACTAACACTCAGGATGCGACCCTCACCAGTCCACTAACACTCAGGATGCGACCCACACCAGTCCACTAACACTCAGGATGCCACCCACACCAGTCCACTAACACTCAGGATGCCACCCACACCAGTCCACTAACACCCAGGATGCCACCCACACCAGTCCACTAGCACTCAGGATGCGACCCACACCAGTCCACTAACACACAGGAAGCGACCCACACCAGTCCACTAACACCAAGGATGCCACCCACACCAGTCCACTAACTCCCAGGATGCCACCCACACCAGTCCACTAACACTCAGGCTGCAACCCACACCAGTCAACTAACACTCAGGATGCCACCCACACCAGCCCACTAACAATCAGAATGCCACCCACACCAGTCCACTAACACTCAGGATGCGACCCACACCAGTCCACTAACACATAGGATGAGACCCACACCAGCCCACTAGCTCCCTGGATGCCACCCACACCAGTCCACTAACACTCAGGATGCCACCCACACCAGTCCACTAACACTCAGGATGAGACCCACACCAGTCCACTAACACTCAGGATGAGACCCACACCAACCCACTAGCTCCCTGGATGCCACCCACACCAGTCCACTAACACTCAGGATGCCACCCACACCAGTCCACTAACACTCAGGATGAGACCCACACCAGCCCACTAGCTCCCTGGATGCCACCCACACCAGTCCACTAACGCTCAAGATGCCACCCACAACAGTCCACTAACTCCCAGGATGCCACCCACACCAGTTCACTAACTCCCAGGATGCCACCCACACCAGCTCACTAACACCCAGGATGCGACCCACACCAGTCCACTAACACTCAGGATGCGACCCTCACCAGTCCACTAACACTCAGGATGCGACCCACACCAGTCCACTAACACTCAGGATGAGACCCACACCAGTCCACTAACACCCAGGATGCGACCCACACCAGTCAACTAACACTCAGGATGCCACCCACACCAGTCCACTAACTCCCAGGACGCCACCCACACCAATCCACTAACTCCCAAGATGCCACGCACACCAGTCCACTAACACTCAGGATGCGACCCACACCAGTCCACTAGCACTTAGGATGACACCCACACCAGTCCACTAACTCCCAGGACGCCACCCACACCAGTCCACTAACTCCCAGGATGCCACCCACACCAGTCAACTAGCACTCAGGATGCCACCCACACCAGTCCACTAACACACAGGATGCGACTCACACCAGCCCACTAGCTCCCTGGATGCCACCCACACCAGTCCACTAACTCCCAGGACGCCACCCACACCAGTCCACTAACACTCAGGATGCCACCCACACCAGTCCACTAACACTCAGGATGCCACCCACACCAGTCCACTAACACCCAGGATGCCACCCACACCAGTCCACTAGCACTCAGGATGCGACCCACACCAGTCCACTAACACACAGGAAGCGACCCACACCAGTCCACTAACACCAAGGATGCCACCCACACCAGTCCACTAACTCCCAGGATGCCACCCACACCAGTCCACTAACACTCAGGCTGCAACCCACACCAGTCAACTAACACTCAGGATGCCACCCACACCAGCCCACTAACACTCAGAATGCCACCCACACCAGTCCACTAACACTCAGGATGCGACCCACACCAGTCCACTAACACATAGGATGAGACCCACACCAGCCCACTAGCTCCCTGGATGCCACCCACACCAGTCCACTAACACTCAGGATGCCACCCACACCAGTCCACTAACACTCAGGATGAGACCCACACCAGTCCACTAACACTCAGGATGAGACCCACACCAACCCACTAGCTCCCTGGATGCCACCCACACCAGTCCACTAACACTCAGGATGCCACCCACACCAGTCCACTAACACTCAGGATGCGACCCACACCAGCCCACTAGCTCCCTGGATGCCACCCACACCAGTCCACTAACGCTCAAGATGCCACCCACAACAGTCCACTAACTCCCAGGATGCCACCCACACCAGTCCACTAACTCCCAGGATGCCACCCACACCAGCTCACTAACACCCAGGATGCGACCCACACTAGTCCACTAACACTCAGGATGCGACCCTCACCAGTCCACTAACACTCAGGATGCGACCCACACCAGTCCACTAACACTGAGGATGCCACCCACACAAGTCCACTAACACTCAGGATGCCACCCACACCAGTCCACTAACACCCAGGATGCCACCCACACCAGTCCACTAGCACTCAGGATGCGACCCACACCAGTCCACTAACACACAGGAAGCGACCCACACCAGTCCACTAACACCAAGGATGCCACCCACACCAGTCCACTAACTCCCAGGATGCCACCCACACCAGTCCACTAACACTCAGGCTGCAACCCACACCAGTCAACTAACACTCAGGATGCCACCCACACCAGCCCACTAACAATCAGAATGCCACCCACACCAGTCCACTAACACTCAGGATGCGACCCACACCAGTCCACTAACACATAGGATGAGACCCACACCAGCCCACTAGCTCCCTGGATGCCACCCACACCAGTCCACTAACACTCAGGATGCCACCCACACCAGTCCACTAACACTCAGGATGAGACCCACACCAGTCCACTAACACTCAGGATGAGACCCACACCAACCCACTAGCTCCCTGGATGCCACCCACACCAGTCCACTAACACTCAGGATGCCACCCACACCAGTCCACTAACACTCAGGATGCGACCCACACCAGCCCACTAGCTCCCTGGATGCCACCCACACCAGTCCACTAACGCTCAAGATGCCACCCACAACAGTCCACTAACTCCCAGGATGCCACCCACACCAGTCCACTAACTCCCAGGATGCCACCCACACCAGCTCACTAACACCCAGGATGCGACCCACACCAGTCCACTAACACTCAGGATGCGACCCTCACCAGTCCACTAACACTCAGGATGCGACCCACACCAGTCCACTAACACTCAGGATGAGACCCACACCAGTCCACTAACACCCAGGATGCGACCCACACCAGTCCACTAACACTCAGGATGCCACCCACACCAGTCCACTAACTCCCAGGACGCCACCCACACCAATCCACTAACTCCCAAGATGCCACGCACACCAGTCCACTAACACTCAGGATGCGACCCACACCAGTCCACTAGCACTTAGGATGACACCCACACCAGTCCACTAACTCCCAGGACGCCACCCACACCAGTCCACTAACTCCCAGGATGCCACCCACACCAGTCAACTAGCACTCAGGATGCCACCCACACCAGTCCACTAACACACAGGATGCGACTCACACCAGCCCACTAGCTCCCTGGATGCCACCCACACCAGTCCACTAGCACTCAGGATGCGACTCACACCAGTCCACTAACACTCAGGATGCCACCCACACCAGTTCACTAACACTCAGGATGCCACCCACACCAGTCCACTAACACTCAGGATGAGACCCACACCAGTCCACTAACTCCCAGGATGCCACCCACACCAGTCCACTTACACTCAGGATGCCACCCACACCAGCTCACTAACACCCAGGATGCGACCCACACCAGTCCACTAACACTCAGGATGCGACCCTCACCAGTTCACTAACACTCAGGATGCGACCCACACCAGTCCACTAACACTCAGGATGCCACCCACACCAGTCCACTAACACTCAGGATGCCACCCACACCAGTCCACTAACACCCAGGATGCCACCCACACCAGTCCACTAGCACTCAGGATGCGACCCACACCAGTCCACTAACACACAGGAAGCGACCCACACCAGTCCACTAACACCAAGGATGCCACCCACACCAGTCCACTAACTCCCAGGATGCCACCCACACCAGTCCACTAACACTCAGGCTGCAACCCACACCAGTCAACTAACACTCAGGATGCCACCCACACCAGCCCACTAACACTCAGAATGCCACCCACACCAGTCCACTAACACTCAGGATGCGACCCACACCAGTCCACTAACACATAGGATGAGACCCACACCAGCCCACTAGCTCCCTGGATGCCACCCACACCAGTCCACTAACACTCAGGATGCCACCCACACCAGTCCACTAACACTCAGGATGAGACCCACACCAGTCCACTAACACTCTGGATGAGACCCACACCAACCCACTAGCTCCCTGGATGCCACCCACACCAGTCCACTAACACTCAGGATGCCACCCACACCAGTCCACTAACACTCAGGATGCGACCCACACCATCCCAGTAGCTCCCTGGATGCCACCCACACCAGTCCACTAACGCTCAAGATGCCACCCACAACAGTCCACTAACTCCCAGGATGCCACCCACACCAGTCCACTAACTCCCAGGATGCCACCCGCACCAGCTCACTAACACCCAGGATGCGACCCACACCAGTCCACTAACACTCAGGATGCGACCCACACCAGTCCACTAACACCCAGGATGCGACCCACACCAGTCCACTAACACTCAGGATGCCACCCACACCAGTCCACTAACTCCCAGGACGCCACCCACACCAATCCACTAACTCCCAAGATGCCACGCACACCAGTCCACTAACACTCAGGATGCGACCCACACCAGTCCACTAGCACTTAGGATGACACCCACACCAGTCCACTAACTCCCAGGACGCCACCCACACCAGTCCACTAACTCCCAGGATGCCACCCACACCAGGCAACTAGCACTCAGGATGCCACCCACACCAGTCCACTAACACACAGGATGCGACCCTCACGAGCCCACTAACAACCAGGATGCGACCCACACCAGTCCACTAACACTCAGGATGCCACCCACACCAGCCCACTAACACTCAGGATGCCACTCATACCAGTCCACTAACACTCAGGATGCCACCCACACCAGTCCACTAGCACTCAGGATGCCACCCACACCAGTCCACTAACTCCCAGGACGCCACCCACACCAGTCCACTAACTCCCAAGATGCCACGCACACCAGTCCACTAACACTCAGGATGCGACCCACACCAGTCCACTAGCACTTAGGATGGCACCCACACCAGGCCACTAGCACTCAGGATGACACCCACACCAGTCCACTAACTCCGAGGACGCCACCCACACCAGTCCACTAACTCCCAGGATGCCACCCACACCAGTCCACTAGCACTCAGGATGCCACCCACACCAGTCCACTAACACACAGGATGCGACCCTCACCAGCCCACTAACTACCAGGATGCGACCCACACCAGTCCACTAACACTCAGGATGCCACCCACACCAGCCCACTAGCACTCAGGATGCCACCCATACCAGTCCACTAACACTCAGGATGCGACCCACACCAGTCCACTAACACTCAGGATGAGACCCACACCAGTCCACTAACACTCAGGATGCCACCCACACCAGTCTACTAACACTCAGGATGCGACCCACACCAGTCCACTAACACTTAGGATGAGACCCACATCAGTCCACTAACACTCAGGATGCGACCCACACCAGTCCACTAACACTCAGGATGCGACCCACACCAGCCCACTAGTTCCCTGGATGCCACCCACACCAGTCCACTAACACTCAGGATGCCACCCACACCAGTCCACTAACACTCAGGATGCGACCCACACCAGCCCACTAGCTCCCTGGATGCCACCCACACCAGTCCACTAACACTCAGGATGCCACCCACAACAGTCCACTAACTCCTAGGATGCCACCCACACCAGTCCACTAACTCCCAGGATGCCACACACACCAGTTCACTAACACCCAGGATGCGATCCACTCCAGTCCACTAACACTCAGGATGCGACTCACACCAGCCCACTAACACTCATGATGCCACCCACACCAGTCCACTAACACTCAGGATGCGACCCACACCAGTCCACTAACATTCAGGATGCGACCCACACCAGTCCACTAACACTCAGGATGCGACCCACAGCAGTCCACTAGCACTCAGTATGCCACCCAAACCAGTCAACTAACTCCCTGGACGCCACCCACACCAGTCCACTAACTCCCAGGATGCCACCCACACCAGTCCACTAACACTCAGGATGCGACCCCCACCAGTCCACTAACATTCAGGATGCGACCCACACCAGTCCACTAACACTCAGGATGCGACCCACAGCAGTCCACTAACACTCAGGATGCCACCCACACCAGTCCACTAGCACTCAGGATGCCACCCAAACCAGTCCACTAACTCCCTGGACGCCACCCACACCAGTCCACTAACTCCCAGGATGCCACCCACAGCAGTCCACTAACTCCCAGGATGCCACCCACACCAGTCCACTAACACTCAGGATGCGACCCACACCAGTCCACTAACATTCAGGATGCGACCCCCACCAGTCCACTAACATTCAGGATGCGACCCACACCAGTCCACTAACACTCAGGATGCGACCCGCAGCAGTCCGCTAACACTCAGGATGCCACCCACACCAGTCCACTAACTCCCTGGACGCCACCCACAGCAGTCCACTAACTCCCAGGATGCCACCCACACCAGTCCACTAACACTCAGGATGCGACCCACACCAGTCCACTAGCACTCAGGATGCCTCCCTCACCAGTCCACTAACACACAGGATGCGACCCACACCAGCCCACTAACAACCAGGTTGCGACCCACACCAGTCCACTAACACTCACGATGCCACCCACACCAGTCCACTAACACTCAGTATGTTATCCACACCAGTTCACTAACACCCAGGATGCCACCCACACCAGTCCACTAACACCCAGGTACCCATTTTATTGATGGGTGAACAGGGACAGCAGGTGTCTCACGGAAACACGTCCCTAGTGTTTTTTGCAGCCGTACCGGAGGAGATTCGAACTCCTGACCTCAGTGTGTGAGGTGAGTGCGCTAGTGATCCAGCTACGGGACTACTCTTGATATCGGCTGACAAGGGGCTGTGTGGTGCCAGTCAGAGTGCTATTATCCAAGAACCTGAAGCTAATTTCAGTTTAAAGATTTAAGGTGGCATGTTTGATTGCTAAACAGAAGATATGAGGCTCAGCTACATCAGAATGTGGTGGTGTGTATCAGGACCCATGTTGTTCACATCTACATACACAACATAGATGACGGAATAAGCAGCAGCAGAAGTAAGTTCACTGTGAACAAATGTAGGTCTGTCGATGACACTAAAATCAGCCAATAGATATTTTCTGACGAGGACACCAGGATGCTGCAGGATGACCTAGGGCACCAGGATGCTGCAGGATGACCTAGAGCACCAGGATGCTGCAGGATGACCTAGAGCACCAGGATGCTGCAGGATGACCTAGAGCACCAGGATGCTGCAGGATGACCTAGGGCACCAGGATGCTGCAGGATGACCTAAGACACCAGGATGCTACAGGATGACCTAGGGCACCAGAATGCTGCAGGATGACCTAGGGCACCAGGATGCTGCAGGATGACCTAGGGCACCAGGATGCTGAAGGATGACCTAGGGCACCAGGATGCTGCAGGGTGACCTAGGGCACCAGGATGCTGCAGGATGACCTAGGGCAACAGGATGCTGCAGGATGACCTAGGACACCAGGATGCTGCAGGATGACCTAGGGCACCAGGATGCTGCAGGATGACCTAGGACACCAGGATGCTGCAGAATGACCTAGAACACCAGGATGCTGCAGATGACCTAGGACACCAGGATGCTGCAGGATGACATAAGACACCAGGATGCTGCAGGATGACCTAGGGCACCAGGATGCTGCAGGATGACCTAGGGCACCAGGATGCTGCAGGATGACCTAGGGCACCAGGATGCTGCAGGATGAAATAGGGCACCAGGATGCTGCAGGATGACCTAGGGCACCAGGATGCTGCAGGTTGAAATAGGGCACCAGGATGCTGCAGGATGACCTAGGGCACCAGGATGCTGCAGAATGACCTAGAACACCAGGATGCTGCAGATGACCTAGGACACCAGGATGCTGCAGGATGACATAAGACACCAGGATGCTGCAGGATGACCTAGGGCACCAGGATGCTGCAGGATGACCTAGGGCACCAGGATGCTGCAGGATGACCTAGGGCACCAGGATGCTGCAGGATGACCTAGGACACCAGGATGCTGCAGAATGACCTAGGACACCAGGATGCTCCAGGATGACCTAGGACACCAGGATGCTGCAGGATGACCTAGGGCACCAGGATGCTGCAGGATGACCTAGGGCACCAGGATGCTGCAGGATGACCTAGGACACCAGGATGCTGCAGAATGACCTAGAACACCAGGATGCTGCAGATGACCTAGGACACCAGGATGCTGCAGAATGACATAAGACACCAGGATGCTGCAGGATGAAATAGGGCACCAGGATGCTGCAGGATGACCTAGAGCACCAGGATGCTGCAGGATGACCTAGGACACCAGGATGCTGCAGGATGACCTAGGACACCAGGATGCTGCAGGATGACCTAGAGCACCAGGATGCTGCAGGATGACCTAGAGCACCAGGATGCTGCAGGATGACCTAGGACACCAGGATGCTGCAGGATGACCTAGGACACCAGGATGCTGCAGATGACCTAGGACACCAGGATGCTGCAGGATGACCTAGGGCACCAGGATGCTGCAGATGACCTAGGACACCAGGATGCTGCAGGATGACCTAGGACACCAGGATGCTGCAGATGACCTAGGACACCAGGATGCTGCAGGATGACCTAGGACACCAGGATGCTGCAGATGACCTAGGACACCAGGATGCTGCAGGATGACCTAGGACACCAGGATGCTGCAGGATGACCTAGGGCACCAGGATGCTGCAGGATGACCTAGGGCACCAGGATGCTGCAGGATGAAATAGGGCACCAGGATGCTGCAGGATGACCTAGGACACCAGGATGCTGCAGGATGACCTAGGGCACCAGGATGCTGCAGGATGACCTAGGACACCAGGATGCTG
Organism: Cherax quadricarinatus; assembly: GCF_038502225.1. Lineage (NCBI taxonomy): Eukaryota > Metazoa > Arthropoda > Malacostraca > Decapoda > Parastacidae > Cherax > Cherax quadricarinatus. The sequence continues at coordinate 24,699,899 of NC_091299.1, forward strand.
CAGGATGACCTAGGACACCAGGATGCTGCAGGATGACCTAGGACACCAGGATGCTGCAGGATGACCTAGGACACCAGGATGCTGCAGGATGACCTAGGACACCAGGATGCTGCAGGATGACCTAGGACACCAGGATGCTGCAGATGACCTAGGACACCAGGATGCTGCAGGATGACCTAGGACACCAGGATGCTGCAGGATGACCTAGGGCACCAGGATGCTGCAGGATGACCTAGGGCACCAGGATGCTGCAGGATGAAATAGGGCACCAGGATGCTGCAGGATGACCTAGGACACCAGGATGCTGCAGGATGACCTAGGGCACCAGGATGCTGCAGGATGACCTAGGACACCAGGATGCTGCAGGATGACCTAGGACACCAGGATGCTGCAGGATGACCTAGGACACCAGGATGCTGCAGGATGACCTAGGACACCAGGATGCTGCAGGATGACCTAGGACACCAGGATGCTGCAGGATGACCTAGGACACCAGGATGCTGCAGATGACCTAGGACACCAGGATGCTGCAGGATGACCTAGGACACCAGGATGCTGCAGGATGACCTAGGACACCAGGATGCTGCAGGATGACCTAGGACACCAGGATGCTGCAGGATGACCTAGGACACCAGGATGCTGCAGGATGACCTAGGACACCAGGATGCTGCAGGATGACCTAGGACACCAGGATGCTGCAGGATAACCTAGGACACCAGGATGCTGCAGGATGATCTAGCTCACCAGGATGCTGCAGTATGACCTGGATAATTTAATATTGTGGTCAGAGAACTGTCAGATGCAGTTTAATGTGGACCAAGATAATGTGGACCAAGATAATGTGGACCAAGATAATGTGGATCAAGATAATGTGGACCAAGATAATGTGGACCAAGATAATGTGGACCAACATAATGTGGATCAAGATAATGTGGACCAAGATAATGTAAACTAAGATAATGTGGACCAAGATAATGTGGACCAAGATAATGTGGACTAAGATAATGTGGACCAAGATAATGTGGACCAAGATAATGTGGATCAAGATAATGTGGACCAAGATAATGTGGACCAAGATAATGTGGACCAAGATAATGTGGACCAAGATAATGTGGACCAAGAAAATGTGGATCAAGATAATGTGGACCAAGATAATGTGAACCAAGATAATGTGGACCAAGATAATGTGGACCAAGAAAATGTGGATCAAGATAATGTGGACCAAGATAATGTGGACCAAGATAATGTGGACCAAGATAATGTGGACCAAGATAATGTGGACCAAGATAATGTGGATCAAGATAATGTGGACCAAGATAATGTGGACCAAGATAATGTGGACCAAGATAATGTGGACCAAGATAATGTGGACCAAGATAATGTGGATCAAGATAATGTGGACCAAGATAATGTGGACCAAGATAATGTGGACCAAGATAATGTGGACCAAGATAATGTGGACCAAGATAATGTGGATCAAGATAATGTGGACCAAGATAATGTGGACCAAGATAATGTGGACCAAGATAATGTGGACCAAGATAATGTGGACCAAGATAATGTGGACCAAGATAATGTGGACCAAGATAATGTGGACCAAGATAATGTGGACCAAGATAATGTGGACCAAGAAAATGTGGATCAAGATAATGTGGACCAAGATAATGTGGACCAAGATAATGTGGACCAAGATAATGTGGACCAAGAAAATGTGGATCAAGATAATGTGGACCAAGATAATGTGGACCAAGATAATGTGGACCAAGATAATGTGGACCAAGATAATGTGGATCAAGATAATGTGGACCAAGATAATGTGGATCAAGATAATGTGGACCAAGATAATGTGGACCAAGATAATGTGGACCAAGATAATGTGGATCAAGATAATGTGGACCAAGATAAGGTTCAAATCCTCGGTAAAACAGTAAATATGGCACTTATGACCTACTTAATGTTGATCTTAGTCAAAGTGAATGAGAAAAAGAGTTAGAAGTTATTGTTAGAAGTTGTTGTTAGAAGTTGTTATTAGAAGTTGTTGTTAGAAGTTGTTGTTAGAAGTTGTTGTTAGAAGTTGTTGTTAGAATTTGTTGTTAGAAGTTGTTGTTAGAAGTTGTTGTTAGAAGTTGTTGTTAGAAGTTGTTGTTAGAAGTTGTTGTTAGAAGTTGTTGTTAGAAGTTGTTTTTAGAAGTTGTTGTTAGAAGTTGTTGTTAGAAGTTGTTGTTAGAAGTTGTTGTTAGAAGTTGTTGTTAGAAGTTGTTGTTAGAAGTTGTTGTTAGCAGTAACGTGAAGCTAAGACAACAGCACATAAATTGTTCTCAATAAAGTTAATATAATTCTTGTCTTCATTTCAATAAGTATAAATAATAGGAATCATCAGGTTATAGATTAACTTAATATAACGTTAGTAAGAGCTTGGTTTTTCATTGACCTTTGACAGCGGTTGTTGGTATATTCTGATATCACTTGTTTACTGTCATCTTATTGTATAGGGTTAGTAAGACCTCGTTATGTTTCTCAGTTCTGCTCTGTATATTATGTGACTGACGTAAATGTGCTGGGAAACATACAGAGAACCATTATTAAGTTGATCCCCTTTATCAGAAACCTATACTAGAAGACAATCTGAAGAAACCTATACTAGAAAACAGGCTGAAGTAACATACACTAGAAGACAGGCTGAAGAAACCTATACTAGAAAACAGGCTGAAGTAACATACACTAGAAGACAGGCTGAAGAAACCTATACTAGAAAACAGGCTGAAGTAACATACACTAGAAGACAGGCTGAAGAAACCTATACTAGAAAACAGGCTGAAGTAACATACACTAGAAGACAGGCTGAAGAAACCTATACTAGAAAACAGGCTGAAGTAACATACACTAGAAGACAGGCTGAAGAAACCTATACTAGAAAACAGGCTGAAGTAACATACACTAGAAGACAGGCTGAAGAAACCTATACTAGAAAACAGGCTGAAGTAACCTATACTAGAAGACAGGCTGAAGAAACCTATACTAGAAAACAGACTGAAGAAACCTATACTAGAAAACAGGCTGAAGAAACCTATACTAGAAAACAGTCTGAAGCAACCTATACTAGAAGACAATCTGAAGAAACCTATACTAGAAAACAGGCTGAAGTAACCTATACTAGAAGACAGGCTGAAGAAACCTATACTAGAAAACAGACTGAAGAAACCTATACTAGAAAACAGGCTGAAGAAACCTATACTAGAAAACAGGCTGAAGTAACATATACTAGAAGACAGGCTGAAGAAACCTATACTAGAAAACAGGCTGAAGAAACCTATACTAGAAAACAGGCTGAAGAAACCTATACTAGAAAACAGGCTGAAGAAACCTATACTAGAAAACAGGCTGAAGAAACCTATACTAGAAAACAGGCTTAAGAAACCTATACTAGAAAACAGGCTGAAGAAACCTATACTAGAAAACAGGCTGAAGAAACCTATACTAGAAAACAGGCTGAAGAAACCTATACTAGAAAACCGGCTGAAGAAACCTATACTAGAAAACAGGCTGAAGAAACCTATACTAGAAAACAGGCTGAAGAAACCTATACTAGAAAACAGGCTGAAGAAACCTATACTAGAAAACAGGCTGAAGAAACATATACTAGAAAACAGGCTGAAGAAACCTATACTAGAAAACAGGCTGAAGAAACATATACTAGAAGACAGGCTGAAGAAACCTATACTAGAAAACAGGCTGAAGTAACATATACTAGAAAACAGGCTGAAGAAACATATACTAGAAAACAGGCTGAAGTAACATATACTAGAAGACAGGCTGAAGAAACTTATACTAGAAAACAGGCTGAAGTAACATATACTAGAAAACAGGCTGAAGAAACATATACTAGAAAACAGGCTGAAGAAACCTATACTAGAAAACAGGCTGAAGAAACCTATACTAGAAAACAGGCTGAAGAAACCTATACTAGAAAACAGGCTGAAGAAACATATACTAGAAAACAGGCTGAAGAAACCTATACTAGAAAACCGGCTGAAGAAACCTATACTAGAAAACAGGCTGAAGAAACCTATACTAGAAAACAGGCTGAAGAAACATATACTAGAAAACAGGCTGAAGAAACCTATATTAGAAAACAGGCTGAAGAAACATATACTAGAAGACAGGCTGAAGAAACCTATACTAGAAAACAGGCTGAAGAAACCTATACTAGAAAACAGACTGAAGAAACATATACTAGAAAACAGGCTGAAGAAACCTATACTAGAAAACAGGCTGAAGAAACATATACTAGAAGACAGGCTGAAGAAACCTATCCTAGAAAACAGGCTGAAGAAACATATACTAGAAAACAGGCTGAAGTAACATATACTAGAAGACAGGCTGAAGAAACCTATACTAGAAAACAGGCTGAAGTAACATATACTAGAAAACAGGCTGAAGAAACCTATACTAGAAAACAGGCTGGAGGAACCTATACTAGAAAACAGGCTGAAGAAACCTATACTAGAAAACAGGCTGAAGGAACCTATACTAGAAAACAGGCTGGAGGAACCTATACTAGAAAACAGGCTGAAGAAACCTGTACTAGAAAACAGGCTGAAGAAACCTATACAAGAAAACAGGCTGAAGAAACCTATACTAGAAAACAGGCTGAAGGAACCTATACTAGAAAACAGGCTGAAGAAACCTATACTAGAAAACAGGCTGAAGACACCTATACTAGAAAACAGGCTGAAGGAACCTACACTAGAAAACAGGTTGAAGAAACCTATACTAGAAAACAGGCTGAAGAAACCTATACTAGAAAACAGGCTGAAGAAACCTATACTAGAAAATAGGCTGAAAACCCTATACTAGAAAACAGGCTGGAGGAACCTATACTAGAAAACAGGCTGAAGAAACCTATACTAGAAAACAGGCTGGAGGAACCTATACTAGAAAACAGGCTGAAGAAACCTATACTAGAAAACAGGCTGAAGAAACCTATACTAGAAAACAGGCTGGAGGAACCTATACTAGAAAACAGGCTGAAGAAACCTATACTAGAAAACAGGCTGAAGAAACCTATACTAGAAAACAGGCTGAAGAAACCTATACTAGAAAACAGGCTGGAGGAACCTATACTAGAAAACAGGCTGAAGAAACCTATACTAGAAAACAGGCTGAAGAAACCTATACTAGAAAACAGGCTGAAGAAACCTATACTAGAAAACAGGCTGAAGAAACCTATACTAGAAAACAGGCTGGAGGAACCTATACTAGAAAACAGGCTGAAGAAACCTATACTAGAAAACAGGCTGAAGAAACCTATACTAGAAAACAGGCTGGAGGAACGTATACTAGAAAACAGGCTGAAGAAACCTATACTAGAAAACAGGCTGAAGAAACCTATACTAGAAAACAGGCTGAAGAAACCTATACTAGAAAACAGGCTGAAGAAACCTATACTAGAAAACAGGCTGAAGAAACCTATACTAGAAAACAGGCTGAAGAAACCTATACTAGAAAACAGGCTGAAGAAACCTATACTAGAAAACAGGCTGGAGGAACCTATACTAGAAAACAGGCTGAAGAAACCTATACTAGAAAACAGGCTGAAGAAACCTATACTAGAAAACAGGCTGAAGAAACCTATTCTAGAAAACAGGCTGGAGGAACCTATACTAGAAAACAGGCTGAAGAAACCTATACTAGAAAACAGGCTGAAGAAACCTATACTAGAAAACAGGCTGAAGAAACCTATACTAGAAAACAGGCTGGAGGAACCTATACTAGAAAACAGGCTGAAGAAACCTATACTAGAAAACAGGCTGGAGGAACCTATACTAGAAAACAGGCTGAAGAAACCTATACTAGAAAACAGGCTGAAGAAACCTATACTAGAAAACAGGCTGAAGAATCCTATACTAGAAAACAGGCTGGAGGAACCTATACTAGAAAACAGGCTGAAGAAACCTATCCTAGAAAACAGGCTGAAGAAACCTATACTAGAAAACAGGCTGAAGAAACCTATACTAGAAAACAGGCTGAAGAAACCTATACTAGAAAACAGGCTGAAGAAACCTATACTAGAAAACAGGCTGAAGAAACCTATACTAGAAAACAGGCTGAAGAAACCTATACTAGAAAACAGGCTGGAGGAACCTATACTAGAAAACAGGCTGAAGAAACCTATACTAGAAAACAGGCTGAAGAAACCTATACTAGAAAACAGGCTGGAGGAACCTATACTAGAAAACAGGCTGAAGAAACCTATACTAGAAAACAGGCTGAAGAAATCTATACTAGAAAACAGGCTGAAGAAACCTATACTAGAAAACAGGCTGAAGAAACCTATACTAGAAAACAGGCTGAAGAAACCTATACTAGAAAACAGGCTGAAGAAACCTATACTAGAAAACAGGCTGAAGAAACCTATACTAGAAAACAGGCTGGAGGAACCTATACTAGAAAACAGGCTGAAGAAACATATACTAGAAAACAGGCTGAAGAAACCTATACTAGAAAACAGGCTGAAGAAACCTATACTAGAAAACAGGCTGGAGGAACCTATACTAGAAAACAGGCTGAAGAAACCTATACTAGAAAACAGGCTGAAGAAACCTATACTAGAAAACAGGCTGAAGAAACCTATACTAGAAAACAGGCTGAAGAAACCTATACTAGAAAACAGGCTGGAGGAACCTATACTAGAAAACAGGCTGAAGAAACATATACTAGAAAACAGGCTGAAGAAACCTATACTAGAAAACAGGCTGAAGAAACCTATACTAGAAAACAGGCTGGAGGAACCTATACTAGAAAACAGGCTGAAGAAACCTATACTAGAAAACAGGCTGGAGGAACCTATACTAGAAAACAGGCTGAAGAAACATATACTAGAAAACAGGCTGAAGAAACCTATACTAGAAAACAGGCTGAAGAAACCTATACTAGAAAACAGGCTGAAGAAACCTATACTAGAAAACAGGCTGAAGAAACCTATACTAGAAAACAGGCTGGAGGAACCTATACTAGAAAACAGGCTGAAGAAACCTATACTAGAAAACAGGCTGAAGAAACCTATACTAGAAAACAGGCTGAAGAAACCTATACTAGAAAACAGGCTGGAGGAACCTATACTAGAAAACAGGCTGGAGGAACCTATACTAGAAAACAGGCTGAAGAAACCTATACTAGAAAACAGGCTGAAGAAACCTATACTAGAAAACAGGCTGGAGGAACCTATACTAGAAAACAGGCTGAAGAAACCTATACTAGAAAACAGGCTGAAGAAACCTATACTAGAAAACAGGCTGAAGAAACCTATACTAGAAAACAGGCTGGAGGAACCTATACTAGAAAACAGGCTGGAGGAACCTATACTAGAAAACAGGCTGAAGAAACCTATACTAGAAAACAGGCTGAAGAAACCTATACTAGAAAACAGGCTGAAGAAACCTATACTAGAAAACAGGCTGAAGAAACCTATACTAGAAAACAGGCTGAAGGCACGGTATTTGTACTGTGGGAAAGACGTAGAATTAACGGAGATGTGACTGAACTGAACAAATGGGAAACATCAGTAAATATGGGAATTTTAAATAATGTGCAGAAAATACCTAATCAAGACAATATTTGGGAAAAACTCAGAGAAGAACCTCACTGGAGCGAGAACTCTGAGTAGCTTAATATACAGGTTGGACTAATATATATGTGGGTGTGTTTGGGTGTGAGGTAGACCAGCTGTTAGTATAGACCAGCTGTTAGTATAGACCAGCTGTTAGTATAGACCAGCTGTTAGTATAGACCAGCTGTTAGTATAGACCAGCTGTTAGTATAGACCAGCTGTTAGTATAGACCAGCTGTTAGTATAGACCAGCTGTTAGTATAGACCAGCTGTTAGTATAGACCAGCTGTTAGTATAGACCAGTTGTTAGTATAGACCAGCTGTTAGTATAGACCAGCTGTTAGTATAGACCAGCTGTTAGTATAGACCAGCTGTTAGTATAGACCAGCTGTTAGTATAGACCAGCTGTTAGTATAGACCAGCTGTTAGTATAGACCAGCTGTTAGTATAGACCAGCTGTTAGTATAGACCAGCTGTTAGTATAGACCAGCTGTTAGTATAGACCAGTTGTTAGTATAGACCAGCTGTTAGTATAGACCAGCTGTTAGTATAGACCAGCTGTTAGTATAGACCAGCTGTTAGTATAGACCAGCTGTTAGTATAGACCAGCTGTTAGTATAGACCAGCTGTTAGTATAGACCAGTTGTTAGTATAGACCAGTTGTTAGTATAGACCAGTTGTTAGTAT
>NC_091299.1:24710694-24733194 GCF_038502225.1 Cherax quadricarinatus
GTTGCTGGTGTGCTGGGAGACTGTCCACACCTGGAGACTGGTAGTTACTGGTGTGCTGGGAGACTGTCCACACCTTGGGACTGGTAGTTACTGGTGTGCTGGGAGACTGTCCACACCTGGGGACTGTTAGTTACTGGTGTGCTGGGAGACTGTCCACACCTGGGACTGGTAGTTACCGGTGTGCAGGGAGACTGTCCACACCTGGGGAGTGGTAGATACTAGTGTGGTGGGAGACTGTCCACACCTGTGGACTGGTAGTTACTGGTGTGCTGGGAGACTGTCCACACCTGGAGACTGGTAGTTGCTGGTGTGCTGGGAGACTGTCCACACCTTGGGACTGGTAGTTGCTAGTGTGCTGGGAGACTGTCCACACCTGGGGACTGGTAGTTACTGGTGCACTGGGAGACTGTCCACACCTGGGGACTGGTAGTTGCTGGTGTGCTGGGAGACTGTCCACACCTGGAGACTAGTAGTTGCTGGTGTGCTGGGAGACTGTCCACACCTGGAGACTGGTAGTTGCTGGTGTGCTGGGAGACTGTCCAAACCTGGGGACTGGTAATTGCTGGTGTTGGGAGACACTGTCAACACCGGGGTACTGGTAGTTGCTGGTGATGGGAGACACTGTCAACACCGGGGGACTGGTAGTTGCTGGTGTTGGGAGACACTGTCAACACCGGGGGACTGGTAGTTGCTGGTGTTTACCTGGAGTTTACCTGGAGAGAGTTTCGGGGGTCAACGCCCCCGCGGCCCGGTCTGTGACCAGGCCTCCTGGTGGATCAGCGCCTGATCAACCAGGCTGTTGCTGCTGGCTGCACGTTGGGAAACACTGTCAACACCGGGGGACTGGTAGTTGCTGGTGTTTGGAGACACTGTCCACACCGGGGGACTGGCAGTTGCTAGTGTGCTGGGAGACACTGTCCACACCGGGGGACTGGTAGTTGCTGGTGTTGGGAGACACTGTCCACACCGGGGGACTGGTAGTTGCAGGTGTTGGGAGACACTGTCAACACAGGGGGACTGGTAGTTGCTGGTGATGGGAGACACTGTCAACACCTGGGGACTGGTAGTTGCTGGTGTTGGGAGACAACGTCAACACCGGGGGACTGGTAGTTGCTGGTGATGGGAGACAACGTCAACACGGGGGGACTGGTAGTTGCTGGTAATGGGAAACACTGTCAACACCGGGGGACTGGTAGTTGCTGGTGTTGGGAGACAACGTCAACACCGGGGGACTGGTAGTTGCTGGTGTTGGGAGACACTGTCAACACCGGGGGATTGGTAGTTGCTGGTGATGGGAGACACTGTCAACACCGGGGGACTTGTAGTTGCTGGTGTTGGGAGACAACGTCAACACCGGGGGACTGGTAGTTGCTGGTGATGGGAGACACTGTCAACACCGGGGGACTGGTAGTTGCTGGTGTTGGGAGACACTGTCCACACCGGGGGACTGGCAGTTGCTAGTGTGCTGGGAGACACTGTCCACACCGGGGGACTGGTAGTTGCTGGTGTTGGGAGACACTGTCCACACCGGGGGACTGGTAGTTGCAGGTGTTGGGATACTCTGTCAACACCGGGGGACTGGTAGTTGCTGGTGATGGGAGACACTGTCAACACCTGGGGACTGGTAGTTGCTGGTGTTGGGAGACAACGTCAACAACGGGGGACTGGTAGTTGCTGGTGATGGGAGACACTGTCACCACCGGGGGACTGGTAGTTGCTGGTGTTGGGAGACACTGTCCACACCGGGGGACTGGTAGTTGCTGGTGTTTGGAGACACTGTCCACACCGGGGGACTGGTAGTTGCTGGTGTTGGGAGACACTGTCCACACCGGGGGACTGGTAGTTGCTGGTGTTGGGAGACACTGTCAACACCGGGGGACTGGTAGTTGCTGGTGATGGGAGACACTGTCAACACCTGGGGACTTGTAGTTACTGGTGTGTTGGGAGACTGTCCACACCTGGGGACTGTTAGTTACTGGTGTGCTGGGAGACTGTCCACACCTGGGACTGGTAGTTACCGGTGTGCAGGGAGACTGTCCACACTTGGGGAGTGGTAGATACTAGTGTGGTGGGAGACTGTCCACACCTGTGGACTGGTAGTTACTGGTGTGCTGGGAGACTGTCCACACCTGGAGACTGGTAGTTGCCGGTGTGCTGGGAGACTGTCCACACCTTGGGACTGGTAGTTGCTAGTGTGCTGGGAGACTGTCCACACCTGGGGACTGGTAGTTACTGGTGCACTGGGAGACTGTCCACACCTGGGGACTGGTAGTTGCTGGTGTGCTGGGAGACTGTCCACACCTGGAGACTAGTAGTTGCTGGTGTGCTGGGAGACTGTCCACACCTGGAGACTAGTAGTTGCTGGTGTGCTGGGAGACTGTCCAAACCTGGGGACTGGTAGTTGCTGGTGTTGGGAGACACTGTCAACACCGGGGTACTGGTAGTTGCTGGTGATGGGAGACACTGTCAACACCGGGGGACTGGTAGTTGCTGGTGTTGGGAGACACTGTCAACACCGGGGGACTGGTAGTTGCTAGTGTGCTGGGAGACACTGTCCACACCGGGGGACTGGTAGTTGCTGGTGTTGGGAGACACTGTCCACACCGGGGGACTGGCAGTTGCTAGTGTGCTGGGAGACACTGTCCACACCGGGGGACTGGTAGTTGCTGGTGTTGGGAGACACTGTCCACACCGGGGGACTGGTAGTTGCTGGTGTTGGGAGACACTGTCAACACCGGGGGACTGGTAGTTGCTGGTGATGGGAGACACTGTCAACACCTGGGGACTGGTAGTTGCTGGTGTTGGGAGACAACGTCAACACCGGGGGACTGGTAGTTGCTGGTGATGGGAGACAACGTCAACACCGGGGGACTGGTAGTTGCTGGTAATGGGAGACACTGTCAACACCGGGGGACTGGTAGTTGCTGGTGTTGGGAGACAACGTCAACACCGGGGGACTGGTAGTTGCTGGTGTTGGGAGACACTGTCAACACCGGGGGATTGGTAGTTGCTGGTGAGGGGAGACACTGTCAACACCGGGGGACTTGTAGTTGCTGGTGTTGGGAGACAACGTCAACACCGGGGGACTGGTAGTTGCTGGTGATGGGAGACACTGTCAACACCGGGGGACTGGTAGTTGCTGGTGTTGGGAGACACTGTCCACACCGGGGGACTGGCAGTTCCTAGTGTGCTGGGAGACACTGTCCACACCGGGGGACTGGTAGTTGCTGGTGTTTGGAGACAGTGTCCACACCGGGGGACTGGTAGTTGCAGGTGTTGGGAGACACTGTCAACACCGGGGGACTGGTAGTTGCTGGTGATGGGAGACACTGTCAACACCTGGGGACTGGTAGTTGCTGGTGTTGGGAGACAACGTCAACAACGGGGGACTGGTAGTTGCTGGTGATGGGAGACACTGTCACAACCGGGGGACTGGTAGTTGCTGGTGTTGGGAGACACTGTCCACACCGGGGGACTGGTAGTTGCTGGTGTTTGGAGACACTGTCCACACCGGGGGACTGGTAGTTGCTGGTGTTGGGAGACACTGTCAACACCGGGGTACTGGTAGTTGCTGGTGATGGGAGACACTGTCAACACCGGGGGACTGGTAGTTGCTGGTGTTGGGAGACACTGTCAACACCGGGGGACTGGTAGTTGCTGGTGTTGGGAAACACTGTCAACACCGGGGGACTGGTAGTTGCTGGTGTTGGGAGACACTGTCCACACAGGGGGACTGGTAGTTGCTGGTGATGGGAGACACTGTCAACACCGGGGGACTGGTAGTTGCTGGTGTTGGGAGACACTGTCCACACCGGGGGACTGGCAGTTGCTAGTGTGCTGGGAGACACTGTCCACACCGGGGGACTGGTAGTTGCTGGTGTTGGGAGACACTGTCCACACCGGGGGACTGGTAGTTGCAGGTGTTGGGAGACACTGTCAACACCGGGGGACTGGTAGTTGCTGGTGATGGGAGACACTGTCAACACCTGGGGACTGGTAGTTGCTGGTGTTGGGAGACAACGTCAACACCGGGGGACTGGTAGTTGCTGGTGATGGGAGACAACGTCAACACCGGGGGACTGGTAGTTGCTGGTAATGGGAGACACTGTCAACACCGGGGGACTGGTAGTTGCTGGTGTTGGGAGACAACGTCAACACCGGGGGACTGGTAGTTGCTGGTGTTGGGAGACACTGTCAACACCGGGGGATTGGTAGTTGCTGGTGATGGGAGACACTGTCAACACCGGGGGACTTGTAGTTGCTGGTGTTGGGAGACAACGTCAACACCGGGGGACTGGTAGTTGCTGGTGATGGGAGACACTGTCAACACCGGGGGACTGGTAGTTGCTGGTGTTGGGAGACACTGTCCACACCGGGGGACTGGCAGTTGCTAGTGTGCTGGGAGACACTGTCCACACCGGGGGACTGGTAGTTGCTGGTGTTGGGAGACACTGTCCACACCGGGGGACTGGTAGTTGCAGGTGTTGGGATACTCTGTCAACACCGGGGGACTGGTAGTTGCTGGTGATGGGAGACACTGTCAACACCTGGGGACTGGTAGTTGCTGGTGTTGGGAGACAACGTCAACAACGGGGGACTGGTAGTTGCTGGTGATGGGAGACACTGTCACCACCGGGGGACTGGTAGTTGCTGGTGTTGGGAGACACTGTCCACACCGGGGGACTGGTAGTTGCTGGTGTTTGGAGACACTGTCCACACCGGGGGACTGGTAGTTGCTGGTGTTGGGAGACACTGTCCACACCGGGGGACTGGTAGTTGCTGGTGTTGGGAGACACTGTCAACACCGGGGGACTGGTAGTTGCTGGTGATGGGAGACACTGTCAACACCTGGGGACTTGTAGTTACTGGTGTGCTGGGAGACTGTCCACACCTGGGGACTGTTAGTTACTGGTGTGCTGGGAGACTGTCCACACCTGGGACTGGTAGTTACCGGTGTGCAGGGAGACTGTCCACACTTGGGGAGTGGTAGATACTAGTGTGGTGGGAGACTGTCCACACCTGTGGACTGGTAGTTACTGGTGTGCTGGGAGACTGTCCACACCTGGAGACTGGTAGTTGCTGGTGTGCTGGGAGACTGTCCACACCTTGGGACTGGTAGTTGCTAGTGTGCTGGGAGACTGTCCACACCTGGGGACTGGTAGTTACTGGTGCACTGGGAGACTGTCCACACCTGGGGACTGGTAGTTGCTGGTGTGCTGGGAGACTGTCCACACCTGGAGACTAGTAGTTGCTGGTGTGCTGGGAGACTGTCCACACCTGGAGACTGGTAGTTGCTGGTGTGCTGGGAGACTGTCCAAACCTGGGGACTGGTAGTTGCTGGTGTTGGGAGACACTGTCAACACCGGGGTACTGGTAGTTGCTGGTGATGGGAGACACTGTCAACACCGGGGGACTGGTAGTTGCTGGTGTTGGGAGACACTGTCAACACCGGGGGATTGGTAGTTGCTGGTGTTGGGAAACACTGTCAACACCGGGGGACTGGTAGTTGCTGGTGTTGGGAGACACTGTCCACACCGGGGGACTGGTAGTTGCTGGTGTTGGGAGACACTGTCAACACCGGGGGACTGGTAGTTGCTGGTGTTGGGAGACACTGTCAACACCGGGGGACTGGTAGTTGCTGGTGTTGGGAGACACTGTCCACACCGGGGGACTGGTAGTTGCTGGTGTTGGGAGACACTGTCCACACCGGGGGACTGGTAGTTGCTGGTGTTGGGAGACACTGTCAACACCGGGGGACTGGTAGTTGCTGGTGATGGGAGACACTGTCAACACCGGGGGACTGGTAGTTGCTGGTGTTGGGAGACACTGTCCACACCGGGGGACTGGTAGTTGCTAGTGTGCTGGGAGACACTGTCCACACCGGGGGACTGGTAGTTGCAGGTGTTGGGAGACACTGTCAACACCGAGGGACTGGTAGTTGCTGGTGTTGGTAGACAACGTCAACAACGCGGGACTGGTAGTTGCTGGTGATGGGAGACACTGTCCACACCGGGAGACTGGTAGTTGCTGGTGTTTGGAGACACTGTCCACACCGGGGGACTGGTAGTTGCTGGTGTTGGGAGACACTGTCCACACCGGGGGACTGGTAGTTGCTGGTGTTGGGAGACACTGTCAACACCGGGGGACTGGTAGTTGCTGGTGATGGGAGACACTGTCAACACCTGGGGACTGGTAGTTGCTGGTGTTGGTAGACAACGTCAACAACGCGGGACTGGTAGTTGCTGGTGATGGGAGACACTGTCCACACCGGGAGACTGGTAGTTGCTGGTGTTTGGAGACACTGTCCACACCGGGGGACTGGTAGTTGCTGGTGTTGGGAGACACTGTCCACACCGGGGGACTGGTAGTTGCTGGTGTTGGGAGACACTGTCAACACCGGGGGACTGGTAGTTGCTGGTGATGGGAGACACTGTCAACACCTGGGGACTGGTAGTTGCTGGTGTTGGGAGACAACGTCAACACCGGGGGACTGGTAGTTGCTGGTGATGGGAGACAACGTCAACACCGGGGGACTGGTAGTTGCTGGTAATGGGAGACACTGTCAACACCGGGGGACTGGTAGTTGCTGGTGTTGGGAGACAACGTCAACACCGGGGGACTGATAGTTGCTGGTGTTGGGAGACACTGTCAACACCGGGGGATTGGTAGTTGCTGGTGATGGGAGACACTGTCAACACCGGGGGACTTGTAGTTGCTGGTGTTGGGAGACAACGTCAACACCGGGGGACTGGTAGTTGCTGGTGTTGGGAGACACTGTCCACACCGGGGGACTGGTAGTTGCTAGTGTGCTGGGAGACACTGTCCACACCGGGGGACTGGTAGTTGCTGGTGTTGGGAGACACTGTCCACACCGGGGGACTGGCAGTTGCTAGTGTGCTGGGAGACACTGTCCACACCGGGGGACTGGTAGTTGCTGGTGTTGGGAGACACTGTCCACACCGGGGGACTGGTAGTTGCTGGTGTTGGGAGACACTGTCAACACCGGGGGACTGGTAGTTGCTGGTGATGGGAGACACTGTCAACACCTGGGGACTGGTAGTTGCTGGTGTTGGGAGACAACGTCAACACCGGGGGACTGGTAGTTGCTGGTGATGGGAGACAACGTCAACACCGGGGGACTGGTAGTTGCTGGTAATGGGAGACACTGTCAAAACCGGGGGACTGGTAGTTGCTGGTGTTGGGAGACAACGTCAACACCGGGGGACTGGTAGTTGCTGGTGTTGGGAGACACTGTCAACACCGGGGGATTGGTAGTTGCTGGTGAGGGGAGACACTGTCAACACCGGGGGACTTGTAGTTGCTGGTGTTGGGAGACAACGTCAACACCGGGGGACTGGTAGTTGCTGGTGATGGGAGACACTGTCAACACCGGGGGACTGGTAGTTGCTGGTGTTGGGAGACACTGTCCACACCGGGGGACTGGCAGTTCCTAGTGTGCTGGGAGACACTGTCCACACCGGGGGACTGGTAGTTGCTGGTGTTTGGAGACAGTGTCCACACCGGGGGACTGGTAGTTGCAGGTGTTGGGAGACACTGTCAACACCGGGGGACTGGTAGTTGCTGGTGATGGGAGACACTGTCAACACCTGGGGACTGGTAGTTGCTGGTGTTGGGAGACAACGTCAACAACGGGGGACTGGTAGTTGCTGGTGATGGGAGACACTGTCACCACCGGGGGACTGGTAGTTGCTGGTGTTGGGAGACACTGTCCACACCGGGGGACTGGTAGTTGCTGGTGTTTGGAGACACTGTCCACACCGGGGGACTGGTAGTTGCTGGTGTTGGGAGACACTGTCAACACCGGGGTACTGGTAGTTGCTGGTGATGGGAGACACTGTCAACACCGGGGGACTGGTAGTTGCTGGTGTTGGGAGACACTGTCAACACCGGGGGACTGGTAGTTGCTGGTGTTGGGAAACACTGTCAACACCGGGGGACTGGTAGTTGCTGGTGTTGGGAGACACTGTCCACACCGGGGGACTGGTAGTTGCTGGTGTTGGGAGACACTGTCCACACCGGGGGACTGGTAGTTGCTGGTGTTGGGAGACACTGTCAACACCGGGGGACTGGTAGTTGCTGGTGATGGGAGACACTGTCAACACCGGGGGACTGGTAGTTGCTGGTGTTGGGAGACACTGTCCACACCGGGGGACTGGTAGTTGCTAGTGTGCTGGGAGACACTGTCCACACCGGGGGACTGGTAGTTGCTGGTGTTGGGAGACACTGTCCACACCGGGGGACTGGTAGTTGCAGGTGTTGGGAGACACTGTCATCACCGAGGGACTGGTAGTTGCTGGTGATGGGAGACACTGTCAACACCTGGGGACTGGTAGTTGCTGTTGTTGGGAGACAACGTCAACAACGCGGGACTGGTAGTTGCTGGTGATGGGAGACACTGTCCACACCGGGAGACTGGTAGTTGCTGGTGTTTGGAGACACTGTCCACACCGGGGGACTGGTAGTTGCTGGTGTTGGGAGACACTGTCCACACCGGGGGACTGGTAGTTGCTGGTGTTGGGAGACACTGTCAACACCGGGGGACTGGTAGTTGCTGGTGATGGGAGACACTGTCAACACCTGGGGGCTGGTAGTTGCTGGTGTTGGGAGACAACGTCAACACCGGGGGACTGGTAGTTGCTGGTTATGGGAGACAACGTCAACACCGGGGGACTGGTAGTTGCTGGTAATGGGAGACACTGTCAACACCGGGGGACTGGTAGTTGCTGGTGTTGGGAGACAACGTCAACACCGGGGGACTGGTAGTTGCTGGTGTTGGGAGATACTGTCAACACCGGGGGATTGGTAGTTGCTGGTGATGGGAGACACTGTCAACACCGGGGGACTTGTAGTTGCTGGTGTTGGGAGACAACGTCAACACCGGGGGACTGGTAGTTGCTGGTGATGGGAGACACTGTCAACACCGGGGGACTGGTAGTTGCTGGTGTTGGGAGACACTGTCCACACCGGGGGACTGGCAGTTGCTAGTGTGCTGGGAGACACTGTCCACACCGGGGGACTGGTAGTTGCTGGTGTTGGGAGACACTGTCCACACCGGGGGACTGGTAGTTGCAGGTGTTGGGAGACACTGTCAACACCGGGGGACTGGTAGTTGCTGGTGATGGGAGACACTGTCAACACCTGGGGACTGGTAGTTGCTGGTGTTGGGAGACAACGTCAGCACCGGGGGACTGGTAGTTGCTGGTGATGGGAGACAACGTCAACACCGGGGGACTGGTAGTTGCTGGTAATGGGAGACACTGTCAACACCGGGGGACTGGTAGTTGCTGGTGTTGGGAGACAACGTCAACACCGGGGGACTGGTAGTTGCTGGTGTTGGGAGACACTGTCAACACCGGGGGACTTGTAGTTGCTGGTGTTGGGAGACAACGTCAACACCGGGGGACTGGTAGTTGCTGGTGATGGGAGACACTGTCAACACCGGGGGACTGGTAGTTGCTGGTGTTGGGAGACACTGTCCACACCGGGGGACTGGCAGTTGCTAGTGTGCTGGGAGACACTGTCCACACCCGGGGACTGGTAGTTGCTGGTGTTGGGAGACACTGTCCACACCGGGGGACTGGTAGTTGCAGGTGTTGGGAGACACTGTCAACACCGGGGGACTGGTAGTTGCTGGTGATGGGAGACACTGTCAACACCTGGGGACTGGTAGTTGCTGGTGTTGGGAGACAACGTCAACAACGGGGGACTGGTAGTTGCTGGTGATGGGAGACACTGTCACCACCGGGGGACTGGTAGTTGCTGGTGTTGGGAGACACTGTCCACACCGGGGGACTGGTAGTTGCTGGTGTTTGGAGACACTGTCCACACCGGGGGACTGGTAGTTGCTGGTGTTGGGAGACACTGTCAACACCGGGGTACTGGTAGTTGCTGGTGATGGGAGACACTGTCAACACCGGGGGACTGGTAGTTGCTGGTGTTGGGAAACACTGTGAACATCGGGGGACTGGTAGTTGCTGGTGTTGGGAGACACTGTCCACACCGGGGGACTGGTAGTTGCTGGTGTTGGGAGACACTGTCCACACCGGGGGACTGGTAGTTGCTGGTGTTGGGAGACACTGTCAACACCGGGGGACTGGTAGTTGCTGGTGATGGGAGACACTGTCAACACCGGGGGACTGGTAGTTGCTGGTGTTGGGAGACACTGTCCACACCGGGGGACTGGTAGTTGCTAGTGTGCTGGGAGACACTGTCCACACCGGGGGACTGGTAGTTGCTGGTGTTGGGAGACACTGTCCACACCGGGGAACTGGTAGTTGCAGGTGTTGGGAGACACTGTCAACACCGAGGGACTGGTAGTTGCTGGTGATGGGAGACACTGTCAAAACCTGGGGACTGGTAGTTGCTGGTGTTGGGAGACAACGTCAACAACGCGGGACTGGTAGTTGCTGGTGATGGGAGACACTGTCCACACCGGGAGACTGGTAGTTGCTGGTGTTTGGAGACACTGTCCACACCGGGGGACTGGTAGTTGCTGGTGTTGGGAGACACTGTCCACACCGGGGGACTGGTAGTTGCTGGTGTTGGGAGACACTGTCAACACCGGGGGACTGGTAGTTGCTGGTGATGGGAGACACTGTCAACACCTGGGGACTGGTAGTTGCTGGTGTTGGGAGACAACGTCAACACCGGGGGACTGGTAGTTGCTGGTGATGGGAGACAACGTCAACACAGGGGGACTGGTAGTTGCTGGTAATGGGAGACACTGTCAACACCGGGGGACTGGTAGTTGCTGGTGTTGGGAGACAACGTCAACACCGGGGGACTGGTAGTTGCTGGTGTTGGGAGACACTGTCAACACCGGGGGATTGGTAGTTGCTGGTGATGGGAGACACTGTCAACACCGGGGGACTTGTAGTTGCTGGTGTTGGGAGACAACGTCAACACCGGGGGACTGGTAGTTGCTGATGATGGGAGACACTGTCAATACCGGGGGACTGGTAGTTGCTGGTGTTGGGAGACACTGTCCACACCGGGGGACTGGCAGTTGCTAGTGTGCTGCGAGACACTGTCCACACCGTGGGACTGGTAGTTGCTGGTGTTGGGAGACACTGTCCACACCGGGGGACTGGTAGTTGCAGGTGTTGGGAGACACTGTCAACACCGGGGGACTGGTAGTTGCTGGTGATGGGAGACACTGTCAACACCTGGGGACTGGTAGTTGCTGGTGTTCGGAGACAACGTCAACACCGGGGGACTGGTAGTTGCTGGTGATGGGAGACAACGTCAACACCGGGGGACTGGTAGTTGCTGGTAATGGGAGACACTGTCAACACCGGGGGACTGGTAGTTGCTGGTGTTGGGAGACAACGTCAACACCGGGGGAGTGGTAGTTGCTGGTGTTGGGAGACACTGTCAACACCGGGGGATTGGTAGTTGCTGGTGATGGGAGACACTGTCAACACCGGGGGACTGGTAGTTGCTGGTGATGGGAGACAACGTCAACACCGGGGGACTGGTAGTTGCTGGTAATGGGAGACACTGTCAACACCGGGGGACTGGTAGTTGCTGGTGTTGGGAGACACTGTCAACACCGGGGGATTGGTAGTTGCTGGTGATGGGAGACACTGTCAACACCGGGGGACTTGTAGTTGCTGGTGTTGGGAGACAACGTCAACACCGGGGGACTGGTAGTTGCTGGTGATGGGAGACACTGTCAACACCGGGGGACTGGTAGTTGCTGGTGTTGGGATACACTGTCCACACCGGGGGACTGGCAGTTGCTAGTGTGCTGGGAGACACTGTCCACACCGGGGGACTGGTAGTTGCTGGTGTTGGGAGACACTGTCCCCCCCTGGGACTGGTAGTTGCAGGTGTTGGGAGACACTGTCAACACCGGGGGACTGGTAGTTGCTGGTGATGGGAGACACTGTCAACACCTGGGGACTGGTAGTTGCTGGTGTTGGGAGACAACGTCAGCACCGGGGGACTGGTAGTTGCTGGTGATGGGAGACAACGTCAACACCGGGGGACTGGTAGTTGCTGGTAATGGGAGACACTGTCAACACCGGGGGACTGGTAGTTGCTGGTGTTGGGAGACAACGTCAACACCGGGGGACTGGTAGTTGCTGGTGTTGGGAGACACTGTCAACACCGGGGGATTGGTAGTTGCTGGTGATGGGAGACACTGTCAACACCTGGGGACTTGTAGTTGCTGGTGTTGGGAGACAACGTCAACACCGGGGGACTGGTAGTTGCTGGTGATGGGAGACACTGTCAACACCGGGGGACTGGTAGTTGCTGGTGTTGGGAGACACTGTCCACACCGGGGGACTGGCAGTTGCTAGTGTGCTGGGAGACACTGTCCACACCGGGGGACTGGTAGTTGCTGGTGTTGGGAGACACTGTCAACACCGGGGGATTGGTAGTTGCTGGTGATGGGAGACACTGTCAACACCGGGGGACTTGTAGTTGCTGGTGTTGGGAGACAACGTCAACACCGGGGGACTGGTAGTTGCTGGTGATGGGAGACACTGTCAACACCGGGGGACTGGTAGTTGCTGGTGTTGGGAGACACTGTCCACACCGGGGGACTGGCAGTTGCTAGTGTGCTGGGAGACACTGTCCACACCGGGGGACTGGTAGTTGCTGGTGTTGGGAGACACTGTCCCCCCCTGGGACTGGTAGTTGCAGGTGTTGGGAGACACTGTCAACACCGGGGGACTGGTAGTTGCTGGTGATGGGAGACACTGTCAACACCTGGGGACTGGTAGTTGCTGGTGTTGGGAGACAACGTCAGCACCGGGGGACTGGTAGTTGCTGGTGATGGGAGACAACGTCAACACCGGGGGACTGGTAGTTGCTGGTAATGGGAGACACTGTCAACACCGGGGGACTGGTAGTTGCTGGTGTTGGGAGACAACGTCAACACCGGGGGACTGGTAGTTGCTGGTGTTGGGAGACACTGTCAACACCGGGGGATTGGTAGTTGCTGGTGATGGGAGACACTGTCAACACCTGGGGACTTGTAGTTGCTGGTGTTGGGAGACAACGTCAACACCGGGGGACTGGTAGTTGCTGGTGATGGGAGACACTGTCAACACCGGGGGACTGGTAGTTGCTGGTGTTGGGAGACACTGTCCACACCGGGGGACTGGCAGTTGCTAGTGTGCTGGGAGACACTGTCCACACCGGGGGACTGGTAGTTGCTGGTGTTGGGAGACACTGTCCACACCGGGGGACTGGTAGTTGCAGGTGTTGGGAGACACTGTCAACACCGGGGGACTGGTAGTTGCTGGTGATGGGAGACACTGTCAACACCTGGGGACTGGTAGTTGCTGGTGTTGGGAGACAACGTCAACAACGGGGGACTGGTAGTTGCTGGTGATGGGAGACACTGTCACCACCGGGGGACTGGTAGTTGCTGGTGTTGGGAGACACTGTGCACACCGGGGGACTGGTAGTTGCTGGTGTTTGGAGACACTGTCCACACCGGGGGACTGGTAGTTGTTGGTGTTGGGAGACACTGTCAACACCGGGGTGCTGGTAGTTGCTGGTGATGGGAGACACTGTCAACACCGGGGGACTGGTAGTTGCTGGTGTTGGGAAACACTGTCAACACCGGGGGACTGGTAGTTGCTGGTGTTGGGAGACACTGTCCACACCGGGGGACTCGTAGTTGCTGGTGTTGGGAGACACTGTCCACACCGGGGGACTGGTAGTTGCTGGTGTTGGGAGACACTGTCAACACCGGGGGACTTGTAGTTGCTTGTGATGGGAGACACTGTCAACACCGGGGGACTGGTAGTTGCTGGTGTTGGGAGACACTGTCCACACCGGGGGACTGGTAGTTGCTAGTGTGCTGGGAGACACTGTCCACACCGGGGGACTGGTAGTTGCTGGTGTTGGGAGACACTGTCCACACCGGGGGACTGGTAGTTGCAGGTGTTGGGAGACACTGTCAACACCGAGGGACTGGTAGTTGCTGGTGATGGGAGACACTGTCAACACCTGGGGACTGGTAGTTGCTGGTGTTGGGAGACAACGTCAACAACGCGGGACTGGTAGTTGCTGGTGATGGGAGACACTGTCCACACCGGGAGACTGGTAGTTGCTGGTGTTTGGAGACACTGTCCACACCGGGGGACTGGTAGTTGCTGGTGTTGGGAGACACTGTCCACACCGGGGGACTGGTAGTTGCTGGTGTTGGGAGACACTGTCAACACCGGGGGACTGGTAGTTGCTGGTGATGGGAGACACTGTCAACACCTGGGGACTGGTAGTTGCTGGTGTTGGGAGACAACGTCAACACCGGGGGACTGGTAGTTGCTGGTGATGGGAGACAACGTCAACACCGGGGGACTGGTAGTTGCTGGTAATGGGAGACACTGTCAACACCGGGGGACTGGTAGTTGCTGGTGTTGGGAGACAACGTCAACACCGGGGGACTGGTAGTTGCTGGTGTTGGGAGACACTGTCAACACCGGGGGATTGGTAGTTGCTGGTGATGGGAGACACTGTCAACACCGGGGGACTTGTAGTTGCTGGTGTTGGGAGACAACGTCAACACCGGGGGACTGGTAGTTGCTGGTGATGGGAGACACTGTCAATACCGGGGGACTGGTAGTTGCTGGTGTTGGGAGACACTGTCCACACCGGGGGACTGGCAGTTGCTAGTGTGCTGGGAGACACTGTCCACACCGGGGGACTGGTAGTTGCTGGTGTTGGGAGACTCTGTCCACACCGGGGGACTGGTAGTTGCAGGTGTTGGGAGACACTGTCAACACCGGGGGACTGGTAGTTGCTGGTGATGGGAGACACTGTCAACACCTGGGGACTGGTAGTTGCTGGTGTTGGGAGACAACGTCAACACCGAGGGACTGGTAGTTGCTGGTGATGGGAGACAACGTCAACACTGGGGGACTGGTAGTTGCTGGTAATGGGAGACACTCTCAACACCGGGGGACTGGTAGTTGCTGGTGTTGGGAGACAACGTCAACACCGGGGGACTGGTAGTTGCTGGTGTTGGGAGACACTGTCAACACCGGGGGATTGGTAGTTGCTGGTGATGGGAGACACTGTCAACACCGGGGGACTTGTAGTTGCTGGTGTTGGGAGACAACGTCAACACCGGGGGACTGGTAGTTGCTGGTGATGGGAGACACTGTCAACACCGGGGGACTGGTAGTTGCTGGTGTTGGGAGACACTGTCCACACCGGGGGACTGGCAGTTGCTAGTGTGCTGGGAGACACTGTCCACACCGGGGGACTGGTAGTTGCTGGTGTTGGGAGACTCTGTCCACACCGGGGGACTGGTAGTTGCAGGTGTTGGGAGACACTGTCAACACCGGGGGACTGGTAGTTGCTGGTGATGGGAGACACTGTCAACACCTGGGGACTGGTAGTTGCTGGTGTTGGGAGACAACGTCAACACCGGGGGACTGGTAGTTGCTGGTGATGGGAGACAACGTCAACACCGGGGGACTGGTAGTTGCTGGTAATGGGAGACACTGTCAACACCGGGGGACTGGTAGTTGCTGGTGATGGGAGACACTGTCAACACCGGGGGACTTGTAGTTGCTGGTGTTGGGAGACAACGTCAACACCGGGGGACTGGTAGTTGCTGGTGATGGGAGACACTGTCAACACCGGGGGACTGGTAGTTGCTGGTGTTGGGAGACACTGTCCACACCGGGGGACTGGCAGTTGCTAGTGTGCTGGGAGACACTGTCCACACCGGGGGACTGGTAGTTGCTGGTGTTGGGAGACACTGTCCACACCGGGGGACTGGTAGTTGCAGGTGTTGGGAGACACTGTCAACACCGGGGGACTGGTAGTTGCTGGTGATGGGAGACACTGTCAACACCTGGGGACTGGTAGTTGCTGGTGTTGGGAGACAACGTCAACAACGGGGGACTCGTAGTTGCTGGTGATGGGAGACACTGTCACCACCGGGGGACTGGTAGTTGCTGGTGTTGGGAGACACTGTCCACACCGGGGGACTGGTAGTTGCTGGTGTTTGGAGACACTGTCCACACCGGGGGACTGGTAGTTGCTGGTGTTGGGAGACACTGTCCACACAGGGGGACTGGTAGTTGCTGGTGTTGGGAGACACTGTCAACACCGGGGGACTGGTAGTTGCTGGTGATGAGAGACACTGTCAACACCTGGGGACTGGTAGTTGCTGGTGTTGGGAGACACTGTCAACACCGGGGGACTGGTAGTTGCTGGTGATGAGAGACACTGTCAACACCTGGGGACTGGTAGTTGCTGGTGATGGGAGACAACGTCAACACCGGGGGACTGGTAGTTGCTGGTGATGGGAGACACTGTCAACACCGGGGGACTGGTAGTTGCTGGTGTTGGGAGACAACGTCAACACCGGGGGACTGGTAGTTGCTGGTGTTGGGAGACACTGTCAACACCGGGGGATTGGTAGTTGCTGGTGATGGGAGACACTGTCAACACCGGGGGACTTGTAGTTGCTGGTGTTGGGAGACAACGTCAACACCGGGGGACTGGTAGTTGCTGGTGTTGGGAGACACTGTCAACACCGGGGGACTAGTAGTTGCTGGTGTGCTGAGAGACTGTCCACACCTGGAGACTGGTAGTTGCTGGTGTGCTGGGAGACTGTCCAAACCTGGGGACTGGTAGTTGCTGGTGTTGGGAGACACTGTCAACACCCGGGGACTGGTAGTTGCTGGTGATGGGAGACACTGTCAACACCGGGGGACTGGTAGTTGCTGGTGTTGGGAGACAACGTCAACACCGGGGGACTGGTAGTTGCTGGTGTTGGGAGACACTGTCAACACCGGGGGACTGGTAGTTGCTGGTGATGGGAGACACTGTCAACACCGGGGGACTGGTAGTTGCTGGTGTTGGGAGACAACGTCAACACCGGGGGACTGGTAGTTGCTGGTGTTGGGAGACAACGTCAATACCGGGGGACTGGTAGTTGCTGGTGATGGGAGACACTGTCCACACCGGGGGACTGGTAGTTGCTGGTGTTGGGAGACAACCTCTACACCGGATGACTGGTAGTTGCTGGTGTTGGGAGACAACGTCAACACCGGGGTACTGGTAGTTGCTGGTGTTGGGAGACAACGTCAACACCGGGGGACTGGTAGTTGCTGGTGTTGGGAGACAACGTCAATACCGGGGGACTGGTAGTTGCTGGTGATGGGAGACACTGTCCACACCGGGGGACTGGTAGTTGCTGGTGTTGGGAGACAACGTCAACACCGGGGGACTGGTAGTTGCTGGTGTTGGGAGACAACGTCAATACCGGGGGACTGGTTGTTGCTGGTGATGGGAGACACTGTCAACACCGGGGGACTGGTAGTTGCTGGTGTTGGGAGACAACGTCAACACCGGGGGACTGGTAGTTGCTGGTGTTGGGAGACAACGTCAATACCGGGGGACTGGTAGTTGCTGGTGATGGGAGACACTGTCCACACCGGGGGACTGGTAGTTGCTGGTGTTGGGAGACAACGTCAACACCGGGGGACTGGTAGTTGCTGGTGTTGGGAGACAACGTCAATACCGGGGGACTGGTAGTTGCTGGTGATGGGAGACACTGTCCACACCGGGGGACTGGTAGTTGCTGGTGTTGGGAGACAACGTCAACACCGGGGGACTGGTAGTTGCTGGTGTTGGGAGACAACGTCAATACCGGGGGACTGGTTGTTGCTGGTGATGGGAGACACTGTCAACACCGGGGGACTGGTAGTTGCTGGTGTTGGGAGACAACGTCAACACCGGGGGACTGGTAGTTGCTGGTGTTGGGAGACAACGTCAATACCGGGGGACTGGTAGTTGCTGGTGATGGGAGACACTGTCCACACCGGGGGACTGGTAGTTGCTGGTGTTGGGAGACAACGTCAACACCGGGGGACTGGTAGTTGCTGGTGTTGGGAGACAACGTCAATACCGGGGGACTGGTTGTTGCTGGTGATGGGAGACACTGTCCACACCGGGGGACTGATTAAAAACATTGAGTGCTCCAACATGCACGGAAGTCTCAAAACTTGTTTTTCTGGCCAGGCAACTCGCAAGATGTCATTAGTGACGTCACCACGTCGTGTAAAACTCACACCCCGTGGCATCCGCCTGCTGTTACCAGGTGTGTCTTCTACCCCCAAACACCTGTTCAGGGACAGGGGCTCTTTCCCTGATACCTGCTAACCCAAGAGTAGCGGTGAAGCAAGGCAGTGGACTCGCTCTGAGATGATTCCCGCACAAGTTTCATGTTCCCCTGTGAGTGTGTGTGAGAGATAAGACTCTCTCACTATGTAAGAAGGAAGCCAACCCTGCTGGAGGGAAAGTTTTGATGTTGCAGTTGACGCTGGACCCGCAGGGCATGACATGACAATAACCTCATCACTCTGCTGAAGTCTCCCAGCTCAAGTTGACACGTTTCTTTACCTCGGGCACACAACCCAGCCTGTGTGAAGGAATATTGCAATGATGTCAGCTAAAATGACACAAGTGTAACTAATGCGACATATTATTGTGACAACGTTTCGCTCTGCAGGAGCTTTGTCAAGCCGTCGGTAATTTCACCAATATTATTATTATTGAAATGATACAGCGCCTGGAACAACACACAAATAACCGCACACAGGAGACTGAAACTCTTGACGTTTCGCTCCAACTTGTAACATCAAGTCTGTGTCTTCTTGAGGGAAGACCGAAAGGAAATAATACTTAAACATCGAGCACATTTCCTTCTCATTGTGAGTAAACTAACCAAAGTTAGTTTTAAGAGGACCTAACTTTTCTCTAATCTTAATTCTATATACTTAGAAAAAAAATTCGGATTAGTTTTCGAATCCTTAGCAACTTTAATTTCATAGACTCATTTAATTTTTCTTACCCCTCAGTAAACTCCTGTTTTAATGTGAGTATCGTCAGGTGATCACCAACTCTTGTGATATGTCTGTAAATTCTTCTAATTCGAAGTCTTTAGTTCATCCATTTTGGTTCCTCACCAAGACGATCCTGTGATGGATGTCTCGACAATAATGGATCACATTATACCGCTTATGTGTTTGTTTCCCTTGTGTCGGTATTTTATACCATTTATTTCCTTCTTCTTGTACTTAAGCACTCCTTGTTCGTATGGGCCCCTTGTTCATGCAGGCCCCTTGATCAAATGGGCCCCTTGTTCATACAGGCCCCTTGGTCAAATGGGTCCCTTGCTCATACAGGCCCCTTGATCAAATGGGCTCCTTGTTCATACAGGCCTCTTGATCAAATGGGATCCTTGTTCATACAGGCTCCTTGATCAAATGTGCCCCTTGTTCATACAGGCCAATTGATCAAATGGGCTCCTTGTTTATACAGGCCCCTTGATCAAATGGGCCCCTTGTTCATACAGGCCCCTTGATCAAATGGGCTCCTTGTCCATACAGGCCCCTTGATCAAATGGGCTCCTTGTTCATACAGGTCCCTTGTTATTCCTATGCGCCCTTCTTTGCCTACCATAGACCTACTGCAATACTCCAAACCAACAGATACAGATACTAATGCCGGAAAAAAAATCCTCCCCCAGTACCAACAATACCACCAGTCCAATGACATTCTTCTTTGCAAATATACAGGGTCTAAAGCCAGCAACAAACAACAAAATACCTTCCATCCGTGGACTGCTTGCAGAGGCAAAGGCAATGTTCGCGGCTTTCACTGAGACCCACATAAAGGATCACTTGGACAACGAAATATGGATCCCAGGTTACAACCTATACAGATGTGACAGAGTGAACAGGCAAAAGGAGGGTGGGTTGGCCTGTACATTGCAGTCACTTGTTTGCACAGAACTGCTAAATGCCTCAAATGATGTAGTGGAAGTTTTAGCAGTAAAGGTCGAGAACCAAAACCTAGTCATTGTGGTAGTCTACAAGCCTCCGGATGCAACATCCCAGCAATTCCAGGAACAGCTGTTAAAAATTGACCACTGTCTGGAAAATCTTCCAGCTCCTGCACCCAACATCTTGCTCCTGGGGGATTTCAACTTAAGGCACCTAAAATGGAGGAATATAGCAAATAATATTGTTGCAGTAATAACACCAGGAGGCAGCTCTGATGAAAACCCACACTCACACGAGCTTTTAAATCTCTGCACAAAATTCAATTTAAACCAGCAAATAATAGAGCCTACTAGACTGGAGAATACACTAGACCTCATCTTCACTAACAATGATGATCTGATAAGAAATGTCACCATATCAAAAACAATATACTCAGATCACAACATAATTGAGGTTCAGACATGTATGCGTGGAGCCCCAGACCGACATAATGAGACTAGTCACGAGGGAGCATTCACCAAATTCAACTTCAATAACAAAAACATAAAGTGGGACCAAGTAAACCAAGTCCTAACCGATATAAGCTGGGAAGATATACTAAGCAACACAGACCCCAACGTATGCCTAGAACAGATTAACTTGATGGCACTCGATGTATGCACAAGGCTTATTCCTCTAAGAAAGAGGAGGAGTAGATGTAAAATAGAAAGAGACAGGCGCTCCCTTTACAGGCGACGGAAAAGAATAACAGAGCGGCTAAAAGAGGTCAATATATCTGAAATGCGTAGGGAGACACTGGTCAGAGAAATAGCAAGCATCGAACTCAAGCTAAAGGAATCTTATAGGAGTCAGGAATCGCGGGAAGAACTAAAAGCCATAAATGAAATCGAAAGAAACCCAAAGTATTTCTTCTCCTATGCCAAATCAAAGTCGAGAACAACATCCAGTATTGGGCCCCTACTTAAACAAGATGGATCCTACACAGATGACAGCAAGGAAATGAGTGAGCTACTCAAGTCCCAATATGACTCAGTTTTTAGCAAGCAGCTAACAAGACTGAGAGTCGAAGATCAAAAGGAATTTTTTATGAGAGAGCCACAAAATTTGGTTAACACAAGCCTATCCGATGTTATCCTGACGCCAAATGACTTCGAACAGGCGATAAATGACATGCCCATGCACTCTGCCCCAGGGCCAGACTCATGGAACTCCGTGTTCATCAAGAACTGCAAGAAGCCCCTATCACGAGCCTTTTCCATCCTATGGAGAGGGAGCATGGACACGGGGATCGTCCCACAGTTACTAAAAACAACAGACATAGCCCCACTCCATAAAGGGGGCAGTAAAGCAACAGCAAAGAACTACAGACCGATAGCACTAACATCCCATATCATAAAAATCTTTGAAAGGGTCCTAAGAAGCAAGATCACCACCCATCTAGAAACCCATCAGTTACACAACCCAGGGCAACATGGGTTTAGAACAGGTCGCTCCTGTCTGTCTCAACTATTGGATCACTACGACAAGGTCCTAAATGCACTAGAAGATAAAAAGAATGCAGATGTAATATATACAGACTTCGCAAAAGCCTTCGACAAGTGTGACCATGGCGTAATAGCGCACAAAATGCGTGCTAAAGGGATAACAGGAAAAGTCGGTCGATGGATCTATAATTTCCTCACCAACAGAACACAGAGAGTAGTCGTCAACAGAGTAAAGTCCGAGGCAGCTACGGTGAAAAGCTCTGTTCCACAAGGCACAGTACTCGCTCCCATCTTGTTCCTCATCCTCATATCCGACATAGACAAGGATGTCAGCCACAGCACCGTGTCTTCCTTTACAGATGACACCCGAATCTGCATGACAGTGTCTTCCATTGCAGACACTGCAAGGCTCCAGGCGGACATCAACCAAAACTTTCAGTGGGCTGCAGAAAACAATATGAAGTTCAACGATGAGAAATTTCAATTACTCAGATATGGTAAACACGAGGAAATTAAATCTTCATCAGAGTACAAAACAAATTCTGGCCCCAAAATAGAGCGAAACACCAACGTCAAAGACCTGGGAGTGATCATGTCGGAGGATCTCACCTTCAAGGACCATAACATTGTATCAATCGCATCTGCTAGAAAAATGACAGGATGGATAATGAGAACCTTCAAAACTAGGGAGGCCAAGCCCATGATGACACTCTTCAGGTCACTTGTTCTATCTAGGCTGGAATATTGCTGCACACTAACAGCACCTTTCAAGGCAGGTGAAATTGCTGACCTAGAAAATGTACAGAGAACCTTCACGGAGCGCATAACGGAGATAAAACACCTCAATTACTAGGAGCGCTTGAGGTTCCTGAATCTGTATTCCCTGGAACGCAGGCGGGAGAGATACATGATTATATACACCTGGAAAATCCTAGAGGGACTAGTACCGAACTTGCACACGAAAATCACTCACTACGAAAGCAAAAGACTTGGCAGACGATGCAACATCCCCCCAATGAAAAGCAGGGGTGTCACTAGCACGTTAAGAGACCATACAATAAGTGTCAGGGGCCCGAGACTGTTCAACTGCCTGCCAGCACACATAAGGGGGATTACCAACAGACCCCTGGCAGTCTTCAAGCTGGCACTGGACAAGCACCTAAAGTCGGTTCCTGACCAGCCGGGCTGTGGCTCGTACGTTGGTTTGTGTGCAGCCAGCGGCAACAGCC